>NC_031970.2:38049472-38418655 GCF_001858045.2 Oreochromis niloticus
AAAAGATGCCTCATGGGGTTTTCTCCTGTTCTGAGGATCGGGGTCTGGGATGGTGTGGAGCCTAGGTTGTTGGTGGACTCTGTGACATCATCAGCGAATACAGCAATAGTAACCAAGAAAAACAAAGGCAGTACTGTGAGTTAAAAATCCACATAAGCAAGCACATCCACATGAGCCCTACCTGCTGATGGCCATGGCGATGATGACTGGCTCCCAGCCGGAGTAAAGGACCTCTCTGGTGGATGGGATCTTCCTGGCTATCAGCACCCATAGTGGGCACATCGCCACAAATACTGCACACACTAGAGGGTTGGCATAATCATTGTACTCTGAATGGGGGGGGGAAAAAAGATATTGATGCTTTAGCAGAAGCATCTTTGTCATATTTTGACATAATAAATTTTTCATTTTTTTAATTTTCTGAGAATTGTCTAAAAAAACCACCTTGGACATGACTGAAATGCAACATAAATCACACATTGGCAAATTATAATAGTAACTGCACATAATGATAATAAAGAAGAAGGGCATATATATATGGCTGAACAGGACTGTTTTCATTTGGATTGGCATTAAATCATGGCCTTTCCCGCAGAAGGCACTACTGGAGCTTGACTAACAGTGCAGGAGATTACAAAGCACCACAAACACCACATTTAAGTACACACATTGCTTACAACACCCAGACACCAGCCGCGTTTGTGAGTGTCTGAGCCAAAATGTCCCAAATAAGCTCAACAAGCAGCAGTGAGGAAGACTATAAAGTCTGTAGATTCTCTGAGAGACGAAAGAGCTACAGGATTACTCCACACTCTGCGTGTCAGTGTTTGTCACTGTCTGTGGTGTGCAAATGATGGAACAGCAGGGAGCTCGATGGAGCTGGGTGTGCTGCCGGTGAAGATGCTATCACAGCGCTAACAATACAGCCACACAGCTGTGGAGTTTCTTGCCCCGAAACACAGCGAGAGTAGGTGTGGGCGGCTTTCATCCTTATTTACCAAAAGCAGAGCAACATTTCATACATTCTACTCATGCCGCTCCCTTTTTTTTAATAACTTCAAAGGTAAAGAAGACTCTGGAAGCTGTTTGATGGATCTACCAACTATCATAATAATGTTGAAATGATTCTGTCTGAATTTGGGAGTTACCTTCAGTTGCGAATCAGAGGCTCAGTTTAAGACTGACGCACAGGCGAGAACTTGAGGCGGCAAATATCCACTATTCAAACCACCTAATTCAGCGCATTCAGGTAAAATAATGGACTGCAAACCTGTTTCCAAATGGAAAAAGGGTATGTTCGTCATTTCCGTTACCTAGCTCTTTGTAGAGTCCTGTTGAGATGCCTGCCAGCAGGGACAGCGTGATCAGATCTCCTAGGCTAGCAGCAATAGGTGTGGCCACATTGTCAGGGTTGATGCCGACTTTTCTGGATGCAACAATGACGCCGATCATGATGAGACCTGTGAGATTTTAGATCAGAGGCATCACAACACAGAAGGCAAGCAATGCTCCTAACTGTCCAACAGTACTCACTTAAAAAAAACAAAAAGAGTTATTTTGATTCTTGATTGCTCAATTGGGGTTCTTTTATTTTCCCTTAAAAGAACTGACTTTGGTAAATACGAAGCCTGGTTACAAACAGCATGTGGGAGTAAGAGCCAGCATAATGTTTCCGCATATCTAAAATGTTTAAGGTTCTTTCCTACAGCAACCACAGACAGCTCATGTTGGTTTATAGCAAAAACAAAACAGCAACAACAAAAAAATGGTTTTGTCTGAAGAACAGTTTCAAAAACAGTTTCACTCACAACGTAGTTGTTGAGCTGATGAAAGCCAGTAAAAACATGACGACTCTGACTGCACCTATAAAGCAATCTGATGTTGTCAGCGTGGTTCCAGGAATGTGTCATCAGTCCACCACTGTGGTCCAGACTGAAAGTTCTCAACAACAACAACAACTGACAGAATGAACCCTGATGACTTCTGAGGTTGGACATATTAACGGATTTTGTTCAGATATAACAAATAAGCACCTGGACATGACTTCCATGTACCTGGGTATAGATACCTCAGGATGAACTGTCATGTTAGTCACTTAAATGTTGATCTGGCCAAAATGTTCAAATATTTGCCATTTCACACTTTGTGTTTAGTACTAATCTGCATATAGCATGCTAACACACTGAGCTAGGATAGCATGTTGGGACTATTACAGCAGCTACATCCAAATATTACACATTTAACACTACATACTACAAAGGCCAGCAAAACAGTGACCAGTTCAATCTACTACAATCAATCAGATAACTAATCCTTTTACTTTAGTTTAAGCCATTTCATTGATAAGAGATAAGAGGTTCTTACTTCTTCTGTGGATGCTGGCATGTTTATTTACACACAATTTATTTGCAAAGCATGTTTTCATTGCACTTTACTAATGCATGTACCAAATTATACACCTTAGCCAAAGGCAATATTTTTTGTGAACTTTTGGCACATCATATTAAAGAAAATAACATAAAAAGTACCATAAACTACTACATTTGGGGCTACCTTTAAAGACGTTTCATCTAACTGATAGCAAAATGAGGTTAACTTATTTGTCAGCTCTTTTTTGTGTAATTTAACTAGCTGGATGACTATAGATTGGTTTACACATTTGCCTATCAAAGAAAGAGCTGAGGTTCTAGAAGGAGGCACATGTGCCTTACGGTGGTACCACGAAGGGCATCTGGTACTAAAGAAATCTGTCAAATCAAACTCGTGGAGCTACCTGCTGTGGTGACCACTTGTGAACAAAGAGGCCGCTAAACGTAGCTTCTTCTTCTAGTTGTAACTATCAAGAGCTTAAAAAACACTGGGCTGAGAAAGACTCGCTAATGATGGCAAATTAGCACTGAGAGTTACATAAAAACCTGACGTGACTGATGAGTAGCACTGTGAACACCCCTCGCTTCCCAACTGGTGACCATACCTAGAAGCAAAGAAGCGATGAAGGCAGTGGCCACACTAGAGGCACACAACAGCACTGCATGGCCCAGCTTGAAGTGTCCCTCTGGGATCCAGCCAAAGATCACAGCAGCTATGGAGGCCAGGAACCCCACCACTGTGGCTTGGACCTGGGTGAAAACGCACATATACAGATTTACCATAAGATAGTTCTTGTTGCTATGACTTACAGCTAACATGTAAACTCCTTCTCAAAGTCAAGGAGGGATTCTTAACATCATCATCATCAAATCCTGTTTAAGGGCTGGTCCATTATCTACCATCTTTCTAATTCTACCAAGGACTGAGTGGAAAGGAAGGCGTGTATTATTACTATTCTTACAGAATAATAAGTACAGTCGTGAAAAAAAGAACGTTTTCACAGAATTTTGTGTAGTCCTGTGAAAATCTAAGATCACTCTTCCATAGGAATTAAGAGAGTAACTAGCAGCCAAATACTGCCAATAGAATGGACTTGATTAACTGACCATCAGCAAATGTGAAATGCACCTCCATATAAACAGAATCTCTGGCTGTTTGCTGGTCTGGGGCATTCACATGTATGTTAACACAATGTTACAACCTTCCCAGGAGTTGACGTTCCTGCAAATTCATCCCAAGGTCAGACCGTGCAGGGCTCAAAGAAACTGCAAGAAGCTCTAGAAGGCCTCAGTTTGCATGTTAAATGTTATAGTTCATGATGGTACAATTGAAAAAAGACTAAATAAGTATGGCTTGTCTGGGAAAGTTGCCAGGACAAAGCATCTTCTCTGTAAAAAGAAAATGGCAGCGTGGCTTAGCATTGCAAAGTTGCGTCCAAACAAACCACACAACTTCTGGAGCAATGTGCTTTGGACTGAGCAGACAAAAGTGGACATGTTTAGCAACAATGCACATCGCTATATCTGGCAAATCTATCTGTCCACCAGATAAAACTTGGTCAAAAACTGGGTCTTGCAACAGGAAAATCATCCCAAGCAAGCCAACATATCTCCAAGAGAACGGCTGAAAAGAACCCAGTCAGAGCTCAAACTGACTGGATTGCTGTGGTGGGACCTTAAGAAAGCTGTGCCTAATTGAAAGGAGACAAAGACTGTAAGGAAGAATGGTTTAAAATTACTCCACAACAATGTGACAGACTGTTAAATTCTCACAGAAAACAGTTACCTGAAGTTATTGCTGCTAAAGGTGGTATCTTCATTAATGTTAACTTAGCATGCCTCCCTCTTTTCTAAATATGGTCGCTTCTGGCTCCAAAAAAAAAAAAAAAGATAGTGACTGCCATAAAGGTAAAGTGGAGGCTTGAGTGTGGAGTTCACAAATCAATGAGTAATGTCACCGCGGCTATGGTGCACACTCGTTTCAGTGTGAGTTCTCAGAATCATATGAAGCAGTTTCCAGTGTAAACGCCTTCGGAGAGCACCACTGTGACCCAATGTGAGTGCAAGATAACCCTAGATAGAAAGTTGTGACAGCACCGGCCAACACTGGCTTAGTGTTCCAGGAACTATGGACTCACCAGGTATTATATAACCACAAGCTCACATCACTGCAAACTACTAGGGTCGGGGTCCGTTTCACGAGAGACCAAACAAAGACTTTAAGCAATAAAGAGAGTTTCATGCCTTTGTTTGTGTACAATAAATAAAACACACTGCAAACTACTATAAAGAACCGAGTACATGCAGCTTGGCTGCAGTGAGAGCAAGTAAATCAATCACAAATTAGACCATACTCGACTGACATGTCTGTTCTGTCTCGATCCTTTTGAACGTGAGGTCAACCCCTAACTGTTTTACAAATGTTATTGTGCTCTGTAGTTACTGGTCAGTGTGTTTACTGTGTGCAATAACTCGTGCAACAACCTTTTCCAGACATGGTGGTAACTGGCTTCCTGAAATGTGACATAAATGTGAAACACTGTACATTCAGGTTAAAGGACAGACTGTATAATGGGGACCACAATTTACAAAACAATCATCTTGCTTTATACTGTAAGGCTTTAAATCAGTAATAGGGAACCATAAACACATCAGAAAAGGGTTTACTGGGGTAGCAGAGCAAAGTACCCAGGAGCCTTTTTCCTCTGAACTCCCAAATAATTTGACTTTCAAGCAGAGAAATCTACCCCCTGTTGGCCATCAGAAACACTGCAAACTTAACCTGTTAACATCTACCAGTCACCTGTGACCTGTTCTCATTTAGCTGCTTAGCCGGTAATCCTACAACCTAGTTTAGATGCATGCAAGAGGATTGATTTGAAAAGTTACAGCTAGTTTTGGTGCAAGTTTTAGCATGTAGCCAAAATGCAAGCTAATCCTAGTCCTACCGCGAAATGGTTCAGCGGTGAACTGATGAATGTTAAGCTGTTAAGGCATTGCACTGACCTCATTTTAAACCCATCTTTTATATTCAGTGTCAAAATATTTTGATTTCAGTTTGAGATTTTTTAAAACTGGGCTGCTGCTTTGAGTAGAGTATTACTACATAAATCCACTAGTACTATAATGCATTTCAGTGGTCTCATTATGTGACTGCTCTGTTTAATGGATGTAAACATAGTTGAAGATGCTCCGTGACAGCAGACTTCTTTGTGTTTCCTGTACCTGGATGAGGGCCAAGTTCCCCATGATCATCTTCCACATGTCCTTGGCTGTGTCCATGTGCCCAATATTAGCCTGAAAAACACATAAGAATGAAAATGTTATCATGACCGTGTGTAAGTAGCTGTGTGTGTGTGTGTTTGTGGGTGCATGGGGGGATACAGCGTGTTCACAGTCTGTTGTCTCTTGGTCCCATCAGAACAATAGGACGTCAGTTCTCTGGACAAAGACACTCTGATCTGATCCCCCACCCTGCGGCCGACTCCACTTATCTCATCTCTCCTCTTTCACATACACACCCTTAAACACACACACACACACACACACTGATGGTCTTGAGCATCAAGTGGCTACAGTGGGTACAGTGGGCTACTGTGAACCCAGATCAATGATCCTAATGCCCATCCACAGTGAGAGGACACAAACAGACAATCTCCTCTTCCTTTTTGTCCTCGCTCATTTGCATATGCAGAAGGAAGGGAGACAGCTGGATACATGAAAATCGCTCGTGAGAATATCACTTCATCCTTGGGTCTTCATTGAGAAGTGCATGAACTGCATGATCCCACTGCATGACTCAAGATACCTTCCAGAGCTTTAAATATTTTGTGTTACCTAATCTGTGAATTCAATGTAATGCCACATGAGATGTAGCTTTCACCGTTCATTTTGTCTCTAACATTTATCCTCTGCCAGAGTGTTTGTCAATCACTCGTGAAGCTATTTTCACTGAACTTATAGTAAAGTTTCTACATAAATAAAGTTTGAATGATTGGTGAAGATCCATAGCCAAACCCATAGAGATGCTTTCACCAGTAGGCGTGTGTGGTTGGTGTTTTGGTGGTTTGAGTCAGACAACATAGCTTCACAAAGTGCCTGTGTATCCTCTTCTAACTGACTGACTGATTAACTTTTAGGGTTGTTAGAGTTGTCAGGTATTTTCTTTATAAGTGCAATCTGTTCTACTTTCGTTGTGTCCTGAGTGCCAAGACTTGTGGGAACAAACCAGAGCTCAGAGATTTAAATAGACGGTAGCTGTAATAAATCTAAAAAAAGAACATTTGCGAAGAGCTACTCAAAATGGTTTAACAGAAAATAGCTTTGTCCAGTGGCCAGTGGTGTTATTCTGTTGTTGCAGACAACAAAGCACTGTTTTATCAAAAGCATTTGCATGATTGGTGTATGTCTTTGGCTAATGATCCACAAAATCCTAAAGAACAGATACACCTCACGAGTTCTGGTTGAGATCAGACAACTAAAAGTTCCAAACACCGGAACAACTCATGTCTTTGTGGCTGCTAGCTTATTTGAGCCAACAATATACAGACTGGAATTCACCTACTCTTCCTATTAAAGGCAAACCCACATACCAAAGTATTTAAATGAAAAAAACAGCATTGAGAAAGAGCAGGATGGTCTCTATGACTCAGTGTGTACGTGTGAAGCATTACTCATCCTCTCACATTTCACGCAGTCTAGCAGCATCCAGTTCAATTCAATTCAATTCAATTTTATTTATATAGCGCCAAATCACAACAGAAGTCGCCTCAAGGCGCTTTATAATATAAAGCGCCTTGAGGCCAGATTAACTGTCACATTGCCAGTTAATCTGGCAATGTGACAACTGGACTTACATGACAATCAAGTGTGCAGCCATGTGCGTCAATATAACTCGTGCATCTGCCAGATACACAGTATTAGTGTCACAAACACATGCACCACGCCCATCAGTGCCATGTAAGTATGTGCGTGCACGCCTGCTGCTACGACAGTCGTGCTGTCACTCAGAGTGGGAAGATGGCCACAAATGCTAATAAGAAGGTTTAAGGCGAACAGATAAAACTGAGCCAAACAGCTGTGCAACTCCACATATGACTTTCCTTAAAACCTTAGGGCATAATATAAGAGCCTCAGTTTCAAACAGTATATCCTGATGCACGAAGGCTGCGAGGCTTTTGAATTGCCCAACAACATTTCCCTTTAGAACAACATGTAAACTGACAGAGTACACAGACGACACGCAGAAATTCTCAGCACATAGCCTGGCGTTATGTGAAAATGATGCCAAATCCTTAGCTTTGTGTGTGTGTGTGTGTGTGTGTGTAGGAGGCTGGATTAATGGTGTTGGGATCATCAGAGAGATGTTGTTAAAGTGATTCATAGATGACATAACATGGATATCCTAAAATTCAAAAGCAGCACCATGTTTTTCAGCTGCTGGCTTTCACTCTTATTTAATAAATACAGTGCAAGTCTGCAGTTTCCAGCTCTGAGTCCTGAACATACATGAGTTGAGTATACAGGGAAACAGCGACTGTTGTTGCCATTGTAATCTCTGATAACACTTTGCAATTTTTCCCAACTTTCTTTGCAATGCAGGTGGTGCTGGCAATCCATCAACGATCATAAATAATCAATTAGGCCCAATTATATTCAACAGAACTGAGAAAACAGCTGCTTATTTCCTCATTCCTTAATCGCCTCAGTAAATAGGTTAAAAAAGTCCAAAGGGAAAAAAAATCAAAAAGGAAACACAGTCATGTGAACTGAAAACTCCGACAGCCAGCCAGTACTGGGGATTACATGATTTTTTTCAGTTATAAGCGCATTAGGAAACTTACAGTGGTCTTAATCTGCTCATAATTAGCGGCGGCGTGGAAAGAAACGTGGTCCTGCTGAGGCCAGCCAGCAGAGAGCTAACAGTAATGTCTCAGGACAAGCACCAGGGTCGGGCCTACTTTGTGAAGATGGATGTGAGAAAAGTGAAAACTTTGCAGACTAAAGAAAGAATCGATGCAAAAGTCTGTTTTATTTATTTCCATATTTCCACGTAGATGCATGTAACGTTATTATGACTAATGCATTTTGTGTTTTCATTACTTTGAATAGAGCCAATCGAACTACACAACGTTGGTTCAATCAGTGCTGAAGCTCTGACAAATCATTACTACTTGCACTTCCCAATCTGACAGTTATTAACCATTATACACTGGGCTCTGAATTAAAACAGAAATAAAATAGAAAGTAAAGCAAATCATTACAAATCTGTTGAAGCTTAAACCTTAAATCACCATCAACGGTGTTTCCTCAAATATTCAACTTTTCCTGTTTGTTTTCCTCTATCGTTGGGCTCTTACTGAGAAAATATGAAAGTCTTTGGGTGTAGATGAGAAAAGCTCAAAGTTTGCAATGTCCAACTGCTTCACTTGAATAGGCTCACAGAGTTCTATCACAAACCAAATTTTGTTGCTGCATGGATTTAACATGTATAAGTCCATATTCTCCATGAGAATAGCAGACGTGCTCTTGGCCTCACTGTTGGCAGAGAGTATCTTGGCTCCACACTCTACAGAAGCGTAGTTATTCTTGAAGTTTTTCTGGACCTTCTTTGTTGGATGAGGGCTGCTGCTGGTTGAGGTATGGAGAGACTGACTTTTCTCCTTTTCCACCTCCATGACTTGCTTCTTCCATTCATCAAAGGTAGGGATGTCCTCTTTGCTGGGCACAGAGGGATCAGTCTCCCTGGCAATGTTTGTTTCCCCCTGTCTGCTGTTCTTTGTCTTGGTGGTGTGAGGTGTTGCCCACTTGGTCCAAAACAGACAGCCCATCTTCCAGCACCTCATGCTGCTCTTGTTCCTGGTCCACTAGGCCTGGAGTGGACTGAATTTCTGTTTCAGGACCAGAGCTGTGCCTCTGATCTGTCTGCTGGTCCTCTGTGACAGCCTCATCCATGCCTGTGTGGGTCAGCCCAGCACTCTGTGAGGTAGGTTTGTTTTCAGCTTCATCGGGGGATGTGTCTGGGTTTGAGTCTAGACTGGGAATTGGTTCACTTGAAGTCTCTGCTGGGGTATCTGTGGTCACTTGGCCCTGTGCTGGAACTGGTTCTGGAGTGGCGAGCACTGGGGCATCATGGTCGTGGTCCTGTGTGTGAATCTGCAGGCCCAACTCAGCCTGGGGATCTGGGGTAGGTTCTGGCTCAGGGGCAACAGGTACAGTATCTGACTCTGGGTCTAGCTTTGTCTCCTCCTCTCCAGCTTCTTGTGGCTTCACAGTCTCTTCATGGTGTATGCTCTGTTTTTGTAGTTTCTCTCGTGCTGCTCTCTCTGTCTCTAGCCCCATATCGTATGATGTGTGTGTCTTCCATTCTTCCACCACCATTCCACCATATGGAAATTATAAATATATAAAAACCTCCGCAAAGTGCAGTTTTAAGAAGTGTGCCTGCAAATCATATTCAACATTCAATTCTGCATCTGAAACCTTTGCTGTAGCCACCAATTCACAGGTTAAACCAACTGGTGTATTCAGGAGGTGAAGACATCAACAAGATTTAAAGATTTAGCTTTAGCTTGGAGCAGAATGAATTAGTACACTGTAGCAATTTTCCAGGTCAAATTTGCAAACATATGCCTTTTTTTGCAGCGTGGATAAGGAGTCACTGGTTTCACACAGGCTAGTGGAAAGAACGTGAGGATTGGTGCGGTTAAGAGCACTACTGGACTAATTTAAAAAATGTAGGTTTTGTTGCTAACCCCTGGTTACCTGTGCTGTCAGGTCATCCACCCTGCTAGCTATGTACAATGTGAAATGGTATTGTTAGCTCACAGATAGCCATTATAGCAAAGCAGTAAGAATTTCCTTTAGTATCAAACTGCAGTCATAGAATCACTGCACCTTTACAAACAAAAGCATGTAACTGTATACATTTGGCTATGAATGGCTAGATGGGTAACTAGCTGAAATTAGAGCTACTAAGAACTTTGGTATCTGTGAAACACTATAAGTGAAAAAGCAGCTAATAGTTAACCAAATGTTATATGACAATATATGTTATTAAGGTTTTGTGTTATGTGACTCCTAACCATGTGACGTTAACTTATTTTTATTGTGGGTGTGTGACAACGTAGGGACGAGCAAATAAAGTAGCAGTCACACAGGCCTAGAGAGCAGCCCATCACCCTCCGGCAACTGCTGGTTACAAGGAGCAAATAAGTGTTCTGCAACCAGTTGGAAAGTGGTTCTTAAAGTCAGTGTGATGCTAAAGCCCCATTCATGCAGGCTGAGACCAGTCAGTTTAACACACCCACCCCCCGGCAATCAATGTGTATTCCTGACCAGTTGGTGAAAACTTCCTTGCAGTTGCAAGGACTCTGTGAAAATTGCGACACAAACAGGAAATGAAGACCATTTGCCTTCAGCTTAATTTCACCTAGCGAAAGGCAGCAACCTCCAGCAATAACTCCTCAGACAATTGGAAATACTCATTTTTCCCTCACAACTGGTGGTTGTATGAAGTCCAATATGACAGAAAGTTCATGTCGCATCATGCAAGAAAGCTCTTAAATTATCTCCCAGCTCCAACAGTGATGTGACACTGGGTTGAGCCATACCAGCATATTCTGAGAATCCAATCAATTTTTAGCTACTAGATCAAAGGAAAACACTTTTAGTTCAAATTACTTGATATTTGGAGATCACGTCTTCAGGCAGACGTTAAAAACTTCCATTCACCTTTAAACAACCTGCTAACCCAGGTGAACAAGCTAGGTGGGGTCAGTGGAAATGTTTAGTGAGGAATGCGGCTATCGGTTTGTCTGAAACCCATGTCACATAAGCAATATGACCTCTGAACCTACGCACAATCAGCTTTGAGGGGTCTGACAGTGACCATAGGTCTGGCAATAGATTGAACAACTTTTAAAGAAAAATCAATGCAACTTAAAGTAAACAAATCCAAAATTTATACCTCAGTTACTCATCACTGCTAGGACAGCCTTTTAATATAAGATAAAAGGTCATGGAAGACGTGCAACCTGTGACAGGCTACTAGTCTGAGGTGGAAACAAACAAACAAGTTTCTTACCGCTGTAGAAAGTCTAGAGGCCAGCGTCATCTCCAAGTTGCCTTTAAGCCCCAGCAGTGCAGGAACAAGGATGAACACCTCAGACACATCGGTGAACACCGTCCAGTGCTGCAATGACATGGCAAAACATTATTATCAGCACCACAGCATTAACATAGTGCACACTCTGCCATACTGAAACAGGTTCACAGCCACACAGAATGCTGTCACCTGCATAGACAGAGGTTAGCTGCAGTTCGGGGCAGACTGTCTCTGGGTCTGTGCAACCTTTAATATTGATTCAGAAGTGAAACAAATCCTGCATTAAAGAGCAGAGAGTCTGCCTCTATAGACCTTTCGCACTATTTATCATGCCAGCTCCCTCTTAACAAGAACAAGGGCAGTAGAACATAAAGCTGAAATGATTGCTCACTCTCCTATTTTAGCTGGCATTCTGTTTTCCTTACAGTTCCTCTCTATCACCTTTACCCACCATCTCCTGTAGCGTAAACACAGGGACTGTCTCATGTCTCTGTGTAATCATAATACTATACAAATTTATATTTATATCAAAATCTGTACTGTACAAGATATTCGCGAATAAAAGCAGACTGCAATCTCTGTATTTTTTGATGGGTGGAACCAGATCTTGTTCTCCAGACGGCCGTTTCCCCATCCAGTGCCACACAAATGGATACACGGCGCAGCTAAACAGCATCAGTAAGATAGATGGGACTGAATATTTAGAAGCCAAGTGAACTCAGACGATTAGCAACTCTTAAAGGCAAAGCATTATGGGAATTTCCAGTTCAATCAATGTCTGAAACAAGTCGTTTTAGCTCCCTCACACCTAAGCCAACTCTCTTCTCATTGGTTAAAGATACCCAATCTCATTGATATCATCAAGGAAACAAAATAGCATATGCTAAACCTGAACACTGTTATGGCTTATAGGATTACTTGTACATATGGTACTCTGAAACTTTGCCCATGTTTAATTTGAGCATCCACCACTGTAATCTATTATATAGTATGCATAAGATAGAAAAATATTTTGCTTCTCCTTATTTTCTATGCTCTGTCCTCCTCATGGGGACCCTCTGTGACACATAACACAGCATGAGTGTACAAAACATCCGACTGAATTAATAGAGTAAAACCAAAGCCCAGTTCATCATGTACCATAGTAAAAATAGTTTGATATTACTCATGCCTACTTTAGTGCTTCAGCATCTGGTCATTCATTGCCAGGGGTGCGCTTGCTTGCTCAGCTCTTACCGCAGCATAAAAAAAGCTACATTTTGCTGTACACACTACTCCGAGAAAGTCAGCCAGCAGCTCATCCAGCTAAATCAGCTTTGAAGGTAGTGGACTAGTTGGACAGAGCCACAAATAAGGGAACGAGTAAGGGAACGAGACTGCTCAGCTGTGTATCCAGTAGATGGTCTGAAATTACATTTACAGCTAGTATTATTAGGCTTGACCTTTGATAACCTGCTCCCTGGCTGCTGGCCAGTCCTCGAGAGGTGGGTTCCCTGTAACTCCCTCTGTGAACTTCTCCCTCCATTAGACTTCATGCAGTGATAGCAGATTTGCAGTCTACTGTGGCCAGAAACAAAGCTATTGCTGAAGCTAAGGCCATCGATTTATCTCCAGTCAAAGTGCTTATCATAGGTGCCGGTCCCACTGGCCCCCAGCACTTACAGTCCAGTCTAACCCGAGCGGAATCAATATTCACTGAGGCTGACACCGAGCAGAAAAGAAAGAGAGAGGGGAAAACAGATGCTGATGCTGAAGCTACAAGACAACACTGCTGGCCTGCATTTCTCACACAGAGGTCTAATGTGTGTGTTCGCTGGGCTGCTCCCACCAGATGTACAGCACTGATAAGGAGTGTCGCCTACACTCGTACGGTCGTGTTGTCTTTTGAGGTGGTGGTTGAACTCCTTCTGCCTATCCCTTTAGTTGTCGTTAAGCCAAGCAGAGCTCGTTTCCAACAGCCAGCCTCTCAGCTTGGCTCACTGCCCTCTGCCAACCCGACAGCCTTGTAAGCACTTCTCTCTTCTTCCATAGCTGTATGTTTTCAAGCTTTCCTTCTGTCTCACTGGCCTATCTTCCTCTTTGCCTCCCCTGTGGTGATATATGTTGTTGTCTCCATGGAACGCTGGCTCGGAGCCAAACAAACCCTCCCTCCTCGCTTCTAAGAACTCGACTGGAGAACTGCAGTACCTCTGTGTACAGACCTATAGGAGCTCTGGTATGCAAGCCCCGCAAGGGTCAGGATGCCCAGTTGAGAAACGTGACCTTTTATTTTATTTGTGATAATTGTACTTGCTGTGTTGAGCAGGACGCCGAACCCCGATGGCATGCAATGTCAATGAAACTCCAGCAGCGTCACAGACACTACAGCAGGTGGTGTCTGTTTCATTTTTCTGTTGCTGCAGCATGGATGGTACAGTCAGGGTCTAGTTTATCTGTATAAACTAATATCTGCATTTAGATAACAAGAATATGTAGGGCAAGCTACCAGAAGAATTTGTAGTCTATTTGTAGTTTTACCGAGCAGGTTTTGGCTGCATGAATAGAAAGAGTCCAAGTGGGGAGCAAAAGAAAGTCAAAACTCCATCTCAAAACTATCAGCTATTATCACATGGTAATTTACCTCTTTTTAGATTTCTGAATGAATTTTGAAAGGAAAATCAAACACTGTCCCAACAGTTAAAGTCGGCAACCTAGCTAATGCTTTTGGACTTTTGTGCAAACGCATAGCATTCAGGGTCAAGTAGCACGCCTCGCCTGTGGTTTAAACTAAGGTGTGCACTGAAGATAAATGGTAGCAGAAAACCGTATTTCTTCAGATAAAAGACACAGCATTAACATAAAAAACACTTGTGTACATAAAAATAGTGACCAAGCTTTAAGAAACCAGGCCTAGGCTTCCCATGGTGCACTTCATGTTTCTTTATGACTCATCTCTTTATACAACACTCTGCATTTAATCATTAGTTAATATTAATCTCTGGCTTTCTTCCACTGCATGCCTTTATCCGGTCTTTCTCCCCTCACCCCCAACCTGTCTCAGCAGATGGCTGCCCCTTCACCTCCAGCAGAACCAGGTTTCTCCCTGTTATGAAGGGAGTTTGCTGCTCATACAGGCTTGTATGATTGCTGGGGTTTTCTCTCTATTATTGTGGAGTCCTTGCCTTACAATACAAAGGCTGCTAATGTTGGGATATGGTGCCATATCAATAAAACTGAACTGAACTAAATTGTTTGGGACCAGATAAGAAGGGCTGGGGTGGAAAGCCTGAACTCTGTGATGAGGGGGAGAGCAAATAAGCAGCCTAGGATCAAAGGTTCCTCAGGAGCTTTCACACTGTGAAAGATTAATCAGAGCATGGGGCAACACAAAAGCACTCTAACCCACTAATCCTCTCCATCCCTATCACTCACATCCTAACCAAGCAGCTGTCTGGGATATGGTCAGGTTTTAAGAGCTGCGAGGTGATAACATTGTTAATGACCATCATGGCATCAACGTGACAAGCAGAAGCTGACCAAAATAAAACAACCACTCATAACAAGCAGTCAGTCACTGCAATAGGGAGGGCAGAAGTTTAGAAACATATGCTTACATGGGGTTATTAAATTGTGATTTTTAAGATTTTGGTGATTTTGTTCAGACAAATTCTGGAAAAAATAGAAAAATAGCATACTGTGGTGTGAATTTAAGTAGTGTCTGATTAAGCTATGTAAACCAAAGTCTGGGAATGAAGCTAGAAGCTGAAGAGATGATTCAGTTTGAGGGAATTAAGCCCACGTTCTGGTTTGAAAGTGACTGCTGTGTGAAAACCAAGCAAGTGGATGTGGTTGGACCAAAATGGTATCTGGTGGGTAGCGAAGGCTTGGCCAGAGTTAAACCTTTGTGTGGACTATGATTTCCTGTTTACTGGTTACTGTATTTTTAGACCATGTGTCTTTGAGGCTGAAGCTGTGTTCTATTCTTTTTCCTTTTTTTGGTGTTTCAGTCTACAGACACCGCACAACAGGCCAGACGGCTAACTCTGAGGCAGACAAACACACGCGGATGATTATCATAACATACAACACTGGACACGCATATTTGCTTTTGTCTTTTTTCAGCTTTTTGTTTGTAGATTGATTGCTCAAATGATGAAATCTTATGTGAGTATGTGTGCGTGTGTTTAAAAATAACAAAAATCACCCATTTGGCCTTGGACTCCAACATCCCCAAGAAAACTAGCACTGCGTGACCTTTACAAACCACACGTAACCTTCAGTCCAACTGAGCAGGTCAGTCCTGGGTTCCCGGCCCTGCCAATGAGAGACTGACAGTTTTAGGTCATTTGCCTGCCAAGTCACTAAGCACAACTATGCAGACGTCTCACTCCTCTATACCAGTTGGACAGTCCTTTCTGGGCCAACCTTGTGAGGGAAAAAGACCAGAAAACTCTGTGCGTGTGTGGTAGATGGTCAAAGTGACCAGGATTTAAGAGGTCAAAGAGCCAATATAGAAAGTGATGCAGAAAGTCGAGTATACAAGTGTCCAAACCACAGCTTTTAAACTCAGGCCAGGCAGACACATTAACTAAAGGTTCAGGCATCCCAGAAGAAAAGCTTGCTACTGGCTATAGTGTTTTCTTTGTCCCATAACCAATATATCATCTTTGGAACTGGAGATTACTGAGTCCTGACCTTTTTATTCTAACCTCCAGGAGAAATAAGGGGTAAACAAATGAACCGAAAGAAGAAACAAATAATTCTCTCCAGTTTGAGAACAATCCAAGAAACACAAGAACAGCAAGACCCAAATGATGTGAATTTGATCCATAGAGAGAAACTAATGAACTCATGCGAGCTAGTTAAGTTCTCCTCTGGATCACTTTCTCTCATCTGATAACTAAATAAAGATCTGATCTTTACTTGTGTGCATAAATTAGCTCCTTATTTAGCAAGACAAATAAAGATCAGTGCAGCAAGAAAATGTGTTTTAGCATCAAGTTAAAACTTGTTCTCCTCACGTTTTGGCAATCAGGAGACAAAAAAAAGTTTTCTAACACGAGAAACTACATCTAATTTTTCATCAGCTTCATATACATTAGGGATCGGGGCTTAACCTAACCCTAAGCACGTGATCTCAGAAAGTTATGCTCACAATGAGAGAGACTGAGATAGAGTTAGACAACTACCTTCCTGCAAGGACAGCAGGGATTAGCTGAGTTAGCATTTCATGGTGTCATGGGGGGAATTAGGCAGCCAGACGACCTGCTGGATGCTCAGCCGACCTCACTGGAACTTTCAGACAAGCCTCGCATCTTACTGCGGCCATTTCTTTCAGCTATTTACTCTCAGGTACAAGAGTGCTAGACCAGCAGGGAGGGATACGGCCCTCTACCTTCTGTGTGAGCTTGTTTCCAGTCACACCTCTGAAAGAACGGTGCACTGAGTGTTTTGGAAATTAAAGAGAACACAGCAGCATGGTGCCTAAGTTGAGGCAGCATGAAAACTTTTTTGACCTCAAACCTCTGCATTCCTGGTTTAGTGAGGATACCTAACCACATGGTAATAGAGGCCTTGGCGGTGAATTGTATTTTGTTTTTACTCCGACTCTAGCTCAGCTGTAGTACGCTGCCATTTCAGGTGCTCAAAGAAAGTAAACTTATTCCCCTGCCTCCCCCCCTCCTGTCTGTTCTGAGTTTCTGGGCGTCCACCATGTTGGCATCAGCGTGTGTGCACACAGTGTGCCCAGACCTGGCGGACCGACACAGCCAGCTTTATCTGCATTAAAAGCTGACTTCAAATAAATATATGGCCTGTCAAAATGACTTGCATTTCTACAGAGCGCACTTGGATCCTCTCAGAGCAAAGGCAGTGACTCATCAGGAAATAAAGTCCTATTCTCCTGTAAAGGCCAAGTGGATCATATAGCTCCCTGGCTATGCACTGCTAAGCAAATGCCATCTATTGTTTCTTGTACTTTATGTGACATTTTGAAAAGAGGTGTGTGTGTGTGTGTGTGTGTGTGTGTGTGTGTGATGACTCGTTAGAAGACACACCAGTGTGTACCAGTATGCGCCAGCCACAGGGACAGTCAGCCCAGCTGCTGAGGAGAAAATGTTATGTAAATACCCCCATGGTGTCTGATAACTGCCCCGTACACACATCCCCAAAGGCAGGCAACCAGATAGGCCACCAGCACGATGACTGACACACGCCAAGGCAAACCGGCCTCAGTGCACTAATTCATTCAAATGTTTCACGGGCGAGCCTATCCCATAAGTGTGACTACACATGGCCTGCCTGGTGCAGTGGATCTGCTTAGAAAAACAGCTGTGAAATGAAATGTAAATGCCTGCGAGGAAAACGAGTTGGGGTTGTGTATTGACACCAGACTTTTTGCAAGTTCCAACAGCCAAACCCCTGTCAATGCAAAAAACAAACAAAAAAAAAACTTTTTAAAGCGCACACAACACAGGATTAACCAGCCTGGGTCCTTTATTCTGAGTTGCCAAGTACTTTGTGTAAGAAATCTCACTCACCTGGACGATGTCTAGCACCATCCCTGCTGCCACCGTCCCGAACCCGGCCAGCAAGAAGGGGAAGACCACCTGCAGTCCGATGGAAAAGGAGGTCTCCTTGAGGGGTGCTGTTGGTTCGGGGCTCTGATCGGTGCTGGTGTCATCACTCTCGTTGCTCTGGCTTGCATTCTCCAGGAGAGCATCCTCCTCTCGCTGACCTTTGGCATTGGCCCGACAGTCCATGGCCACCACAATCTCCGACCTCTCGTCGTTCTCCCCAGTCTCATTCACTCGCTCGGGGAAAGATGTGACCTCGGTGAGCTCAAACTCATCCCCGGTCACCGGGCTCACTTCTTCAGGGCCCTTGGTCAGGATCACCGGGTGGACGGTGCAGTTGGAGTTGAGGAAGGCCGAAGTGAGGGGGCCTCCCTCCTTCTTCATCTCAATGGCCCCAGAGGACATGTCGATGTCGGGGAGCTTTTCTTGTTCTTTCGACCAAAGTACCATGCGGAAGCCTTTGAAGACAGTGGGCTTGATAAGAAAAGGTCAGCGTGCCTCAGCCTAACAGTTTTGTGGAAAAGTCAGAATTGACCACCGGATCTGGTTTTGAACCTGATCAGTCCAACTGATTTATCCCATTAAAGAGGCCGACAAGGTGTGGAGGTCGGTCATAAAGACTGAGAGAAAAACACTCTGCCGGAAAAAACCTGCAGCGAGGCACATGCAGCCGTGCGTCTGCAAAGCCTGTGTTCCTGTCGGTGCTTCGGGAGCAGAACCAGTATGTTCTCCATTCACTGCAAGGTGCTCAGGTTAGGCCGGCAAAAAACAGAAGGCATACTGGTTCAACACAGAAAAGGATAGAAAACAACAGGGAGGGGACTCACCACAGAATTCCCCTGCATTCAGCTGCAAACAGTCCTTAGCAGTTCAGTACAAGCTGGAAAAATATGTAAATCAGAGACCCGCAGTGGCACCGGTCATGCTGTCAGTCTGCTGTCCATGTGAGACTGGTCGCTGCACAGGGCTTCAAACGTCTCACTTTACACCACGTGGCCGCTGGACGGTTTTCAAATGAGATATTTAAAGGTCTCAGTATGAGGATTGAATTACCAACTGTGGAAAAGTATCTCTCCAACCAGAGTGGACAGTCACCTGGGGAAAGAGTGAATATCATTAATTATTCAGTCTTAAATAAAATCATTTTCCAGCAGTACTCCACGTCTATTTCCAAAAATGTCTAAGCAGCAGGGCAGCTTTTACTGCTCTGATCAAAATATTCATAAATCAAAAATTCCAAAAAGTTACAAACCAACATTCAGATCTAACTGGTGAGAGGACAGAGACACTGTGCCGTGGTGTTTAGGCTTGGACGTTGCAGCTCGTCATATTCAGATGTTAAAATAAATAAAAAGGACAGAAAATCACTGTTAGGCACTAACTTCACCGTGGGTACCACAAATGCCCCGTCAACCCTACTAATAGATTAGTATAGCCCCAAACAATTGTTTGCTCTCCCCTCCATTACAGCAGTGCTGAGCAGAGCCCAACAGTGAGTTTAAAAACAGTTTCATCCAGCGCCAAATTTCCTCCCGGTGGCTAAAAATATTCCACCATTAACAGAGGCGCTGCGCACATCCTCTGCAAGCACAGCTTCCAACCACAGCAGCGCAACAACAACCACTGTCACGATTTTCAAAGTAAAAAACACCCCTCACTTTACCGGTGAGCCCAGAGTGCTGTCAGCTTAAACCCCCCAACCCTTAAATTCAATGCAGCAGACAGAGTGTAACAAAGGGTAACACAACAGAGATCCCCTTCACACATCAGAAACACAACCTCACTGCAGTCAAGTACCGAGCGTGGACGCACATGGTAAGTCATTCAGACCGACATAAACTACTTGTATCAACAGAAGTTGATACAAGTAGAAGCAGCGGGTAATGTAAAGCATTCAGTGCTGCTTTAATTAAAACAATAATGTCAGCTACTGACATAAACTGCTGTATTATTCAGCTCAGTGTGGTTATGAAGGCTGACGCGATCCTTGCTGCGATCAGGTCACGGTCCACCAGTTTTTAGTTCATATAATAAAGCAGCTTTTACTCTGAAGGCCGTTCTTTTACCTTCCAGTATTGCTGCTGCTGACTTGAAGCAGCTTTCCTCTGACTGCAAGTTGCGACATCCGCACGGACTTTCCCGGTTCAAACAATCCTCTGCTTAGTAGTCAGGACCAACACCACCCGAACCCAACATGGCAAAGGCGTAAATTAGTGCTCCCCTGGTCAGGGCTGAATAGACGAGCCCTGCTATTCTGTTCTACTGCTCATTTAAACGAGGGCAGAGGGCTCTCTGTTCCATCGCCGGGCTGGAGCCCATGTCACTGCCACTGTGACCACGAGTATTAAACTCGTGAAAAATTGTGCCCCCCCACCGTACCCCACCCCCCTCCAAAAAAGAGAAAAAAAGTCATTCTTCACCATCACCATAGCTGAGGTGCGGGTTTGCAGTTTGAGTCTCGAATGACACATTCCGGAACATAACCTTCTTTTATGAAATGTGCACATTAAAATAAGTCATGTAAAAATAAATACATACATAAAAAAGCTCACGGGTGCTTACCTCTGAGTGTCAGCGGTCCTCGGTGTGAGGGGCGGACAGACCGAAGTGATGATCTGTATGAGTACCGGGACTCCGTGTGCCCGGCTGAATTTATCCTCCACCTCTTGTTAACGCGCTCAGGCTTGTGAGGCGTGGAAGCCGGTACGCACGCCTTATGTGCGGTACCGGCTCTGCACAGCTGATTTAATGGTTAATGTTAGTTAATGGTTAAGCCCTGCCCTCTGTGAGGCTCCAGTCTGCCCGTTACATTGTACCCATGCAGTGCCCCACGCCGCCCGGCTGCCTGGATGCGCATCTATAATACACCCGCACGGTGCAGGGGCCAGGAAGCCACTAGGCGGGCCCTCCCTCCACAATCTGGATAGTCGATATAGACCCCCGCCCCACCTTTACCTCCCCTCCATTACCGACCTTCCACCCCTCTGGTTTCCATTGCGCACAAGCCCCCCCACAACCTCTACCCCGTGTGTGTCCATGCGGTGCCAGTCTCTTCCACAAGCCACTAATTTACTACCACCGTGCGGAGACTGCAGTTTTAGTTTAACAGTAGAGCTTGATTTCTCAATGAATGGGCTGGCAGGGATATGAGTACGGTCTGTATGTGTCTGACCAATCTGGGGCAAATTTAGTCACTGATCCACCACTATGGAAAGGACAGCTTGCATAAGTGAAAGTTTTGAAATGTCACCAATGTGACCTAAAGCAGGAACGGTTAGAAGTGATATGGTTGTAAAATGTGTAAAGACGACACAAAAACCCACATTATTTTAAAATATATAGAGTACTATCATTATTATGATACTACTACAATATTTATTTTAAAACCTGTAATGAGTTTTTAAAAAAAAAGCAGACAACTCATTTTATTTGTGGGCCAATTTCATTTCAAGTGGGCTTCGGTTCAGTTATATCTATAATGTATCATTTCACAACAACAGTGTAACATTAGAGAGAGAACCCCAACAGTTTCACTGTTATCAGCAAGCACTTGGTGGTGGTGGGGAGGACGAATGTACATTCTGAAAACATTCATATGTAATAAACTATCTACATACATGACTGATAGCCTAATAAAAAAAAAAAAATCAAGATCTTAGGTCTCAAGAAAAATAAGTGACCTTTAAAGATTTATGCCTTTGGTCCACAGCCCTGAAACAGAGATGTGTTGAACAAAGTTTCTAGGCTCACCTGTGGAGTTCCGCAAGGCTCCATCTTTGGGCCTATTTTATGTAACACTAATATCCCTATTAGAAGAAGCCAACCTGCTCTAATAGGGTATTATAAGTGATCTGAAATGTAAAGTTTTATCAGATAACCTTTTTGGTCACTTGTCAGTACACAGACTTGCCAGTTCAACAAAGTTAACATGTTAACAAAGAATGTTTAATGGTTCTGCTTTCCTCCTGTGATTCAGCAGGTAGTGTACAGCAGGCTTGTTGTTGAAGGCAGCAGCTGCTGCTGTTTATAAGTGTTGCAACACTGAAAGGGAACATAAAGCTGTAGCTCCTCAACACCAAAACAATAAACTGAAAGCTGCTATTGTACTAACAGGATTACACTAGTTTACAAGTTTAAACTGCACTCACTTTGGAGGCATTTTTTCTACTTACAAGGGTTAATTGCACTGTTTTGCTACTGTTATTAGTTTTTGTTAGTTTTTGAAATTCTATGTACTACAGAAATACCAATACTCTTTGAGAAAAAAACAAAAACAAAACAAGTGCTTGCACAGTATGTGTGCATGTGTGTTTATGTTATTTGCCTCCTCCTGATGTTCTTGTAGAACAACATCTCTAATAATGTCCCCGGAGAAGCAGCAGCTTTGTTGTGCTGTTTGCCTGTTGCTTTACAGCAGGAGTTCAGCTCAGCAGCCCCAGGATCACCCAGCAGGCAAAAGCTGCAATCCATCCACACCCTGCCCCTCTGAGCTGAGCCTGTTTGCACACAGCAGAAACATCCAGTGAAGGCAGGGGAGTCACAGTCACTCTCTGCTGCACATTGTGGTCTTTGAGTGGATGTGTACTTATGCAGGCTTGCAGGTGAACAGGAAGCTGCACTTACACTCTGCAGTCAGATTACTCATGCTACAATTTGGCATTTACAATTTTATTCATTCATGCGTACTGAATGCATATTGTTTTCCATGAGCGTCAGGATGTGTGAATAGTTTTGGACTTAGTGCACAAATACATGAGCGACATTAGTCTTGCAGCTCTTGCAGGAATTCTTTCTTAAACTTAAAGATTTTATTAAGTCATTCGTTGTTGCTTTGTTTTGCTTTTGTCTGTAAAAGGCCAGATGTTGTCACCTTTCATGGCTCAAAGCTGACTTTAACCTTGTTTACATGAATGAGTATTTGCTTTTGTTCTGGATATGAAAGATAAAAAACTGACTGAAATTACTGAGCATTTTTTATCTTTAGATGTCTACAGGCGGCGGCGGTGGAGGGGTTTTTCCAGGAAGCAAGTCAGTGGAACCAGGAACAGCTCTGTGATCTAGATATGAGGGGTTTTCAGATAACTTGGCAGAGCGGCTTCCTGGAACAGATCACTTTTTACAGTTTGCACCACAATATTGTGCCAGTGTAAACAAGGCAGCTGCAGAAACTGCATTTAAGCACAATTCACTTTACTATTTTCTGCATTTTCCATCTATTCATTGCTAGTGCTTTCATATGTACATGCAACATACACACTGACATTTTTTGATGTCTCTTCTATGAATAGAGCACATGTTGCAGTCTGTGTTGTAGGTGGATCCACTCCTCTGTTGCTGTTACTGAGTTTTTCCACCATTTATGTTTTTATCTGAAATTAACCTAAACTGAAAGGTGTTAGTTTCAGTTTACATGAATTCCATGGAGAATACAGCTCATTTTAGAGAAGCGCATTAATGCAGATTCCACGGGTAACCTGCATTTCTGTGTAGGCACCATTAATGCTGACTGGTTTCGGAGCGATATACGCTGCCATCCTGAGGAGGTTGGTTTTTTTTAGAGAAGGACAATCCATGCAGTAACTGTTTCTAGATTTCATAAAACCGGAAGGTCCTTCATGATCATTTCCTTCTATTACCAATATTATACACCATCACCATTGTTCACAATCTGGTGATGAAAACAGGATGACACGATGATGAAAATTAGTATATCAAGGAATTCTTTTGACATACAGGACCTTTCGTATGCTTCTGGTCATGGTTTCACCAAAATGCTGCTTTTTTTCTCCTCAGAATCATCAGAAAACAGATAAGACAACCAATGTCCCGGTTCTTGTTTCTGTTAGATTAACCTGGTGCAGTTTTACTGAGGCTGATGCTCAGTGTTTGTCATACCAAAAAAAATCCTTCTAAATAAAAACAGCATTTTAGGTTAAATGTGATTCTGTTGCACTTTTTACCAGAGTTCAATTTCATCTTTCAGCCCTGAAAACCTCCTGTGGAGTTGTCCTGTTCTTAAGAACTTATGAAAGATGCTGCAAAGAACAAATAAGGTGAATTAAAAGGTGCCAAAATTCTGACCCACAACTATGTAGGCTACATAGAAGGCCTATAACAGAAAAAAAAACAACAGCTGATTCTGAAGGCACCTGAACCTTTTTGTTCAGATTCAACTGATCTTGTATGGAATGACCCAGCAGGATGGGCCAGTAGTACAAAAGTCCAGATGTTAAACTGGCCTGCCTGCAGTCAAAAACATTTGGCATCGATTCATCCTCTTATCCAGTTCAGGGTTGCAGGGGTGCTGCAACGTGTTCCAAGAGGCAGGATATAGCTCAGAACAGGTCACCAGACTAACACAGACAACCACCCATAGTTACATTCATACCTACGGGCAATTTAGAATCACCTGGTTCTGCCGGAGGTTTCTTCCTCTTAAAAGGGAGTTTTTCATTCCCACTGTCGCCAAAGTGCTTGCTCATAGGGGGTCATATGATTGTTGGGTTTTTCTCTGTATGTATTATTGTAGGGTCTACCTTACAATAAATTTGTGTGTGACTGTTGTTGTGACTTGACGCTGTATAAATTGAGTTGAATTGAACCTAATCCCAGTACCCAGGGAGAACATCCAAACTCCAGACAGATTCAAACCCAGGACCTTCTTTCTGTGAGGCAACAGTGCTAACCATGACATAACCATGCCGACCATGATTTGGAACAAACTAACAATGCAACAAAAGACAGTTCAAAAAAGCAAACAAGAATGTGGAAATGTCTGATTTCTAAAATACAGAAATTGGTCTCTGTAAGCCCCAAACAGAAGATACTGTTGAGAGAAGTCATAGCTTCTATATTGAAAGAAGCTCTAAACCTCTTATCACTAATTGAACTGCTTAGTAGAAATTCTGCTGTTATATACATACATGTAGTTTATATGCATATAGTATACTATACAATCTATCACAAAAAGGTAGCTAAACGATGATTTTTGTACTTAATTAATTTGAAAAGGCGCCAAACATCAACATAATGAAGTTGCCGCTGAACAGATGATAAGTATTAAAAGCATTAATACATTAATAATACATATAATACTTAATACATGCATATATATATATATATATACATATAGATAGATAGATAGATAGATAGATAGATAGATAGATAGATAGATAGATAGATAGATAGATAAGTCCATGTCTTCATACTGCTGCATCATCATCATCTCTGTTGCAGTGAAATTTATCTGTCCCTGCT
Organism: Oreochromis niloticus; assembly: GCF_001858045.2. Lineage (NCBI taxonomy): Eukaryota > Metazoa > Chordata > Actinopteri > Cichliformes > Cichlidae > Oreochromis > Oreochromis niloticus. The sequence goes on from NC_031970.2 coordinate 38,074,759, forward strand.
TAAAAGCTGAATGATAATAGGTACTAAAGAGTCCTTGACCATCAGTAGTGATTCATACACAGTTAATGGGATACAGCAGAAACAGCTGCACCCATAATGATACAGAGATGCTAAGGAAGGCTCTGCAGAAAATGCTTATTCACTGCTTACTCCACATGCACACACACAGATACACACAATTTAGACATGATCCAGTCTAAAATTGGCACATTGTACTAAAATGAGACTTGCTGCTTGTTTAGAACAGTCATTCCTCTCTGTGCTTTTTCCACATTAGCTCAGTCAAAGTGATTGCTTTGGCAAAGCAGCAGAGACACAGCGATTGGTAGTTATCAGGCTGAAGTAGTGCCTCAGGTACAGGGAGGAATAACAGTACACTCTCACCCAAACAGCATAGATTAAAAGAAGAATCACTCCAATGTGAAGCAGTGTCAGCAGAGAAAGGTGAACATAGACTATTTTAATAAATCTGTGCTTACAGTCAGTTTCTGTCATTAGCACTTTTATTTGAACTGATACACGTGAATGAAAACATTTCATTCTATTTAATAAAAACCACCATCACTAGCTAGTAAGTATTATTCCTTGCTATGTTTGTACTAGTCCGGCCACCAGTTGATGGCTTTGTGTCTATTTTTTGGATTTTCTGATTCTGCAGATCCTCTTCAGTCACCCCGACCATGTTAACATTTCTATACTGCAGCAATAAATTGCAACAGCTCTGTGGGGTCACCCTCTAGCCTGTGGGTCATATTTGATGTGAGCACAAGGTTTCCAGACCTGTTGCATAATTTATGGAAACAACTTTATTTGCGCAGTACAGAAAAGTCCCTGTTGTGGGTATGTGTGTGTGTGTGTGTGTGCGTGTGTGTGTGTGTGTGTGTGTGTGTGTGTGTGTGAGAGAGAGTTTCTCAGAAGATGGTAGTGGGCATGAGAGCAGTGAAGTCAAAGTGCAAGCTGAATGAGGTTATGTTAATTGTCATTACTGTCACATAACTTCATACATCTACTGCTATTAGAATACAGACCTTAGCTACACATGTTTTGTACTTCGGCACTTTAACTATGACACACATTAAGTGTGAAGACTGAGCTTTAATTTCCAACAGTGTAAAGAGAACTACATGGAAGCTGTAACTCTCTTACCACACAGTGTACAAAAAACCAAACAGATGCATTTGCCATCCTGTATAACGCTACATTCTTCCTTTTATCAGCAGTGAAATCTTTATTAATTTCCACCATGTCATTTCCAGTGCTGTTATTTTTGGGACTTCAGCGGCAGCTTCGTTTGCCACGTGGTATTCTGGTCCTGCGAACCATACATCACCTTATCAGCTGGCAAGTGATAATTAGTTTGGTTAGCAAGCTTCTTGGTTAGCAAGTGCATGTGTCAATCAGTCTAATGTCATTAGGAATGTAAAATCCCCCCCTCAAAACAAAATTTAAAAACAGGAACAATCATCCAGAGCAGGTACAAACATGGCAATGACTAATTCTGTCCTTTGCATTGCAGAAGCTCTGCAATGCGATGAAAAAACTGGCATGGTCATTTAAGAACAGGAAGACTCGTGTTCCACAGATCTTTTGACCTGACATGAACTATTTTTGTCAGCAATTTCCAGTTTTCTGTCTCTCCATGATGTGATTTCTGTTTTCTTTAATGGGCGAACCATGTGCTGACTGCAGGAGGTTACTCTTTACACGCCCATAAGTTCACACATGTTCACAGGACAAGACAGTTAATGCGTATGGCTGTTTGTTACTGTTTGCTCTTCCACTTATAGCAAGTCTTGTTGTTGTTCAGATTTTGTCTGTCTAACTTTTTAATCATTACACTGCTTCTTTTAACACTGGTTTTATCCTGCACTTCTCTGTTGGATCAATCATTTGAATGGTCGGAACTCATTTAGTACAAGAGTTGGTGATCATACATCAGGACACACGCTTTCCCTTTACACTTTAAATTAATCCAAGAAAAGTCAAATCAAGCCTTTACATTCAGCTAAATGACAACAGCTTTCTTGATCCTATTAAATTTGTGTGTGATGTTCCAGTGGGCCATACCTTTTTTCAGTTTTACCATTATGTTGATAAGTTTTCTCTCATGTGATGAACAGGATCACATAGCTAAACATCAGTCCTTATCCAGAGGAAGGTTCAAAGATGAACCTGCTATAGTTCACCTGAGTGATATACCATGAAGCAAGTTCAGCATAGCCAGGCTTTCTTTGCATTAATTTCCCTGACAAACCCTAAAACCCCAGTTGGAGATACTGATTTATTACTGATTTATTACTTATTATGACAGTCGTTATAGACTTTCCTAACTCAAGATTTCTGCTCCAGGCTCTGCGTGCATATGCATAAAAGGGGTTATTTGCCTTTTGCCTCTTCTTCTACACAAAATGGATTAACTGAGTACTGCCTACTCCAGTCAGAGACATTATTAGTGGAAGAGGTGACAGAGATCCATAAAGGATACAAAAAATATATAACCATAAATTGCAAAACTCTTGCTGCAAATATAAGTCAGTATTTCTCCACATGATCGCTAATTTGGTAACTTCATCACCACAAGCACACAGAGCAGTAAAAAAAAAAAAAAAATTTATTTTACTGCTCAGCCACTCTCGATTCTTCTGTTTATATCCAAAGTGAAAACTGCGTCTAAGAGTTCTGACTTTAACTATTTTAAGCTGGTCTCCTCCCCAATCGGACCAGTAGTGACACACTTAGCTATGTTCTCCTTAAACTGCTGTCTTTCCGAGAGTCCAATAATGGGCTCGACCAGATGTTATAAGGACAGATGGCATCCATCTTACTTTAAGTAGAACATCTTAGAACATCTCATATTTCCAAAAATCTGCCCATATTTATTAAAAACTGCAAAGTGGTGGCCTCAGAATCACATCTCTCCCTTTTGCAGATGATTTGATTTTGTTGGCTTCATCAGGTGGTGGCTTCCAGCACGCACTGGAGAGGTTTGCAGCTGACTGTGAAGCTGTGGAAATGAGAATTAGCTCCAAATCTGAGGCCATGGTCCTCATCCAGAAAAGGCTGGATCAGGGATGAATTGCTGCCCCTACAGGAGGAGTTTAAGCATCTCGGGTTCTTGTCCATGAGTAAGGGGAGAAGGGTGGGGAGACTGACAGACAGTTTGGGATGGCATCTGCAGTGATTCGGGGACTATATTGGTCTGTCATGGTGAAAAGAGAGCTGATCACAAAAGTGAAGCTCTCGATTTACTGATTGATCTACGTCCCTACCCTCACCTATCTCATAGGCTCGGGGTGTGACCAAAAAGGGACAGAGCAACTAAGCGACTATGGGAGGTCTGGGAGTCTGTTCTTAGGCTGCTGCGAGACCTAGACCCAGATAAGCAAAAGAAAATCAATGGAAGGATGGGTCTTACTTGGGTTGGCTGTAACTCAGGAGGTAGCGTAGCTCATCTATTAGGCGGAAGGTTCGTGTTTAAATTCCTGGTTGTTCCGGTCTGTGTGCCAAGCTTCCTTGGGCAAAATATTAACTCCAAGTTGCTCTGATGCATCCATTGGATGGATTGTGTGTGAATGTTAGATAGAAAGTACGCAAGCCCACTAATCCTGTGAAGTAATTTGTATTGGCAATATTTATCTTACAAATATAAGTGATCAGTTTTATAACTGATCCAGATTTGTGTGATGATAATCTAAATATGCGCATTTCTTACACGTTCTGTCATCTTTTAGGGCATCTAGTTTTACTCAAGATGCCAGAAATGAACTTTCTGAGTGCAGTGTTACTATTACGAAGGGGAATAATGATGAAAACCTAAAAATGAGGCACAAGTAGTGACTGTGTCCTTCAGGAGAAATACTTTGATGGAATGAAATGATTGGATGATGGTAGTGATAGAGCCCTCACCATTGGATGTAGTGAGGAGACGAAGGCACTCCAACTGAAGCCTGCCACAGTTTTCTGCTTCTCCCCTCAGAGTAGAGGAGGAAGGTTGAAGGGGATGGGAGAGAGTGCGGGGGACAGCCATTCATCCTGAACTGAGGGAAGCTTTCCAAATCTCCCCCCTGACATTCTTCTGGGCTCAAAGAAGCCCAGGGACAGAAGTGGGCTAAAACTGGCACAGACCGCCTTGGTGTTGCCAAGGGCAGCCACTTTGCCGAGACGTTGCTGGGGCCCAGTGCTGTTTTGTCTTCCCTTCTCACCTCACTTCCTGGTTTGGAAGTAGGCTGGAGGATCATTAACCGCCAGAGGAACCACATACTATACTGTATGTCCAGACCAACACAACTTCATTCTGTTAGCTCTTTTATTCTTCACTGGCAGACAGCAGTGTGGCTTTTCTTATTTCACTACAGACACAATATCTATTCAGGGTTGTTCTCAGGTTGTAACCTGAAGCAAAGAGTGTTCATAGCTGACGTAGTTACACACACCCATCAGTTAATAAACAGGGTAACACTGTTCCATGTGTGTGCTCCATCGCTACAGTTTACAGAATACCTTTGCGATTAAAATTGTAACATTCTAGTCACTGAATCAGTGGTGTGTTTTTAGGTATGAAAGGTGCAAAGTGCAAAAACTGTTACCCAGCAGATTTTATATACAGTTACTGGGAGACCTGTGTAAAAATCAAAAAATCAATTACCGTAGAATCAAAGTTTTACCATAATCCTCGGTCTATCTCAGCATCATGCTTCCAAGATCAAGTAAACCAACACCTTTTGAGACTTTTTGACTTTTTTAGTTATCGTCAACTGTCTATACCATGAGTAGGCATTTGCAGAATGAATTATTTAATTATACTGATATCTGAAACTTTTTAGAGTGCAGGGTATGAAGGATCAACAGAGCTGGAAGAAAAGAATCAGACACTATCAGAGCCAACTGTCTAACATACCACTGGGATCAGTTTGTCCAAGACGATTGGCTCAAATGTGCTGCTATTTGAGTCTGAGATTATAAAGATAGTGTCTGCGTGGCTGTTTAAAATGTGAGCCTAGATCTTATTCATTCATATGCACCATTCATTTTACACTTACACATTACACAAAGACATCTTATTCATAGTATAGCTCTAAGTTATATATTTACACTGTTCTTACACAGCATTTAAACACTTGCCAGATATTGTGTAGGTCTGCCTTACAGTTTCAGTTGGTTTCCTGAGGACATGGATATAGCACATCTGGGTCCTCTCTTCAGGTTCCTGTCACAGTAGTGAGGTCTGGTACCAAAACTACAGGCTATGGTTTAACAAAAGTGTATCCTCCATTCTACAACATTATCCATATTTCAGTACATGTCTTTGATTGACTGAGAGATAGATAAATAAAGTCATCTACAACTAAACTAAGAACTAGAGGCAAAATGAAAAGAAGGCAGTAACAAGCGTCAGAAAATAACAAAACTCACAAGCACAAAGAAAAACAGAATAACACCCCAAAGAAAACTATAAAATAATACAGAACATGAATCTTAATCACTTCTCAAAACCCAAAAAGAAATGATGAGCTAACAGAAAACCAAGGGCCCCAGACTCAGGGACCATGACAGTTGCTCTGTGTAAATATTTTAGGTGGACATAAACAGTGATGGTCAACACAAGCTCCTGAAATCTGCTTTTCCCTCCCAGAAACATCTGAAGCTGCTGCACCAACACAAATGAACTTTAATGCCTTTCATCATTTTGTTCTTAAAGACTGTCCTATGGCAACACTGACAATATAAAGTACACAGTTTAACAGATAAACATAGCACGTTCTATTAGGGCACATATATGTTTGGTTTTGTTTTTTCAGATTTGTAGACATTTGTTCTCACAAATCTCTGTCTGAGCAGTTTCAGGTGTTGAATAACTGTTGACCATGACTCAATGTGTTGGCCTATCTCATACGGTTATCATATCACTGTAATCTCATAAACATACAGTGTGAATTCTTCAGAACACATCTTTAGAGTCACTGTATGAACTCCATGCACTGAATTCATAAGGGTTTTTTTTTTGCAATGTTACTGATGAATGCAATAAGATTCACGTCTAGTGAATACAGCATCATGTGAACTAAATCTAAGAATGAATCCTCTTAGCTCTCGAATCCTCTTAAGAAGTTTCCACTCTCTCTGCCTGCCTGGGCAGCACCAGACCATTGCAGTGTCAACTCCACTATAAGCGGTAAAAGTTCAGTATCAATTTCAAGAACCTTCAGGAGGTTAATAGGAAAGGAATTAAGGAATCAACTTCATTTAACAGCAAACCGATTTGGTCAGGACTTTTTGACTTTTTAGTTGATCCAAATTTACAAAGAAGAAACATTTCCCAATACCACAGTGTGAACTGACCAGCATAGTGTAATTCCTACAAGAATAACTGGCTTCTGTATGGATCGACGTGTAACTTGAATTGCTTTGTTTCTAATATGAAATTATTTTTCAGATTGTTGCTGTCTTAAAATGCCTGTGATAATTCATCCTGAAGTCTCCTATAATTCAGTTCTATTTTATTTATATAGTGCCAAATCATAAGAACAGTTCCCTCGAGGTGTTTTATATTGTAAGGTAATAATACAGAGAAAACCTTAACATTAAAATGACACCCTGTGAGCAAGCTCTTGGTGAAGTGAAGGGATTTAAACAGGAAGAAATGTCTACAAGTCATCAGAGCATTTTGTAAAAGGAAACAAACGAAGGCTAAGCTCTGATTATCAACACTCACAAGTTTTCTGCTTTGGAGAAAATTTCTACTGTTTCTCTGGGAGTTTGACGTGCTGAACAAAAACTGAATTAATAAGATAGCTGATTTTCTACTTTTTGTTGGGCACCAAACACAAAGCTTACATGTATTTCACTAGTGTCACTTCAATGAGACACATTCTTTCAACAACTTACTGTGTCAGAAAAGAAAAAATATAACTTTCTTTAATCACTAATTGGAATATTTTAATATGCTTCTTTAAAATAAATAAAAACCTGTCATGCATCAGTATAGGGTTTCAAAAGGTAAAATGGAGATAATATATTAAATATGTGCTGGGATAGGCTCCAGCCCGCCTGTGACCCTGATAAGAATAATTGGGAAAATGACTGGATGGAGTGATAGAATTTAAAACACAGCAATGAAGCATAACATTGAACCAATAAAGGTAAAATTTCTGTAATGACTAAAATAACTGTAATTTATTTAAAAAAAAAAAAAAAAAAAAAAAAAGCTTAATGAAAAAGGTAAAATGTGACTGGGCGTTTATAAATGTGAAAATTCTTGGTTAACAACTATAATTACATTTTAGCATTAGAAATTTTAAACTGCAGTGCTGAGTGATAATTCTGTGAGGTCTGATTATTGTTAAATAAAAAAAATTATGCAAGAAATGTGTCAGACAGTAGTTAGACAGAGCCTGTCTGATTTAGTGTTATATTAATTTAACAGTGTGTTAAAGAAAAGGGAAATGTGGTTAAACTTTAAATCACCTTTTTGTAAAACAACAAGTTTTCATTGGTAGCCTGCCACCACAACATCCTGTTTGATCAATGACTAGATAGAGGTTCAGCAAAAACTTGGCTCGACAGGGAGAACATGTGTGTGTGTGTGTGTGTGTGTGTGTGTGTGTGTGTCCAGTCTTGAAATGGTAAATCTGGTGATTTGTATTGTTTTCACTATAAATAACATAGTTGCCAGAATCAGATACAGATTACTTTATAGAGCGCTGCTGTTGTCCGACTATTTAAAGCACACTAGTGAGTTACACAGTTGTACAGAGTAACATGCAAATTAATTAAAAGTGTAGGTGCATTCCCAGGCCTGAGCCTGATTCCACCCACTGCAAAGTCCTGTGAAACGAGCACTGTGGTGGTGGGCCATGGTGGAGGACTGGTAGAAGTATGGATTTCAGCTGTTTGCTCCATTTTATTGGCTAAAAAGGCTGGGAACATTAAAGCAGCATTAGTTAAAAGGTTCATGTTAGCAAGTGTTCAAACTACCTTTCTTTTATTAAAGTATTAGATATTAAATTCATGACATAGTTCCAGTAAATCCCAAGGAGACCAGGTGAACCGATAGTAGGAAGTATCTTAGGCTTCATGGTGTAAACTGCTAAATAGCTGTAGCTTAGAAGGTGGAGCAAGTCATCTACTGATGGGAAGGTTGGTGATTCAATTCCTGGGTGCTCCAGTCTGCATTCAAGATACTAACCACATATTGGTCTGAGATGCATCTGTTGCAATGTGAATGTTACATAAAAAATACTCATGTACAAAAAGTATAGAAAAACTAGAATAGAAAAGTCCTATTTACTGTTATTTTATTATATTTTATTGGAAAACCACAAAGGCAACTGTTCAAGAACATCTTGGACGCACAACAAAGAAGCTAAGGCACTATCCTGACATTCAGACTTGTAATATTCTGCTGTGACTTTGCATCTGCTGGATGAATAGGAACATGTCTGATTCACAGAGGCCTGGCCCCAAACCTAAACAAACAAAAGGTTCCACAAAGTCATGGTGTCGAATAACACCGGATACCTATCAAATCTTTTTCCATGCCCCTATGGGTTTGAGCTGCTGACATGCATATAAAGCAAGGGGTGTGATTTAATAGTGCGGCTAAATGGTGTGTCTTTATACTGCATACCTATACTATAAGCAGTGTTGGGTAAGTTACTTTAAATTAGTAACTTAGTTACATTACTAGTTACTTCTCTAAAAAAGTAACTCAGTTACTTCAAGTTACTCGTTACTTTCAAAGTAACTAGTTACTAGGGAAAGTAACTTTGGTTTTACTCAGAATTCTCTTGTTAATGTGTTGCTTCCCTAACTGGATACCCAGCAAGACTGCCAGTCTTCTAGCTTGCTTACTTGCCACAAGTGCACTGTGCCACCTACCAATAGAAAGGAAAAAATAATGTGCACATTTCCACGAGAGAAATCCCACGCCTGGACCGTCGTTGACCGCCGCCATGATTCTAGCCTGCTTTTTACATCCAACACAAAAACTGCAGTCGTGGTGCTTTTGATTGCACTCAGAACTTGGAAATTCTGCCTTCTGAATAGGAAGATGTAGGTAACACCAGACTGCAGATGAGCTGCATACAGGGCTGGACTGGAACAAAAAAAATCGTCCCGGGGAATTTGACTAGAGACCGGCCCACCATTATAGGAAAAATCATAAAGCCTTTGAATGAAAACAAACACTGTTGTGACAGTGATGTACACTGTTCTGATGGTATATATGTATCAATCTATCAATCGTTTGTTGTAAGACTCAGATAATAATTTTTTTAAAAGCTAGACATTTTAAATGAGAATAATAAAGAAAAGTATTTCCTTGTGCCCCCCTTTCCCTGTTAATGCCCTACCTGGCCCCCTGGCAAAACTTTGCTAGACCCGCCCCTGCACAGTTACCAGCTGTCAGCTACGTAGAAAAGGATGCTGGTGTTATTTGTCACTCAGAAACAGTTCATAACTTCCCTTCAACTCATTCATGTCACCTAAAAGGTAAACCTGTTTCTCCATCACCTGTTCAGCTCTGATGATTCAGTAAGGACATCTCCTGGTTTCATCTTCATGTTTCCCTCTCACCAGATAACCAAACCGATATCATGACCAGCAGCTTTACAGCTGTGGCTCCAGCAAACATCAGCTGATACTAGAAATTAATATTAAATAAATTCTAACAACAGCTGATCAAGCTTAAACGTGCTGCTGTTGTTTAGCGCGACATCCGCTGGTTTCCTCTTTCTGGCGCAAAGTGGGCGATAAATAAACAAGAGAGAAAAGCCGATCAGCTGATCATTGATCAGTTTCGTGATTGAAGTAGAAACAGGAGAGAATGAGAGAAGAAGAGGCAGCTGTGCAGCTTCAGCTTTGTGTCTTTTTCATTGTAGCTGAAGTCCGGGACAAACTGTGTTCCTTTTCACCTCAGTACGAAACGCGTAATATTTTCTCTGAATACGAGACGATTCTGTTTTTTACGGGACGGTTGGAAACTCTAATAATTAACCGTATGAACAAAATAAAGTTCAACATCAGTAACATAGCACCCACCCAGCTGTATAGAAACTCCGTCATGCTAGCTAGCACGCAGTACGAAAAAGTCAGCATACTGAAAATAAACTCCACCTAAACTTGGTTTATATCTGACCCAGATAGACTGCAGGTCATAACTTCTTACCTGAAGTTCAGTTCACCTGACACGCGGACCGGCGGCCGCTTCGGGTCTCTCCTCTTGCCTCCCTTTTCCTTCATCCACCTGCTGGCTTCCACCACTTGCTAATGTTATTGAATCTGTGGAAGCTCCGCGATAGCACCACACGAAGTAACGAGTAACGAGCCTATCTAAATCCCAGTAACGAGTAACGCGTTCCTGGTTTTGGCATAATAACTAGTTACCGTGCTCGTTACCACAATAATAACGTAGTTACTGTAACGCGTTACTTAATAACGCGTTAGTCCCAACACTGACTATAAGTAATATATCATTTGTTAAACAGCTGTCTGCAACATGTGTAAATCAGTACAATGACTCTTTGGAACTATTAGTCTGCATCCTTAATAGTTACTCATCCTCACTCGGGCTTCTATTATGACATCATATTGTTTTTAACACAAATTCAACTCAACCAAGTGATGTGTGAGCATTTGAAGGCTACAATAAAAAAATTGTGTCCTTCATGGGTTAAATGCTATAAACCAACAGCTGAAAATGGAAATTAAATGTATGCGTCATTGCTGACAGAGGGACTAACACAGGGCTGTGTTTACCACTGTGTATTATCTTCTTTTTTTAGCATCTGAAAAATTAAATCAGATCTCAGTTCTGGACTTTTGGGAGAGGAAAGTTGTCCCAGTTTTGTTTTGATTCAGGCTACAGTTTAACACAGTCTTGTTTGTCATATTTTTCTTTTCATGATGCTCCAAATGTTTTCAGTTGGTGAAAGGCGTGGACTACAGGCAGGCCAGTTCAGAACCTCATCTCTTTTACTTACAAAGCCATACTGCTGTAACAGATGCACTATGCAGTTTTGTCTTGCTGAAATATACAAGGCCTTACCTGAAAAAGACATCATCTGGATGGATCATATGTTGCTCTAAAATCCTGTCAGCAGTGATGCTGTCAATTCCATAGACATTAATGGATTCTTATACCATCAGAGATAGAAGATTTAGAACTGAGCGCTGACAACAAGCCGGATGATCTCTCTGGTCTCTATCATAATGAGACTATCTCTGCAGTCTGTTACATTTTCATATGTATGGGGAATGACCCCACCAGGTCATGGCGCGTGGACACTTCTCCTAGGACCAGTACTTTCTGATGAGACTGCCTGTCGACTCTGCATTCATGTTTGGCCCAGGGACAGCCCAACTCCTGCAACAGGCTCGAGACAGCCACCGTGTTGCACAAGAGATAACAAGTGGCCTGCTCAGGCGCTCTGCAATTAGAAGGGAGCCCAGGTCTTCCACGCACCAGGTGGCTTCTAAGGTTCCAGCATGGGGCCCTGGGGACCTCAAAGGCGGAGACCTTTTACAGACATAGCACCTGCATGCACCAGAAATGGGGGAGGCACGTGCAGCTGAGGCTCAGCTTTCCTCTGGCCATCCCCTCCAGCCGCCTTCCCTCTCAGCTGGGCAGCACAGGGGGGCTTGGTCTGCTCTGGGGGTGTACCTCGGGTCGTGTGCCATGACCCAGGGCATCCACCTGCAGTTTCCCTCTGCTGGGAGGCCAGGCCTATCCTCCAGCAGCCCCTACCTTGCCCCTGTCCTTGGGCAGGAGCCAGTAGGGCGGCTATCAGGAGGAGGATGCTGACTCTAGTCTCCACTTCCCCGACATGCCTAGGGCAGAGATGGGAAAAGTGATTGCCTCACAGGCAATGGTGGATCAGCAGGACGGCTGTAGGACCCTATCTATCCAGTGGCCCCCCCCTCTGGCTCCACATACTGCGTTCGGCGTTCTGCTGCTTTTGGCCGGGACATAGTTGGAGCTCCCAGTTCGGAAGGACATATTTGTCCCAGGCGAGCGGATCTCTGTCCCATCCCTTCCCAACAGGGCTCTGGCAGCTGCCTAGCCCCTGAGAGGGTGAAATTCCATACCCAGGGCTGTGCTGGGCTGTGTGCTACCGCTGCAGGAGCCCCGTGCAGATCCACCAGGGCCTACTCCCTCGCTCAGGATTGTTACATTCAGGTGCGCGGTCCACAAGTGGACCCCCAAGAGACTACAGCGGATTCCATCCTGCAGTTCCTGCAGTCCCAGCCAGAGGCGGGTCGTGGCCTCGGTTTCCCTGTGGGACCTAGGCTAGGTCCTTGACGCCCTTCAGCACCCTCCTTTGAGCTGCTGGAGGGCACTGACCTCAAGTTGTTGTCCCTGGTAACAACCTTCTGTTGGCCATACTGTCTACCAGATGGATTAGGATTGCTGCAGGTGGTTTCCAGGCAGTCCTCTGGCGCATCCCTGTCTCCCTGCTCATATTCCACCCATCCCAGTTGGTGAGCTTTGCTTGGCTCCCTTCACCAGGGGACAGCTTATGTCAGGTGTCATACAATGTTTTTTTAGTCACATTGTCCCCACATTAAGATAAGGGGTTTTTCTTGTTCTTTTGTTTCCTGTGAAAACAGTCAAGATATAAGGTTTACCTTTTACTTTAACCTGAGCTCTAAATCTAAAACCTAACTGTATTTGAAGACAGGCAAAACAGACTTAATCAGACTTAATCTTGTTTGTCTGTGAGTGTTTAATTAGACTGATTATTTCCTTTGTTCCCTGATTGCCAAGACTTGGGAGAAGTATTGGCAATCAACCAAAATGACATCCTCTGATTGGTCGGGGATAAAGCTAGGGTCGACACCTTATACTTCATATGCTAAAGATCTTCTTTACCCTGAATCACTGTATCACACTGTCTAGTTCTTGACTGCTGCTGTCATTGTTAGTCCAATGGTGCAAAAAACTTGACCTAAGTCTTATTAAATATAGTAAACAATATAATATATAACTGTATTTCATTATTTTAGTTACATAATCACAATTACCTATTTTATTACTTTTCACACAAACACACGTGGAAATATTCAAAGAGGCTCAACAGTAATAGGAATCATTATACAATTTAAAAAAAAAGAAGAAAAATGCAGCTCCACCAAAACACAATGAATTTCAAAGCATTTCTATGGGTGTTAAGGATATCTGCACTGTGGCTGTGCAGCAAACATATGCATGCTCACGTTATCAACAGTGTTTCTGGTCATTTTAACTGAACAAAAGTGAAATAGATTTCTTAACAGCAAATAAATATTTTTTTAAATGTCAAGAGGCTATTAACGTGTCTCTATGAACAAATGGACCTCGACCACCTGTGATGCAGCTGTAATGTGTTGTAGGCAGAGTGAAAGTGCGTAACGACTCAGAATGATGTGTCACCTCTGCCATCTTGTGGGGAAAAAAGTGTAATACAAACTTTTATTTCACTGAATATAACAATATGACATGTTTACAGTATGGTGTAGGAACGAGGACTGATGATGATCACGGTGTAGACTGAAATAACATTTTGCAAAGGCTGAACTGTCATCACAATGAATATAAAAACTCCCAAATTAATCACCTGTCACAGAACCAAAGAAATTATTTAGTTGTTAGCTACAAGAACAGACGAACAAAAGTCAACCTAGAACATAACCTGAGTGAGACGACTACAATATTACTGCACAGCACGTTATACATTATAAAACGCAGGGAAAGTGTATTGCTGCAGGAATAAAACGTCTACAATCAGCCTGTAAGTCCCACAGGATTCCTTCCTTTGCTTATAACAGCAATTCAGTAATTAGTTTAACCACAAAAAACACGGTTATTTAACACAAGTCTCATTTCATGGATGCAAAGTGTTACATCTGGTCACAAATGTGCACTATTACAGCACAGAGGAGTTTTATTACAGCATTCTAAGTGTAATTACTACAACACATTACACTAGAAATAATTGAAGGCAAAGCTCCCACTCAGTGTTGACTGATTCAGTGCAAATGTTGTTACTGAATATTTTATTAACCAAACACTCAACTGTTTCTAGATCATATTAAATCAGAGATAAGGATTGCAGTTGTGTCATTTAGCTAAATTAAAATCTACCCTTGCTCAATAGTCGGCAAGCTACACGTAAATAAAATGAATGCAGATATGACAGCACTATATATGCAATATAAATACATTTTCCACATATCTTCTGTCCACAGGAATAGACACGATAGCTACAAAATAGTTCCATCCTCAAGTATGCACTACAGTGTACAATGCAGAAGTGTTGCATACATAAAGGTATCAAGGATCAGCTCGGTAAAAAGAAAGAGCCAGCTCCTCCATTGTGCATCTGTGTGCTGACATGTGGGGCTCAGTGCCAGTTACGCCCAGCAGGGGGCAGTGTTATCCGATACATTACATCAGGCAGCCAGACTTGCACTCATTTCTCAGTGTTTGTGATGCTTCCTAAATATTGCACTACAGTCACGACGGGTGTTCGGGAAGGAGGACGTGGAATCACGGCTCATCTGCGATCATTTGGGCGTCAGTTACTACAGGCTACAGATACTCTTCTTCTTTAACGTAGAGGATCTCGTGCGCCGAACTGGGAACCTGAAAGAAAAGACTGGCCGTCAAAGGCTGAAGAGATGTCTCCATAGACACTGAATTCAGATGTATGAAATAAATTAAAATACACATATGGCCCCTGACTTAAATGTAATAATTTACTCTGCTTTTCTTCCCATTCTCAGTAAATATTTTTGGAGGTGTCACAATTTCTAAAATGTCCAATATTGTCTGTCACATGGATGAACCATTTGCACTTTCAGGTAATTGGTAACTAAACAGAAACACTGTTTAGCTAAGGCTCAGCTTGCACTTACAAAACTGGGTAAGAGACATTTTAGAGACAAAACCCCTCCTACAGTTTTACACAGTGCTCCATTTTCCTATGTACAGGCTGACTTTCTTAAATCACTCGAATCTGTCAATCAACGACTGACAGCGTCTGGAAATGTGTGAATGAATTCATCTCTAGACTGGTCCACAATTTCAACACAGCAATAAAACCCTCAGTTTTTAGTGCTAGTAGCTAAAAACAAACACTAAAAATGAAGAAAAATAAACAAAAACTAACTAAGATGATTTTATGTGCTGCTGCTTTAGTTTTAGTGAGTTGAGTGAGCTGGTCTGAGGAGTATTTAGTGCTTATTTCTGTGGCTGTGTATGAAGCACTTGTGCTGTTGTGTTGTTTCATTGTCATTCTCTTCATCTATTAACTGAATCGGAAGCATACATTTAAATCTAAACTTTCAGTACGTAGAAGAGGACAGGACTTTACATAGAGCTGCAGCTCCTCATCAGATCTGGTGATGCATGGACTGTTGAAACAGTTGAAAGCATATATGATGCTGGCTTGAACTTTGTGTATGTGCTGCTACTGAAGCACCGCTTGTTCTTGCCAGCAGATGGTGCAGCTTGGACTGCAGGTATGAAACTGCTGATGATGTGGCTCTGCTGTTGTTGGCCTGCCTTCACTGACATAATGTGCCCCTTCTTCCATTTAGTGATATGCTATGTTTATTAAATATACTCTTTCCAGATCCTATCTCCTCCATCCAGGATTTAATCAAATGGTCAAAACTGATCAATGTCTTTAACTACCATGCCATTTTGAGTTTAACCTTTTCCAAGCGTAACCTGGAAACTGGGCATACTTGTCATCATAGAAATAGATACGACTGTGTTGACTATAAATTTGTTATTGACTGCTACCTGACCCTCCTCCTCCCTCACCTGAAATAAACTTAATACCTTCAGCAGACATGTCCGCTCCTCTTAGCCTGCTGGTAGCACGGTCCACTTCAGTGTTGACAGGCTATCACTCGTGAATTGGAGCTGCTTTTACAGAGCAGGTTACTACTCAGGACCACAAACTGGTGACAAAGCAAGAGATGCATTTATTTCAAAGGTAAATAGTTAGAAGTAATACTCTGGCCTTTTTCCAGATCGGACTTGGCCTTCCAATGGGGGGGGACAGGAGCGTGACTGCACATGCAAATCAGTCATTTTGTGTCGATCAGTGAGTGTATTACTTTTAACAGTTATCCATGTGTCTTGCTGTCTTTTATACTTGAATACATCAAAAATACAATAAAAAAAACTAGTTATCAAAAAAGACAGTGTTGGTGGTTTTTGGTTCTGCTAAAACATCTTTTAGGTCTTTCTCTACGCAGGAAAAACACTGCACTGCTGTTTAACTGGAAATAATTGGAAAAATGCTGAATACTGAATCTCACAATCTGCTCCACTGACAAATGGTTCCCATTAATGTGCAGTGTACATTTGCTTATTATCAACTAATACTGTTTTCTTATTCATATTAACAGAGGTTGACTGATTTGGAGTCTACATATATTCTCAGAGAGATTATTTAAAAGTCAAATAAATACTAGTGGAGGATGTGATGTAATATAACACCGCTAAACTAAAACTACATTTAAATGCATGCTGTGCTCTGTACTCCATATTAATAGATTCGTGGTGTTTGAAAACTAAACCTTTTCCTTGTTAAATACAGAGTTAGGCCCCGGTCACACAGGCCTAGAGGTGGGTCAGCCTTTTCACTACCGAGGATCCCAACCCCAAATGTGGATGACAGATCCTGCAATACCTCTGAGACGGTGACATCAGAGAAAAAGGGGAGGGAGGATGGAGCAGTGAAACAAAAATAAATGGACGTTAATTAATAGATGCATCATTCGAAGTAGAGTGTGTGGGGTGCAGCCCAACTTATGAAATTCAGATAAATTTCACAAGTGAAGTATGTCGGTTTTACTTTTACAGTGAAGTTCTACATGCTCTGTTTCCGTCGTGTGTCAAATGTCTTCAAGTTCCAATACAGCTTGAAGAGTAAAAGGTGAGTCCGGTCTGCATCTTTCATGCAAACTACAAGTTAACACTGCAGTCCTATAACAACCAAAGCAATCAGATGGAGGTTTTTATTTCACCTTGTCACAGACAGCAACCACTTAACAAAAGGTTGCCAGGGGGATGCTGACTGGTCTCTAGGCCTCTAAGGCAGTGAGCTCATTCACTATGAACCTGATATTAAATAGTGAAATTCTGCTTTCACTATTTAAGCAGTGGAGTTCCTGCCAGGGGAGCTTTTGCTGCTGTTTGTGGATTTGAATTCAGAACCTACACACAACAGAGATCTGCTTGTTTTTCTTTTCACATTACTTCAAAAAAGGCTTTTTATAAAGCTCGAAGGGAAACTCCAGAGCTTTTACACATCAAAGTCTGTTTACAGGTAACAAGGAGTACTACTGCATGTGTGGAAAAACTTTGTAAAAAGTAATTTGAGGCCCCAGAGGGAGCTGCGTGAAGTGTGACAAATGTCCTCAGGTGATGCCACCGGAGAAGGAAAAGCAAA
This sequence comes from Oreochromis niloticus, assembly GCF_001858045.2. Classification (NCBI taxonomy): domain Eukaryota; kingdom Metazoa; phylum Chordata; class Actinopteri; order Cichliformes; family Cichlidae; genus Oreochromis; species Oreochromis niloticus. The sequence continues at coordinate 38,092,203 of NC_031970.2, forward strand.
AAAAATGGCTGCATTGTGGGTAATGTAGTCACCAAGTTTTGACAAGAAGAAGAATGCATGGAAATGCAAATAAAGATCTTTTTAACTGGATAGGGAATCTGCTAATAATACCAGTGTGAGTGGGGATGTTATTTTCAGCCCACTTACAGCTATTGTGTGTAAAGCAGGCTCAGATCAGCAGAGGCTCGATCTCAATGGGACAGATGTGCAGTGAGCAGGTAGTCAGACTGTTAAGGTCCTTTTCAGAACGTATCACTCCTCACTAGTCCTTCACCACAGTGCCACTCAGCATGAAATCACAGCTGCTTGCTGAGGTTTAGAAACAAATAAACAGGTGAACTGTGGGTTGCTTATGAGAGACAGCATCTGTCACCATGGATACCAACAGCTGTCCTGATTGTTCAGCGGTGAGGTAATGCAATTATTCTCTGGTTTACTCTTCAGACTATACATAACCCTTCCACTTATACTAAGTCCATGTGTACCTGGTTGACTCCTCCCACTACCAGGAGGCGGTCTCTGATGACGATAGAAGAGGCAGAACATCTGGGGTGGTTCATTGGAGCCAACCTTTCCCACTTCTTCTTCTGAGGATGAAAGGCCTCCACAGTGTCTAGTGCTGAAGGCTCATGACCTAAAGAATGGATAAGAACAGCTCAGCTAATCATCTCTATGCTTTATTCTAGTCCTCTATACACCCAGTTTACAAACCGAAGACTAAAATGTATTTAGTCTGCAAGCCACTCTACAACCCACGTCCATCCCAGCATCTCCTTTCATTCTGTTTCTGACTAAATGTCATATCTGTGTCACTGATGGCTGCTCTGTACTGTGTTGGGATCTTCTTACTGCTGTCCTGGTATTTGGCTTTCCATTTATGCATGTGGAAGGGCATGGAGGTCCCATAAGAGAACCATGCCAGTATAAATTACAGTATACATTACTGCAAATGGAGATAATAATCTTCTCTTGATTGTTACAGTGAAATGTATCAAATGTTTGAACTTGCTTGTGAGGCCTTGTTATACTTGCTGGTATGCAGGAGATTTCTCAGGGGGAAGCTCATGTTTACAGAGAAGTTTCAGGATTTTGCTTAGTTTACAAAACTGCCACTGATAATTTATTCAGATTATCTAAAAGCCCAGCAATCCAAAGTGTTCAGGCAGTAAAAAGTGATTACAAATCATCAAATCCTTGTGTGTAGGTTTTTCCATCAAGCTGATCAGCAGAAATTAGTTTGCAGTTCATCTTTCTTACCAAGTCCTCCTGCGACCACCATCCGTCCACGCAGGAAGGCAGCAGCAAAGTCAGCTCTCTTTGTTTTCATCGCCACTGTCTCCTCTGACTTCAGCCAGGTGCCTGGAAAAAGGGAAAGGATAACAAGCGACAGCTGGGGTGAGCATGTTTGTGTGTGTGCACAAGTTCATAAAGTAGATGAGGTGAAGTCTGGTGGCACCGTAGTCCACCTTCAGCGAGATAGGATGCTGCTGAGTCTTCAGAGGATGACCTACCCAAACAGGTCACCCACAAGGCAGCTGCAGCCAGGACAAGGATCGCACACACACAGGTAGCAAGGACAGAAAAAGGTTATAACGAATTCAAAGTACAGGAAGGGAAAAAAGGAGGGTCAAAATAATGTTGGGAGGGACTCTAGTTGAATGTGTGTTAGGACACTGAAAAAGTCAAAAAGAAAAAACATTTATCATTTGGGCTGACGCTGCTGGAAACATGGTCGCAAATTTTGGGAATACTCCTTTAGGGAACCACATGCAGTGATTCACAGCTCCAACATCCACTCGACAGCAACCTGGCAAACCATCAGATAGCCGTCATATCATCATATTTCACTGCAGAGTTGGTAAGGTACGTTGCCTAGCTTTCAAGTTGCTGGGAGACTTTGTTCTGCTTCAGTCCTCAGTGCATCTAGGAGGCCTTATCGGGCTGTAGCTCAGGAGGTTGGTAGAGCAGGTCATCTGCTGATCGGAACATTGGTGGGTCCATCCCTAGCTCCCCGCCTGCATGCCAAATATCCTTGGGCAAGATACTAACCCCAAGTTGCTCTCCGATGCATCCATTGGAGTAATAATGTTAGTTAGAAAGCACTGAAAACACTGAATATGGCATGTAGTATAAAACGCTTTGAGTGCTCCAGGAGAGTAGAAAAGCGCTATATAAGAATCAGTCCATTTACCATCTACACATATATTTATAATTGTGGTTGGTATGGTCTGAATGTATACTAATCATTCAGACTATTTAACCAGATCCTTTTTAAATTTAACATTTATTACTTATGTAACAAAATTACATGTAATCAAATGACTTAGAGTCAGCATTTTGGACGTACACATTTTTTTTGATTGTGTCAATAACACCACTGCATCCAAAACTGAAGCCTCACTGCTGGGAATTGAACGCAGGTGCAGGGTTAATTGAGCGCTAATTCTTATCCACCATCAAACAGCTATTGGCAGCTTTAATCCTAAAATATTGGTAACAACATTAAAAATCATCAGACAGGCCACAGGTGGGAAAGACTTTACAATTTAATCTCCTTAATCACCAAAACCTAAGACTGACAGTGTTGTCTTCAGTGCTGTCTGATGTGGTTGGAATGTGGAAGTGACATCTGAGGCACTCACGATGATAAAATGTGTACTTGATAGTAACAGGAAATGGAAATTCAGCCATGAAAACAATGTTTCTCTTTCCCCAACAGATTCTGCAAAAACTTCTCATTTTACTTTCAGGCTTTGTTTCTGCCAAGCTTTGTTTATCTGAAGAAAACCCAGACAGGAGAAAACAGTGACAGAGGAAGACAGATAACTTCATTAGGGAGTGAAGGAAAGCGAGGGAGAATTAAAGATAGAGACAGAACAGGAGAGAAAAGGAATGTCTTACACTTTATCTTTGTCTATCTCACCTTTCTTCTCTCTCTGCTTTTTCTTTGCACTTGTTTTTTCCCCATTCTCTTTCTTTACCTTCTCTTCCACATTGCCTTGTTCTTACCATTTTTCTTTCTCCTTCTTTCTCTCTCTCTCCCTTTCTTCCTACTCAATCTTTTTAAGAGGTAGAGACAAGGTCGAGAGCGACAAACAGAGGTAGAGAATGAAAATGAGATAAGAAGCCAGATGGTGAGTCTTCCTGTGTGTTGCAGCAGTGTGTAATGAAGAGCCGTGCTTCTCTTTCCAGCCTGGTTAAGTTAAACTAAAGGGAACAGAGCAGAGATCACAGCTGGCCGTCCACTCTGTTCTGTTTTCTCCACAGCAAAAAATCCTGTCTTGGTGTTGAACATCATCTGTGCAATTCAAAAAATCCCAGAAGTTATTTATAGTCAGGAATCAGGTTAAAACCACCAAAACGTGGTTGTAATGTTGAATAATGTGATGCATAATAAGCAGACATACAATGTTACTTTAGCTTCTTTATGTCGCTTATTATCAAATTGCTTGTTAAGAAATGTTCACACACAATCACAGCTTTTAGGCTGTATGTGAGTCATTTCATAACACAAATGTCCAACAGACTTGGATCAGATGTTAATGGAGCTTTAGTGTTCCAGCTCCCCAGTACAAAGTCAGTGCAAATTTCAATAGCCTAACTGAGCTTTCTTCCTGAAACCATTGATACTCAGGTACTAATCAAGACTAGAAACAGCTACTGGATTAAATACTTATTTGCAACAGTATTGATATCAAGAGTGGCGCCTCTGCCTCCTCCAGCTGACATACAATAACAGTAGCCAGCAATTACTGACAGTCACACTAGCAATCTATTATTATTAAAGTAGTACGATTAATAGCCAGTGTTCATTTAACAGGATAATACAGTTGTATGTGTCTACAGTGTTATGTTTCTCTTTAAGTACCAGGCAGAAAAAACTCTCCCAGCCACCAGACAGAAACGACAGCCTTACCAACTCTATTTGATCAGCAATGAGACATGACGAGCACGGGACAACCTCTGACAACCTCACAATATTGTTTTTTCAGGTTGTTGTTATTTTATTTTATTCTTTTGGGCTGTACTTATGTTATTGTTTTTTTGACACTATGTCAGACAACTTAAGTACAGTCCTGTGACTGACATTCTTGTTATTGGTGGTTTGGCTGTATTCAGGAGGTCGAGCAGGTCATCCAGTGATTGGAAAGTTGGTGGTTTGATTCCTGGCTGCTCCGTGGCAGCATGCCAGACAATCCTCAGGCAAGAAAGTTGCTCTTCGATCATTGAAGTCTGAACGTTAGATAGACAACACTTAGGCAAAGAAAAAAGTGATTGTATGAATGGGTGAACGAGGCATGTTGTAAAAAGTGCTTTGAGTTCTCCACGAAAGTAGAAAAATGCCATATAATATCCAGACCAGTTACCATTTTTATCTATGTATTAAGAAAAAAACATTTTTTCCCCTGTGGTGTCAAAATGGCATCAAGTAGTCTTATAAGCGTTGGTACTGGGTTTGATATTCTAGTATTGTACCAACCCTACCAGTGCAAAGACATCTGAAGCAGATTATTTCCTGCTGTTTGCTGCATGTGAGAGAGGACAGTTGTGGAAAATATGCTGACTTGATTCACCAGAAATTGTCCAAAGCAATATCTAAAAACTGCTTGATTTTTGCATTGTGAAAGATTCTGCATGTATGCTCCGTATCATCGACATTTAAGCTGCAGCAACAGAGTCTTTTGATTAAACTAAACCTTAAGAAGATTAGTTATTTTGGTAATTGGTGGTAATTTAGTCCAGTTATACTGGGTCATTTTTGTAGGATGTATTTTGAAGTATTATATAACAAAAGCGCTGTATGACAGCAAAACAATCTCATGTAGTGATATGTAAATCTTCTTTACAAAACTTGGGCTAATTTCAATTAATGGCCAAATGAAAAGAAAATGAGCCACTACAGAGCACAGTGCATTTCCTGTGTCTGCTTTTTATTTTTAGCGGTTGGATTAAAATATCTCTCGTCACTGCACTAGATCTGCTGTTAAAGACTTCATTACAAAAGGGCAGTTCTATAACCTCGTCTTTGATGTTTTCTTCTATATTTGTATTCATAAAAACATGCATCAATCTAGAAAGAATTCAGACAGTAATAGCTGATTTTCAAAGAGTGCTTACAGTGTTGCAGGCTGGATTTTTGTCTTTAAATTACAGCTGTGTCAACACATCCGTCTACAGACTTGTGGTTCGATCCTTTGAGACTGAGCTGCAACTGCAGGCCTCGTTCCTATTTGCTTTGGAGGGATTACACAAGTCTTCACGCCAAGATTTTCTTTGTAGGATGCAGGGAAAACACCAGCATGCATTATTCTCCTCTGGTGGGAGACTGCAGAGGAGAATAAAGAGGCGAGAACGAGAAAGAAAACACAGAGAGAGGATTTCAGATAGAGAGAGAGCGAGACAATGGAATGAAGGAGATGAAGCGATTCTCTGAAGACTGGGCTTTGTAGTCTGTGTGGTGGTAATTTCGTCTGTGGCTCTCCTCTATAATTGTCCCTCATGATTAAAACTAGAAAGGGATGGTGATTGGTTCTCACTCTTTGATAGATTGCGTGTGTCACGTGTGAAATCTTACAGACTTACAGACAATCTTACAGAGATGATCCTTTTGGACAGAATGTATCTCACTATGATGTTCTGTCATTTCTAATAATTACAAGCTGGTCTAAGAAGGCAGTCCACTTTTGCTCTATTCTCATTTCTGCTTCATTCCATCTGCTTTGTTATGTTTTAGTCCCTTTTTAAAAAAAAATATCTCAAGCGGGACATAAATCAAATTCACAACATGGGAGTTCGTTTGTTATAAGTAGGTCTCGGGGGGACTGCATCATTTGTGGTTATTGTTCATGTTGCCTGAGCTGTACGAGCTTTAGCAGAACAAAGGAAAGTGCTGCTTTTCTTAGATGCAGTAAAAGCAGCAGAATTCATTATTCCAGCTGAAGGTTTGTAACAGAAAAGCAACTCAATTTGAAATTTTCAATCACACTGAAACACCAGCTGAGGTTTATCTGTAGCTCACAGCTTTTGTGCTTACTGAAGATTTAAACTTCTACCGTTTGTGAAGACTCACGCACAAATCTTGACTTATTATTTGGTTAATTTAGGAAGAATCAAGAGTTTTATTGTCATGTATGCCGCACAGCAGTGGTGCTTAGCAATGAAATTTTAACTTTTTGAGTTCCCCACACACAAATAAATAAATAACTAAACTAAACTAAACAAAAAATAAAATAAAATTCAATAAAAAGTACTATACACACAAGGGTAGAGTGTAGTCAGAATATAAATTGCAATTAGTATCCAAACTACTTTAAATCAAAGACATTCAGAATGTTTTAGTGTGCGTTATATAAACTGTATTATTTAATAACATTTTATAAGTGACAGTAGGAATCAAACAAACATAGAAAAAGGTGTAGGCCACACTTACTACTACTAGAAATATTAATAAATCTCATTTCAGTGCTCTTTTTATGTCCTCTTTTCTATCTCCTTCCACCGTCTCTCCTCACCGTTCTAACTGGCCCATGGCAGATGGCTGAGCCTCCCTGACCTTGGTTCAGTTCCTTTTAAATGAGAGTTCTTCCTCCCCACCATCGCCAAGTGAACAGGCACCTTACAAAGTTGTTGTCAACGGATGTGATATAAATAAAGCTGAAGCTGAAAAGCTGATTGGATGGTTCATATGCAGGCTGAGAAGCCCACAGATGTTGTTTTTCCACCCAAAGTAACTTTTTCCCTTCAGGTTTTTGTATGTCTGCATTTGTACTGTAGTGAAGATCCGTAAAGATTAGGCAAATTAGTCAACTGACGTAGTGACAGCTGTGTTTACTAGCAGGATTAAAAAACACAAAGCAACGACATTAAATCTCGGCTGTCTGCATCTCTCTTTCTGTTCTCCGATTTCATCACTTTGTTTTTGTTAACATCACTCTCTCTCTCTGTTCACTTTCTAGCTTCCTCAACCACCACCACTCACTCTCTCTCTTTTAGTCTCACTCACTCTCTTTCTCCAAAGCTAAATCTCTCGGGATTTCACCAAAGTCATATTAAGCAAAAAATAGAAAAGACTGTTTTCTTTTCTATTTGTTCTGCTGTTCTTCATCTTGAACATGGACTTTGTGTTTTATTTTTATTTTTTTGAGTCATCCAGCACAACAACACTATTGATTTACCACTGAGCAACATACTGTTTTGAAACCTCAGTCACTGCTAACCAGCTAGTTCCACATTGTCCCATCTCATGTCTCCCTACTTGGAGACATGCACAGCAGGAGAAGGACTACCACAACCTGCTGCAGTTCTAGATTGTAACACTGGGGTCCATCTATAGTATAAAGAACGTATTGGAGAGGCATCTGCTCATAATTCTGTTACATACTGTAAAAATGTATTGCTTATTAATAGGTTTTTTAAAGCATGTTAGCCTCACTGGGTTGCACAGTGGTTAAAACTGTTGCCTCATAGCAAGAGAGCCCTAAAGGCAAAATGGGGTCCAGGTGCGTATTAGCAGTTGATTCCAGGAGGGTGACTGGAATTCTTTTGGAAATTGTCTTGTTTCTGTAAGGTATCTGGATTTTTAATTTGGGTGAAAAATTACTCAGGCAGCATGGTTGCCTCACAGCAAGAAGGTCCTGAGTTCAATTCCACCATCAGGGCGGGGTCTTTCTGTGTGGAGTTTGCATGTTCTCCCCATATTTGCATGGATTCTCTCCGGGTGCTCCGGCTTCCTCCCACAGTCCAAAGACATGCAGTTAGTGGGGATAGGTTAATTGGAAACTCTAAATTGCTCATAGGTGTGAATGTGAGTGCGAATAGTCGTCTGTGTCTATGTGTCAGACTGGCAACCTGTCCAGGGTGTACCCTCCCTCTCGCCCCAAGACAGCTGGGATAGGCTCCAGCCCCTGAAAAGGATAAGCGGAAGAGAATGCATGGGTGGAATTTGGGTGAACTGACGCCTTAAATATTTTTTCTAAAACCAAAATGTGTCATTTTCAAGCAATTTTCTTGCCACAGCTTCATTCTTTGCATTTCCTTTGTACTTGTTGCGTCTTGCCCACATTGCGACATCCGCTAACAGGCGTGTCTTAATACTGGCAATATGAAATGGAACAGTAATACAATATCACTGTGTGACAGCAGATTGCATGGTGTGTGTGTATGTGTGGAGAGATACTGCTGCAGATGGATAATAAAGCAATCTGTTTCTGGATCTTGTAATTTAAAGTGCTTCTCATCCCCAACCCTCCCTCAGCAGCTCATCTCCCATCTCATCTCCACCAAAATTAGATTGGAGAAACGGGGTATGGCTGTGTGTGTGTCTGTGTGTGTGTTTGTGTGTGTGCGCGTGCGTGCGTGTCTGGCTGTATCAGTATCAAGCGTTTGTGTGTTGGAAGTTATTTTATTTTCATCTTTCCTCCTCTATCTGTCACACATAAGGCAAACTTTCTCCCCATTATCATACATTAACATTATCACGCCCATGTTCTGCTTTATTTGGCTTTCATTCGACCAATCCCAAAGTGTGAGCACTTTTCCAGCTGTCTAAAATGACTTATTGATTTTTCTTCTCCCTTTTCTCCTTCCGGTCTCTTCTCAATTTGTTCACCTGTTACTCTGGGGTGCCTTTGCTGGATAGAGGGATAAGTCATGTCACTGTGTTTGGGGACATGGAGTGTGCACAGAATTAAGCAAGGAAAGAAACCAGCTATCTGCTCGGTGAGGTTGATGTTAATCACTGCTTTGTAAGAGAGCAGGGTCTAATTGAAGAGGGACGCAATTGCAAAAACGAGATAATGATTTTTATTTTTGGGTAGAAGACTTGATGAAACCTCTGAGTGCTATGAAAACATCCCTCATGTATATGTATCAAGCTGAAGTCAAGCGATGCTCAGTCCTCCAGTCTTCATTCTGCTCTGTACGAATTAGCATTTCTTTTTTATTTGGCACTGTTAGTGTCGAGATGAACAGTAAAATAAAGACAGGAAATGAGAGTAGAAGGACGGATGGAAGGTAATGTTTGAATGCATTACTTTAATCCCATTACATTTTTCAATAACGCAGTAATGTAACAAGTTATTGTATTGAAGTAACTGAATTACATTACAGCTACCATTATTTTAATTGTGACATAGAGGTCCTCCAGAAATCAGCTGCAATCAGCTGATTTCAGTTTGTGTGCAGGGAGGACAAACAGCATGATAACACAAAGCTAACAAAGATCCCAGAAGAATGTCAAAGCTGAGAGTATAGTTGAGCCCAGGAACCGGGGCCTTCAAAGTCTGTGTGTTCTGCTTTCAACAGGTTTTTGTTGTTGGTTTTGTGGTTTTCTGTAGACACTAAAAAAATATCCTATGTGTCCTCATTAGGATAGGGATTTCTGTTAGCTTTTAGTACTGTAGCGCCGGGTTTATATTATTAACTCTTCATTATGTGAGAGTGCATTGCAGAGCATGTTATGGAGTAATGTGGAAATATACTTTAATGGACAGATACAGCCAATCAAAATTGCTGCTTTCAGAGGTCAGCCGCCTGACTGTTAGTTGTCAGCTAGCAGTCAGCCACTGGGAGTCTGTCCTCTTATCTACTTTCCACTTTAAATACGTCGTTTCACTCAGTTGCAGAGTGTCACCAAGAGATGGTGCTTTCTTCTTCAAAAAAAATTTGACTAGAATAGTTAGCTGTAGATGTCTTTACCTAACATATATATATATATAAAGCGCATTGAGGCAACTGTTTTGATTTGGAGCAATATAAATAAAACTGAATTGAATTTCATATTCTTTTGATAGGTTTTGTTGTATACCTCTTCACCTATTAAACTATAAAAACTTTGATTCAAGTTTTGAAAATGTAAAATAAATGGATAAAACTTTACAGTCAATTTGGGCATCAGACATTTCATGCTGCAGATCATCAAAACTATTTCCAGTAAACAGTTCTTCATTCATCCATTTCAATCTAATCTAATAAATAGATACAATTTAAAAGAAAATTAAATACAGAGATGTGGAGGTTAATTATCTCTGAGACGGGCTTTATGAAGGTGTTTCTTTGGACATTGGCTGCTTTGTAAAGGATTTTCAGTCCTGTCCTTGTATCTTAGAGGGGAATGTTTTTTTCAAGCTCTGTTTTAACCAGCCATACAAATTAAAGTGTATTCAACCAGTGTTATCTTGATAGATATACGTAGGTCAGCTTTTTGGGCAGAGTTTGATTGACTTGAGATTGAGCAAATAGAAACAACCTCATGGTGCCTTTGCGAAAACAGGACATTAGAAGACTACCAAAAAATACCATCAATACTACTATGTGAATTCCATAAATTTAAGGTTTTCCTACTTGATATTCAGTTTTTGTTGTTTCAGCTGAAACCGTCAATTTCTTTCAAGGAGGAGATTACATGCTCTCACAGTTACAACAAGATAAAAGAAAAAGAATAATATTCTTTTCAGCTGTGCGCTGAAAAAGGCTTCTCTGACTGAGCGACCTAAATAAACTAACCAGGCATGTTCTGGTTTGTCAGATCATTGCACCAAGTAAAAATTACTTCTATATATTTTTAAGTTACACTCTGTTAGAAATTCAACATGATGTCACAAAGTAGATGTATTTCAGATGTATTTCCACAGTTTTAGTACATACTTCGGACTGTATACTTTTAAAAACAGGATTTTAACAATAATGTAAAAATCCAAAATCTTTTGTGATTAACGTCTTGATGCATTCTCAATCATCCAGGAAAGTAAATCTCCAAAAGTTGAATCTGTTCATCTGGACGTAGCGTTTTGTGGGAGAAACGTTTCGTCACTCATCCAAGTGACTTCTTCAGTCTCAGCTGACTGCAGGTTTCCCCAAACCTTATAAACAGTACATTTGCATAATGACTGAAAGCAGCCCACTGAGGGAACAATGGGCTGTGAGGTCAGTTCCTTAATCATAATTATGCAAATTCCCATGACCATTGATCAACAATCACTGACCAAAACCCACTGATCAAAGAACACTGATCAATGGCCATGAGTACCATTCACAGAGAGTTGGGGAATGGCTGCAATCACAGCATTGTAAGATGGCGAAAGATGTACCCTTAGGCCCCCTCCTCGATTCAGAGATGGTCTTTCCCTTTTCACGTAAATGGCCTCCTTGACTCCGCGCTCAAACCAGCGTTCCTCCCTGTCCAGGATGTGTACATCCTCATCGTTGAAAGAATGTCCACTGGCCTGTAGGTGTAAATAAACTGCAGAGTCCTGGCCTGATGAGGTTGCTCTTCTGTGTTGTGCCATCCGCTTCGCTAGAGGTTGTTTGGTTTCCCCGATGTATAAATCCTGGCAATCCTCCTGGCACTTAACAGCGTACACTATGTTACTCTGTTTGTGTCGGGGGACCCGATCCTTGGGGTGGACCAGTTTTTGGCGCAGCGTATTTTGGGGTTTAAAAGCCACAGAGACCCGGTGTTTAGAAAAAATGCGTCTCAACTGTTCCGATACTCCTGACACATATGGGATCACTACAGGTTTTCGCCTGGGCAGCGGTTGTCCTTCTCTCCTGGATCGGCTGGAGCTTTCTTTAGGTGCCTTCCCAGCTTTGACAAAAGTCCAGCTGGGATAACCACATTTACTCAGGGCCTTCTTGATGTGCTGTTCTTCTGCCTCCCTGGCCGCTGTGTCAGTGGGGATGGTGTTCGCTCTGTGTTGTAGCGTCCTGATGACACCCAGTTTGTGCTCCAGTGGATGATGAGAGTCAAACCTTAGATACTGATCCGTATGCGTAGGTTTACGGTACACGTCAGCTTTTAGATGTCCCCCATTACTGATGGAAATCTCACAGTCTAAGAAGGCTAACCTGCCACTTTTCATATCCTCCCTGGTGAATTTGATGTGTTGGTCCACCGAGTTAATGTGATCCGTGAAATGTAGTACGTCCTGAGATTTGATTTTCACCCAGGTGTCATCCACATATCTGAACCAATGACTTGGCGGTGTTCCAGGGTAGGATAGCAACGCCCTCTTTTCCACTACAAATTGGCCACGATGGGTGAAACTGGGGAGCCCATGGCACACCCATGTTTCTGCCTGTAGAACTGACCCTTGTATGTGAAGTAGGTGGAATGAAGACACAGTTCCAAAAGCAAACACACTTGGTCGATGCTGAGAGTGGTCCTGTTGCTGAGGTTGGTGTCATCCTGTAATCTCTTATGGACTACCTCCAACGCTTCCGTGACTGGGATGCAAGTGAAGAGAGATGTAACATCGTACGAGACCATGGTTTCATCTGCCTCCATAATGACATCTCTCACCTTCTCAACAAAATGCAGGGTGTTCTGGATGTGGTGTTCAGAGCTGCCCACCAGCGGGTTGAGGATCGAAGCCAGAAACTTGGAGATGTTATAGGTGACCGAGTTGATCATGCAGACAATCGGTCTTAAAGGTGCACCCTGCTTATGTATTTTCGGTAAACCATACAGACTTGGTGTAGACTCCCCTGGGGACAGCCTGTGGTATGAGGTCCGGTCGATAGCCTTGTCTTGTTCTAACTGCTTCAGACAGTCTATGACCCTCTTCCTGTAGCCACTTCCTGGGTCTCGTTTCAGGGACTCATAAGTATTTTCATCACTGAGTAGTGACAAAATCTTCTCATGATAGTCTTTCTGGTTAAGCAATACTGTGCACCTACCCTTGTCTGCCGGAAGGATGATAATGTTGTTGTCATCACTAAGTGATGTGAGTGCCTTCCTCTCCTCCATGGTGATGTTGGATGCTGGGGGCTTGGATGAGTGACGAAACGTTTCTCCCACAAAACGCTACGTCCAGATGAACAGATTCAACTTTTGGAGACTTTTGTGATTAATTTTATTAAAGGACAAAACACATCAATGGCATTCACTAAGAAAGTTTCATAGACAGGCAGAGATGGGGCTTGCTGCTTGTCTGTAGAAGGCTATTTGATCATTAAGAGGTGCCAATAATTCCAGTACAAATGAAGAGCGGCAGCTGAACAACAAGCAGTATAATAAGAAAAGCAACAATCCCTCATTTAAAGTTTGTATAAAAAGTTTGTGAACGTACATTGAAAATGATGTAACTTTCTGTCAGTGATTCCTGGAGTACCGCTTACATGTGTTAAAATCACGGCTGGCATAGAGAGGGTTATTTGGTCTGGAGGTCATTGTCCTTCTGTGGGGAGAGCTGTTGAACGATCACCTAACGTGTGACAAAGGAATCCACTGTGACGCTAATGACGGTCTGAAGTGTCCCTTTCACAGCGCAGTATTTTTGAACCAGAGCATGCAGGCATGACTGCATGCGTTTAAATTTTGATTTGCATTTTATATAAGTACATTAGCAGTGCAATGGAATCATTGTTTTATGCTTTCATGTTCAAAAACACAAGCCATCAATAATCACAGAATGCAAGAAACGACAGTGTCAAGATGAGAGTGCATGCAGGAATATGTAAATGGAGAAGAGTGTGGTCAAAAATGTGAATTATGATACGTTCATATTTTCCAAGAGGAGAGGGACCGTCCAGCTTTTCCGGCTCAGTTCAAAAGTCCAGCAGATACTCTCCTCAGGTCGCCGACATTCACAGACTGATGTTAAAAGAAGTGGGAATGCTACACAGAGGTAAACACAGCCCTGTCCTGATTTTTCAAATTTCAAGCTAGTCTTCACTGATGCATTACATTAATGTTATCATTATTATGAAATTCAAAGTAGCGTAATAATAAAAATAATAATAATAATAATGATAATGTACGCTTTTTAATCCTGTAAGAAATTGCTTAGTCCTCTGCATTTAACCCATTCACTCGGTGAAGCAGTGGGCAGCTACCAATCCAGCGGTCAGAGAGCAGTGTTTAGAGAAGGGTACCTCACAGTAGCTGTTCAGTGGATTTGAACCAGCAACCTTCCAGTCTGACAGTTTGGCAGTCAGAGTAACTGACTGAATAATTTATAGCATTGTCCAAGGGATAAAACAAAGCAAAAATGCCTGATTGACAGAACTTTATTTCTATACTTTGTGTTTTAATAGAACCACCACAATTTGTTAAGTTAAAAAAAGAAACTAATCAAAACCTAAATGGATTTGCAGATTTCATGGAGTAATCTTGTGTGTGTGTGTGTGTGTACATATGATCTATATCCTGCATGTTATTAAAGTGCATGCAGCTGACTTTGTGTAGGTTCACCATTAAAAACAGTTGTGTTTTAGAGCTGTCCATGGTGCTGAAATTCAAATAGTTTGAGTGCAATAAAAGTTTATGAAGGAAAAATGTGTTATTTCACACTCCTGCCTGGACTTTTACATACCTTGAAATTGATGTAAGTCTGTGTGTGTGTGTGTGTGTGTGTGTGTGTGTGTGTGTGTGTGTGGCTGTGTGTTTGGGTCTTTTTTAGAACCAGAAATTGGAATGGCACTATACTTAGGGGGCCCACTTGTGGGGATCAAATGCCAGTTCTCACGAATTAAAGGCATTTTTGAGGCCTAAAATATGATTTTAGGGTTAGGTTACAAATAGGTTAGGGTTAGGGTTAGGCATTCATTTTTGATGGTTAGGGTTAGGCTATGGAGCTGAGGAAAGCATTATGTCAATTCCTTGTCCTCACTAAGACATAAAATCGAGTGTGTGTGTCATTAAATAATAGAATGATGTAAACATTTTCTATCATCAAGTGCTAGAAAAGAGGAGGTTATTTAAATTACAGCATTATGTGATGATCTTGTTCATTTCTTCTTCACTTTTTTCTGCTGGGTGTCTTTGACAGCGAAAATCTCTGCTGTATGTGGGGAGGACAGTAAAGAGTGGAGCAGATAAAGAGGAGATATTTTAAACACACACAAAAAGACTGGATGAGTGAGTAGAACTGTAGGTGTGAGCTAAAAGGGTAAAGACCGAAACAAATGTGTGACTTAACACTGTTTTAGCTGTTCAGCTGATATCCATCCACTTATGCTAACTAATTACAGTTAAGCTAAATCATTCATTTTTTTGTGTGTTGCTCCTTCACCTGCACACCACTGAGTCTTTTAGCTTTTGAGCCCAATTATGTGCAGTATGGAGGGTTGACAGCACTACCCCGATGGGCGTACATTAACCTCTGGAGCCGTGGTGGCAATTCTATCAGTCAGTCAAAACAGCAGGATGACTGGACTATAGCGCAAATCGCCCAATCCTATTGTGTGTGTGTGTGTGTGTGTCTGAGACGCCAGATGCAGCTGACAGAACAGTAGTAAATGATGCCCTGGGATGACAACATATTGGTTTAAACATGACTATAGGAAGTAGCATGCTGGAAGTATTCCTTGGCGAACATTAGCGTGACACAGTGACTGCATGCAGGAGTCTTGCTGTCAAGCTGGAGTTAACAGATTTCTGATATAATGTTGTTCATTAAGAAATATTTCCCCCAGTCATAGTCATTTTGACATTATGTTCAATCAAAGGTGAGATTTCACACATTCAGCTGTCAAATGTTTTTAGGTTAGAATATTCTTTTTTCCTTTCTATGCACGCATAAGGGAAATGATAACGGAGGGAATGAAGGGACCTGAGGACAGATTGGAATTGCTATTTCAACATTGAACTTTTCATCAGGCTCTCAGAAGGAAAGCAAATATGTATAAATTGCAGAATGTTGAATTATTCTTTCACGACCTGATAAGTTTTGGATACAGAGCTGCATGTAAAAGAGTATGACGCATACTTGCCTTTGAACCCCTCAGATCTGTTTCATGTTTTGCTCTCTGTTCAGCTCCTAACTGAAGTTGAGCCCCGCTTAAGTTAAGTGAAAGATTCAAACTTCAGCTGGTGTGTTCTGGATGTGCAGTTCTAACAGGATTATCTGTCCTGATATGCAATGAATCCTGACATGCATATGGCAAGAATTCTTTCTGCTTTTACTACTTGTGAAAAACCAAATTAAAAACTAGCATACTGGTTAAAATCAATCAAGCGCTGTACCTTGGTTGGTGTCAAAAATATTGACGTTCTTGGTGAACTTGGAGCTTTGGTGTCCCCCGCCCTGCCGCAGTCCTCCTAACAGGCACAGCCTGCCAGCTGGGTCCCATATCACACCCCCATAGGAACGTTTGCATGGCATCATGGGTAGCGTAGTCCAAGATCGCGTCTCTGTGTCGTACACCTCAAAGGCCTTTAACGGTCGCTTACACTGACGGCCACCTTAAGAGTAAAGAAAAAGATGCCTACTAGAGTGACAAATAAAGTGCAGACATAATAGCTATGCTCGTCTGTTAGTACCTGCCACAAAGAGCTTATTGCCAAGCAGATGTGTGTTAGCATCGTAGCGTGGGGTCGGCATGGGAGGAAGTAGCGCCCACACGTCTTTTCGAAGGTCATACTGCTGCAGGATACTACGGGGAAGCAGGTCCGCACACATTCCCCCTACAGCCAGAGCACGGCCATCTAGACACATGTAAAGAGACAGGACATTTCAGACATTATATCACGATGATTACAAAAGTGAAGCTACACTTCTCCACCGCATCCTAGCTGATGGAAACAACTTGTGGGCACTTCATGAAGTGCTAAAAAATCTGCTCATCCACAGGCAGACACGGATGAGAAGTTAGCTTGTGACAAGGCAAGAAAATCTGACAGACGAAGGACAGAAAGTACAGCAGTAGAATAAAAATGCAAGAGTCCACGTCTGGCACTTTGGCATGACACCCCGAGCATAAGAATCGAAAGCGAAGGCGAGTGTCGAAGCGTGAGAGAAAGCAGCATTAATCGTCAAAATGAAGAGGAAAAGAGCTGCAGGGAAGCAATCTGCATTTTTATTGTGTGTTTACTTTAGTCAAGTGTTTCTATGCAAAGCCACTTGACTTCAGATTCTAACCTCAATGCATCTGCATTAGTGACAAGAGGGGAAGAAAGTTTGTAAAAACACTTCATATTCATTTGGGGAAAAGAATGTCTCATTACCACAAGTTCATTATTAAATATCCAGAAAATAACGATCCCACAAACGTCAATAAAAATGGCATCATTTAGTCAATGTGGTGGCTGACGCTCCATTCAGAAATACCAGATTTGTTTTAATTTGCTATTATTGATTATTTTGTCAGACGATCTGTCTCTTTTTCAACTGCTCGGGATGAGCTGGGGGATGAAAGTGCGAGCAAAGGGCAGAGGATCGAAAAGTGGTCAGGGAGATGGAGGGAGCAGCACAATGGAGCCCATACACAGCCAATAAGTCTATGTGTATACAGCATCTATCTGTGTTCCCTCAGACACTGACAGATGCAGCGGAGAACACAAAGTCATAGAGAAGCTCCCTGAGAAGACCGCTCATACTAGCTGCAAAATGTAGGAATAAATCAGAGCCCCCAAATATCGCTCCAATGACTTCAGACAGCAAAACAGAGTCGACTTTTTGGTAAAAATTAAAGTGTACTCAAGTGTTGATCTGAAGTTCACAGTAGAGAGCAGCTACTCTGATTATCTTCTTCACACTTTGCACACAGTTAATTCTTGATGGATGCATCTTGTTTGTTTTCATTGCACTCATTTTTAGGCACATAAAATTAGCCAAAGCTCTTTTATAGCCTATGAAATTTCAGAGTTTGAACTACACAGGGGCACAGAAAATGTTTGGTTTTAATTTTAATTAAAGTTATTCTCCACTGATGACAATAGATAACGTGACAACTGGGAGATTAACAAGGTGACAGATTGCTATCGTTTAACTAAATTCAGGGTAGCAATCATACATATGGACCTGGCATATGTGTGACTCACTCAACACCAGAAATAAAACCCAAGCAGGCACCACACATTGATGGAAAGTTTTTCTGTCCTTTATTTACCCCAAATTACTCATTGAAAACTGGGTTGTTTAGTCTGAATAACGCTTTAAATAACGGCCTACATTAGACATCTATTTAGACCATACATAACCCAAATACAGCCACAAAACAATCACCTTCAGCCAAAACCTATTCAAAAGATAACTTCACCTTTCCCTTGATTAGAGGCTGATGATGACCAGTGCACATTACAAACGCTAAAATCGGGTTTCACTAGCTGGGCCCATGTCCTCATTTTAGGTTTGACAGGGTTTTAGTAGATAAAAGATGAATGCTTTGACATGAATTGAGCAGCGGTTTGGGGAAGGCCTTGAAGGGGACTGGCAACGGCTCCCCGGCTGGGCAGATCCCCATGCACTAAATAGAAATGAAGTTAAAGAATTGAGAACAAGTAGGGAGGGAGGGTGGGGCACGTAAATGAGAATGAACAGCTTGCAGAACTGGGGGAACCTATATAGATGACAACCGGAAGGAGCGTGTTTGGAGGCGTGGTCCTGCTCCTGAAATTCCGATACATAATCTCCAATAAATCTGTCTTAAATGGAATGTTGAGTGGTTATCTTAGCCACTGTTTCAAAAATATAACTGTATCTTTCTTTATTTTATTTAACATGAGATTTTGTGCCAACATGCTAATGCATTCATATTTTCTGTGACTGTGAAACAGCTGTGATCAGACAGCCACATGTGAGTGATGTTTCTCACCGGTTTGTGTTTCATTGTATGTTTCAGGGAGAGCGTATTTGTACTGAGCTGAGCCTCTGGACATCCATCATCCAAACACTGATGATTTTCATTCAGACCTGCAGTCGACTTAAGATTACCAGTTAACCTAACATGCATATCTTTGGACATGCATGTGTGAGAAAGCCAGAGTACCCGCAGAGAACTCATGCAAACTGTGAAGCCCCAGCCGGCTTTGCTGTTAAGCAAAAGTTCTAATTACTGTGGTGTCCAGCCTGTGGGTAATAAAACTGTACCCACGTGCTACCGGAGTCAGATTTGAGTAGTCTGCAGAGTTTCTGGAGGTGTCAATGTGAGTGCGAATGGTTATCTGTCTCCCTCTGTGTACACTCTGAAGGCACAGTCTCATGTCCCCTGGGATTAGCTGGGCTGAAACCCTCCAGCTATCACGAACGTCTTAAACAAACACAGCTGAAAGCAAGACAAATGAGCAGCCCGCTGATCAATGAGGGCCATCAGCAATTTGACCTATTAATGTATATTTATATACAAGCTGTCAGAAAAAGTTTTAAATTGCTCTATGGCACACACACACTTATATACCCCAAATAAGGATGAGGAGTACGTCTATGTCTGTAACAGATCTTATTAATGTTCCCTACTTCACTGTTAATGCTCACTACTTTTTTTTTTCTTTATTTCTTTTACAGTGTAGGGATATACTAAGAAGATCAAAACAGAATACAGAACAGTGAAAGCAGAGAGAAGAGTAAACAAACCTAAAAGCTCTTTTCTATATTTCTGATTCTTCAAAGCAGCCGGCTGTTGCTTTGAAAACATCTTTGCACGCTCTTCAGTCTCATGAGGTCGTCATGTGGAGCCTTTCCAACAGTCTCCAAGTTCTCTACATATGCTGAGCACTTATTGGTTGCTTTTCCTTCACTCTGGACTCAATAAACTCATTCTGAAATGTGTCGTTAGGGTTTTGAACACTTGCTTGTGGCAGCCAGGTGAGCTAAAGCTGCTGTTCATCACTATCCTACCTGTCCAAATGGCCCTGAGAGTATTTTGGTGACGTGTTTTGGTTATTGTAATGTTAAACCACATTGCTGCCTGGAATGCTGAATAAATCACCAGATGTGTCACCAGTAAAGGGCTGTTTGCTGTACAATAACACTACCTAAGCAGAACACAACACATGAACACAGAAACATTAAGAAGCCAAAAGCTTCCAGGAGTTACTGTTACACAGCGTATCTGTCTAATGGTAGATCTGTAAGATAGCTTACCTGTTAACTGAAAACTATTAGGTGATAACCTGATGAAACTGGTAAACATAAGGCCAGCTAGGGCTAAACTGTCATCAAAGCTAACAGTGGCCACTTTGAAAAACAGCAACTAATCAAAAATATAATGCACGTTTTTGTTTTCAGTATTTGGTTTGACTCTTTGTGCAGCAAAAGTTACAGATAATTTTTCCAAGAACGCAGTGTGGCCTGGCAGCTTGGAGAAAATTTAAATGTGTTAAATGTGTTCTGAATTCTGTGTTCAGAACACATTTAACTCCAGGATGGTGTTTGGTGGTATTCTTCACATGTCTGCTCTGCAGCTGAAATCAACAACACTTACAGATTTTCTGAGTGGGATGGTTTAGTATTCAAATGGCATCATTGTGTTATTACAGTTCTACAATATCAACAATTTCCATGGAGTGTACATATTCTCACAAAGAGCCATAACAGTACAATCCCGACTTATGAATCTTGATTTTTTTTAATTGTTTGTCGTTTTTCCCTTGAAACTGCTGATTTCATTTCATTTCACAATCAGTCCTGATCAATAATACAACCTCTACTGCCAGTATGTAGTCACAACGTAGCTATGAGATGTTTACCAGCCACCATTAAACAGAATACACAGAAGAACATGTTAGGTACTACAACACAAAATGACAAACAAGCAAAGCCAAAGACCTTTACAGAAGTCAAAAGCTCTTAAAAGTATATGAAACTGAGGCCAAGTGCAAACTCTGTAGTAAAAGCTAGCATGTTGCAAGTCTTACATAACAATGAATAGTTGTTTGGAAGGGGGCAATTAAGGAGGAATATTCTAATCATTTTCAGTAACCATTACAAAGTAATTTTGCTTAAAATGCTTAATAATAATAATGTTTTGATTAGTCACCTATTTTTAGTCTCATTATTGCCCCCTTGCATATTTGTAATAGTATTAGTGGTGCATACAGTTTATGTATAATCCATACCTTTCACTGTAATGGATACACCCATCAGTGCCTCCCGTAGAGCACTTCTCTTCCTCCACCTCCCCTCCTCTGTGTTATACATCTCCACCACCTTCAGAGGGCTCTGGTCCTCTCCCACCCCTCCCACCACCAGGATCTGCTTTCCCATAACTGCCACAGCTGCCCCAGCACGAGGAGTGGGCATAGGGGGCAAGCTTATCCACCGGTCCCCCTGAAAATTGCGAGGAGGAAGACATGTCAGCTGTCAAAGAACTGGGTTGTATTTAACTATTTTAATGAGTTTAGAGTTCTGTGTTCAGATGAAGTCCATGGCTCCTGTAGTTCAGGATACATACCCAACAAACAGTTTTGTACTTACTGCACTTCTTCAATGCTTGCGTGTTTCTTATAAATTCATATCTGTTTTATTTCTAGCTTAAAAAAGTGTATTTGTGTCTCTAACGGACTGAAAGATTTTTTATGTTTATTAATTCCTGCTCAGAAAACAGTAAACTATCAGCTCCGGTGTCCACATTGTTTACCTCTGGGGAGTAGAGCTCCAGGGATGGACATGGCCTTCCTGCAGCGTCACAGCCCCCCAGCATGTACATCTGCCCCCCCACTTCAGACAGAGTGTGATAGACACGGCCGCTGGGCAGTCGAGCCAGGCTCTGCCAGTGAAACTCTTGGGCACTGGGCACCGCCATGACATCGGCACCCCGTCGGAGACTCTCTGGGGAGCTGGGGAACAGGTAGGCGGAGGCCCAGATCCAGAGAAGAGTTAAGGGCAGGATTATTCAGGGAACGCTGAGAAGATGAAAGGTGTGTTTCCTCACCTCTGGATGGTCTTCCACCTCACACTGGGCCCTGGAGCGGAGACAGCATCAGGCAAAAACGGATTTAGTAATGCAACATAGCACAGCATAAAGATGGGAATCAGTGGCAGTGTTTAATGGTAGTGTACATGTAGCTTTCAGTTGAGTTACCAGAATGGATGTTTACAACAACATAGGGCTGTGCGATATGACCAAAATCTCATATCCCGATATTAAGACATCTATCGTCCGATAACGATATAAATCACAAAAATGTAACATTTTCTGTAAATTCTGTGAATGTCAGGCAGCTCGACTTGCGTGAAGTGTTTCCAGCTGGGCGTCGCGTACCTGGAGTCCAGTGTTTTAACTGATGCATGAAACGATACATTTTTAGACATAAGTTGTAACAGCCGCCGTTTTCTTTGTAAGTATTTATTACACAGCGTGCTGCGGGGAAAAGCCTGTTCTAACGTTTGAGTCTAAGGTTTATTTTTTAGCACCTGACGGCTCTTTTTTGCTTCTCATCCGTAAATACTCTGCATCTTTCACGTGATTCAGTTTATTTTGAAAAGTCTCAACAGGATCTTGAGCTTTATTGTGAAAGGTTTATGTGGAAAATAAACAAGCGGACACGAGGTGGTTTTACCGTCGTTGTTGCTAACGACAACGCATAAAAACAAGCGCTTGTCCGTCTGTAGTGTGGTTATATTAAATATAAGAGAAAGAGAGAACTTTAGGAAATTAATATAGCCACTACAGTGACCATCAAAATAATGAAAAAATATTGCCGTAAACAGTTTATTTTGCGACAAACGATAGCGTAAAATGAAACGATAGACGTTTTTATATCGTCATCCGATATATATCGTTATATCGAACAGCCCTACAACAACATGTTAATTTTAGCATGTAACATGTTAGAGGCTATCTAAAATAAGTTAAGGCTTTCATGCAGATTCTCACCATATCAAAGTCAGATCTGTTGTCAATGATGAACTGTACTTATCGTGTTTTCATTTTTCTATCCTTTACAGAGGATAGAAAGATGGCGGCGCGCATAGACGCAGCGGCCCGGAGCTCCTACATTTTTGCACTTTTGGTGGCACTGTGTATCATTTCACACAGTCTGGGTTTACTTCAGTACAACAGAGATGATCTACTACAACTATTACAACTAAGTCGTGGAGATCTTCAACTAACATCCGAGTATCTCATCCCCCCGGAGATCGTCAAGCAACCCCCGGGGCTACCCGCAACAGCGAGCCGCAGGAGGAGACGCTGCGAGCGGAGGCAGAAGAGAGGCAGGCGGGGAGGCCTGTGGGCACGGCTAAAGGCTAGTCCGTTCAAACCACCACTCCCGACCATATTCCTCTCCAATGCTCGTTCAATCCGTTACAAACTGGATGAAATACGGCTGCAGATCGCCACTCGACGGACTTTCAACAACTGTTCGTGCATGATCTTCACTGAAACCTGGCTGGACAGCGCCATTCCCGACGCGGCTATTGAGCTAGCAGGCCGCACCGCCTACCGAGCTGACAGGTCTGCGGACTCTGGTAAGAAGACCGGCGGGGGCTGTGCATCTATATCAACAACTTTTGGTGCACGAACGTCACGGTAACGGACAGACTGTGCAGTACAGAGGCAGAACTGTTGGTGTTAAAGTGCCGTCCATTCTATCTCCCTCGGGAATTTTCTGCCGTTTACATCTGCGCTGTTTACGTTCCACCAGATGCTAATGCTAAGCTAGCGTTAGCTCAACTGAGCAGCAGCATCAATAACAGCCTGGTAGCACACCCGGACAGTGTCTTTATTGCGGCTGGGGATTTTAACCACACGGACCTGAAATCTGTACTTCACAATTTCCACCGAAATGTGAAGTGTGCTACCAGAGGAGATAGAACTTTGGACCAGGTGTACACCAACATGGCGAACGCATACAGAGCCCAGGCCTATCCCCACCTGGGTCTGTCAGACCATCTCTCTCTTCTGCTACACCCAATATACACACCAAAGATCAAGAGCACTGGGATTACAACCAAAACCGTGAGAACATGGCCGCAGGATGCTATTCCGATGCTCCAGGACTGTTTCCACCGCACAGACTGGGAAGTATTCAAGGAGCAGGACACTGACAATCGTGTCGCATTGGACAGTTACACCTCCACTGTCTTGGACTACATCTGTTTCTGTGTGGACAATGTAACAACCTGGAAATGACTCCGTGTGTTCCCTAATAATCCACTCTGGATGACACACGGAGTTCAACAACTTATCCGAACAAGGAACAACGCTTTCCATTCCGGGGACCTGGAGGCATATAGTGCTGCCAGGGCTAACCTGAGAAGAGGCATCAAGACTGCCAAGCAGCAGCACAGGAGGCGCATCGAGGCCAGGTTTGAGAACATCACAAACCCAAGACAGGTCTGGGAGGGCATCAGGGCTATCACGGACTACAAGAGGAGAACACCACCACCCTCAGCCGACAGTCCTACTCTGGCTGAGGACCTAAACCTCTTTTATGCCCGTTTTGATAGGGATAACACCGACCCTGTCCTGTCCCCACTCCCCTCAACCGACCCTGCTCCAGTCCTGAGCACTCATGAGCTGAGGTGTGTGTTCCGCAGCATTAACACCAGGAAGGCGGCCGGACCAGATGGAGTGCTGGGCCGGGTGCTAAAAGACTGTGCTGCGGACCTGGCGGACGTCTTCACCTCTATATATAACACCTCGCTGTCCTGTTCACTGGTACCATCCTGTTTTAAAGCAGCAACCATCGTTCCCATCCCCAAACAGTCAAATGTCACATGTCTGAACGATTTCAGACCTGTGGCACTCACCCCCATTCCCACCAAATGCCTGGAGAGATTGGTCATTAAACACATCAGAGCTGCCCTTCCACCATCTCTGGACCCGCACCAGTTTGCATACAGGGAGAACCGGTCAACTGAGGACGCGATCGCCACAGTGCTGCATACACTACTGGAGCACCTGGAGCACGAGAACACCTATGCACGGCTCCTCTTTGTAGACTACAGCTCGGCTTTTAATACCATCTGGCCATACAAACTCCGTCCCAAACTCCATCAACTGGGACTCAACTCCTCCCTGTGCAACTGGATTGTGGACTTCCTCACTAACCGTAGACAGAGCGTCAGAGTGGGTAAGAACACCTCTTCCACCCTTGTGGTCAACACCGGTGCCCCTCAGGGGTGTGTTCTGAGCCCTCTGCTATACACTCTCTTCACTCATGACTGTATTTCCTCCTGCGCGTCCAATCTCATTGTTAAGTTTGCCGACGACACCACAGTGCTCGGACTCATATCCAACAACGATGAGACAAACTACAGGACAGAGGTGCAACAACTAGAGTCATGGTGCCGCGACAATAACTTGGTCTTAAACACCAAAAAGACCAAGGAGATTATTGTAGATTTCCGGAGGAAAGGTCACAACAACCACCTGCCTCTCTTCATTGGCAGTGAGGCGGTGGAGAGGGTGAGCAGTTTTAAATTCTTGGGGGTAACTGTGACTGAGGACTTGTCCTGGGGCAACCACATCACCTCAGCTGTACGGAAGGCCCAACAGCGCCTCTGCTACCTGAGGAGACTGCGGAGCGCACACATTCCCAGACCTCTGATGTTGAACTTCTACAACTGTGCCATCAGCAGCGTTCTGACGTACGGATTTCTAGTGTGGTTCCCCAGCTGCACCAAGGCCGACCAGCAAGCACTCCAGCGGGTGGTGAAAGAAGCTGGCAGAATTATTGGAACGATTCTGCCAGAGATTAGCAACATCTTCCCCACTCGCTGTCTGAGGAGGGTGCACAGTATCCTGCGGGACCAACATCACCCTGCGCACCACCTTTTTCACTTGCTGCCCTCAGGGAGAAGGTACAGGTCCATACAGGCCAGAACGTCCAGATTGGCCAACAGCCTGTATCCACAGGCTGTGAGGCTCCTGAACTCGCCCCCCCCCCCTCACGGACAATAACCATATCCAACTTATTAATAGCTGTGAACTGGTATGAAATATAGACATTTATCATATCTCACAGTACAATAATTGAACGGGTTGCACTGTTGCACTTTGTCATATTTCTCAGGTCTTTGTTTGAATGTCCCATGAACATTACCTGTCATATTCTCATGTTTTTGCTAAGGATCGTCTCATTGCACTGAAGTCACACTGGGTCAAATAGTCACACTTGGGTCTAAGGGGAATTTAGTATTTATTATTATTTGTTGTAGAAGCTCCAAACACAATTTCATTGTTCTTGACAATGACAATAAATACTTGAATTTTCTCACCCCAGTGAGGGAGTATGTAATCGATTCAGTTTGTTTGTCTCTCTGTCTCTGTTAGTGTCAGCAGTGCAGTAGTCCACAGTTTTCAAGATTAAATTTTTAAATTTTGTGAGAAAATAGATACCAATAACAGCTTGAGTTTATTTAATTTTGCTAAAAATCTGGTCAGGTTCAAGGTCACACCAACTGTGAAAATCAGTGAAAACTATATTACCCACAGTTCCTTATGGACCGTCATCAAATGTCACAGCAATATACAAGACCTTGGGGGGCATGAATACCTATGTTGGCTAAGCATCTGATCTTGTAATATATTATATGAAAGAGCATTAACAAAGCTGTACAAACTCAATATTTTTAAAATGACAACCTATGATGTCATATGATGTCACAACGACATCATAAAGTTTTTTTATTTGATAAAACAAAGTTTAGTGAATGGAAAAAGAAAAAGATTGTTGTTTACATTAGATTAGTGACAAGAAGTTAAAGTCAAGACAATTTAAGCTAATGTCATGAGATAAATTCATTCAGGGATATTTCTTGCAATAAAATTTTGACATTTTTCAAAGATTTATTCGTCCTTCTGCGCCTCGGTTTGTGTGCACTGTGTTATACTTAGGCTGCAACAAAGAATAAAGTCACACTGCCAAATGAATAAAGATTTACAAAGATTTATTAAACGTTAATTATGATGTGAGGAAAAATGGATCACTTGTGCAAAGAAGTCCATGGATGAATTGGCAAATGTATTGCATGTGATATAAGTGCAAAAATCAAATTAAGATAATTAAATCAGGAAGAAAAAAACAGTGGTGCTATCATGTAGAGACGGTGCAAGCACCTTCACGGGGAGGAGTAAAGTTGCAGCAGGAGAGGAGATGGGGCCACGGCCTTAAAAGGAAGAATTTAAATAGCCATGCATCACCTGCATCACACATGAAACTCTTGTAAGACAAAGTGCACACACATAGCAAACCTTGCATTAAGGTCTGAAACCATAATAATAAACATAGTTTAGAGCAGGGGTGTCAAACTCAAGTCCTCGAGGGCCAGTGTCCTGAAACTTTTCCATGTGTCCCTGCTGCAAGACACCTGAATAAAAGTAGGTCAATACCAAGTCTCTACAGAACTTGACTGCATGCTGAGGTGGCAACCCCTAACCCTGCTCAAGTACATTTAAATAAATGTAAGTGTTTGAAAAATGGTGCAATTACTTTTATTGCACCATGTTCATTCACTCATGAGCTGCTGTAACATGAATCAAATGGCTGAATCTTGCTAATGACCTAATAATTTTATTCAGCTGTGTTGCAGCAGGAACTCACGTAAAAGTTTCAGGACACCGACTCTTGAGGAGTGGAGTTTGACACCCATGCACTAGAGCAGAGTGTGGGGCCCGCCCCCTAGGGGGGGCGCAGAGCCATTGCAGGGGGGGCGCGGTATGAAAAGAAAAAAAAAAAGAGCGCTTGGACACTGTGGACAGGTTTTTAACGGGGCTCCCACACAAACGCAAAGCAGGAGATGAAGCATCGCCAAATATGTTTCCAAACCAACTTCCTTCCAAGCCAAAGACAGGAAAATATGGTGAAGCATATCTTCCCTTTGGCTTCACCTGCACAAGTGCCAAGGTAGGTCTCCCCTGCAAAATTAGTTTCCCTGCGTCGGGAGCAGCGCTGGGCTCTTCAAATCACGGACAAACAGTATCCCACATTCTTGATTTTTAGTTCACAAACACTTCTTGTACATTTTGGACATGTTAGCTCTTTATGCAGTAAAGTTACAGCAGGATACAAATAATATCAGGCTGATCCTGCCGTAATTTGTTCCCCCTGTTCAAATCACGGACAAACAGTATCCCACAGCTGTTTATGTGTTTAAACCCATTTTGCACAGAGAGACATTTTTTGAAAAATGTATTGACAGCAATGTTGAACATTATTACACAGGAAAAAAAAAAACTATATGTAAAATAATTACACCGTGATGCCTCTGCCTTTCTAAATGGAGGGACAGTAACTGCGTATGTATATGTAAGCGTGTAAAACCTGAAGATAGTCAGATTAACAGTAACAGTATTTTGTCTCTATCTGCCATTCTGCAATTCATCTCATGTAAACAATAACGTGGCGCACAGCGTGACGTGAAAAGAGGCAAATACCTTTGACGTTGCGTGACAAACTCTGTATTCCTCGTCCACACATAAACGCAAAAAAGGAGTTTTAAATAATCTCCGTTTTCGGTGAATCGCAACGCCGTTTACGTGTTGACGAAAAGCCCAAATGCATAGAAACAGCTGAGTTTTCAAAAATACCCGTGTAGGTGTGGACGTAGCGTAAAAGAGTTAGTAGTTTATTTTATTACTACCTGTAATTTATTGCCGTTTACTTGTATTTGCTTAATTGTTTACTAAATGTTTGAGGTGTGAAATAAACTGCAATGGAGTTTGTAAACAAAATATGGGTGTGTGTGTTTGGAGGATGTGTTTGTGCGGGGGGGGGCGCGAACATTTTTCTTGTAAAAAAGGGGGGCCTGGCAAAAAAAGTTTGGGAACCACTGCACTAGAGAAAGTCCGTTGATGGGAAGCAGAATTTGTGACCTGGAGTCACTTTAATGTGTCCGGCACTCAATTGTTTTTGTTTCAGTGTACTTTTGTCATTTGCCTTTCAATTATCCTTTCCACTGAGATGGACCCAGCAGTAGGTGGAAGAGTTTGGTTCACCTCAGATGGACTCTAATGGATATAGGCGGTATGCCACTGCCCTGCCAGCTGGACTACATAATGTATAGTTTTGTCAATTATGGGAATCCCTCCGTTTAATGTTGTGGTCAGTATTCAAATAGGAACCTTCATTTAACTTTCTTTTTTTAATCTATTAATGCTTTTTAAGGTTTTGCTGTTTTCACTGATACTTCCAAGTGCTTCCAAACACGTTATGATAAATTCCTAAAAAGCACACTTTGCTGATAATATGCTCATCATATGCTATTGTGAATAGAGTTTTGAGTTGAAAAAATATTTTAATCCATTTTGCAACAAGGCTTAGCATAACAAAATGTGGAACAAGTTGTAAATACCTTCCATATGCACTATAACAAGGTGTTGATAATCAACTTAACTTGATTAATTAATGATGACCTCTGAGAGCCTATATAAAAGCACAATTTATAATAGTTTGCTGATGTCTTTCCTTCTTGGCACTGTGCTCACATAGGCCTGAATGCTATAGACTAACAATGAGAAGCAATTGCTGCTGCTCATTAATCTAGGAAGGGTTACAGGGCCATTACCAAACTATCTGAAGTCCATGATTGTATAGTGAAAAGGATTATTATCTGAGGAAAACAACATTCCAAATAGTTGCCAGTCTACCCTGGAGCCGATGTCCCAACAAATTCACCCTAAGGTCAGACCACTGAATGCTCAGAGAAACTGTCAAAAACTGAAACACTGTCAGGTAGTGGTCAGGTGACCACAGGTTTGCGTTTAAAAGGGAGACTGACTCACCTGTTCTCCGCTCCGACATTGGTTCCCTCATGTCAGGAGCCCTAGAACCCTTGCCACTGTCAGCCAGCACGCGCCTCAGGTGCCATAAGTGTTATCCAGCTTTGTTCATTCTTTCATCCTGGTTCTACCGTTTCCAAAGCCACGATCAGCACACCAGGAGTTAGCCTTTGCGGCGGTTGGGTATAGCCACTATGCTACACGGGCGCGCCGCTTTATTAAGAATAATCCGTGCGCGTCCTCCTGATTGTGACAGGTGTCACAATCGAACAATTAAAGGCTAAAGTGTCGTATCTTTGCGATGTGAAAGATCGGCAGAGCACTAAGCTGGAATCCCTCACTGCGGTGATCTTCCAGCTTTCTCCTTCTGTCACTACGTTGCAGGATCAGTCCACAGCGGTGAACAAGGAACCCTGGATCGGACTTCCAGATAAGTAGTATGGAGGCAACGGCCGGCCCGAAGTGTGATTTGCCACTCTGGATATGCTGTTCGAATGTCAGCCTTTTAAATATGCCACCTCCCGCACTAAGGTCGCACTATGCCACCTCCCGCACTAAGGTCGCAATGTTAACTTCCCTCTTGTCTGCCTGTGCCCAGTCGCAACTACTTCATTTACGTCAGGGTAAGCAATCCATGTGTCATCCATGTGTCACTTTCTCTCAGAGTTCCATATTCTGGCCACTACGTTAAACTGGGGCAATGCTGGGGCAATGTTGCTCTCCTTTCAATATTTATGGAGAGTTTGACCGATTACATCTGAGATAAGATGGCAGGACATGAGGCTTCCAAGACTCTTGATGAGACTGTAGATCTCGCTTTGAAGATAGACCAACGAGTTATGTCACGACCTCGTACCTCTCTGGAACTGGAAGAGTTCCAGAGAGGTACAGCTCAGCCACTTCACACCTGGTTGACCATTTCATTCTGGTCACTTCAGTAGACGGCCACCTTCTCCAGCCCTACCCTATCCAGTTCCAGACCCAGCCGATTCGCATGTCCATCAGGGACCACCAGAAGGAGTCAGATCCTGGGCTGGGGTACTCAGTGTCTACAGCAGAATAGATTCCACAGAACCCCCGCCTTCGGAGTCCATTGATTTTTCTACCACAATCTCTCTGAGGTCGGATGTAAAAAGGGACCCTCTAATCTACCCCCACATCGCTCCTACAACATGCCCATCGAGCTCCTCCCTGAATCTCCGCATCTCTCTGCTCTTCATTTTCCGTGTCATCTCCACTCATCATCCCTTGTGTAGCCCCCTTATGTTTTTCTCTGCGTGTCATTCTGTCAGTTTTGGTTTCGGGTTTTGTTTGTTACTAGTTTTCCCAGTTTAGGTCTATGTTTATTCTGTCCTTGCCACTCTCGCATTTGTTTGTTGTCCATCCATCCATCCATCCATCCATCTTCATCCGCTTTATCCGAGGCCAGGTCGCGGGGGCAGTAGCCTAAGCAGGGAAGCCCAGACCTCCCTCTCCCCAGCCACCTCCTCCAGCTTATCCGGGGGAACACCAAGGCGCTCCCAGGCCAGCCGAGAGATGTAATCTCTCCAGCGTGTCCTGGATCTGCCCCGGGGCCTCCTCCCGGTGGGACATGCCCGGAACACCTCACCCAGGAGGCGCCCAGGAGACCGTTGCCTACTGGTGGTGGTCAGAGGGCCCGGTGGCGCCAGTGTCCGGCAGCCTCGCCTCTGTCAGTGCGCCCCAGGGTGGCTGTGGCTACAATGTAGCTTGCCATCACCAGTGTATGAATGTGTGTGTGAATGGGTGGATGACTGGATATGTAAAGCGCTTTGGGGTCCTCAGGGACTATTAAAAGCGCTATATAAATACAGGCCATTTACCATCCTTGTCAGATGCCCGAACCACCTCAACTGGCTCCTTTCGATGTGGAGGAGCAGCGGCTCTACTCTGAGCCCCTCCCGGATGGCTGAACTTCTCACCCTATCTCTAAGGGAGAGGCCAGCCACCCTTCGGAGGAAGCTCATTTCTGCCGCTTGTATCCGCGATCTCGTTCTTTCGGTCACTACCCACAGCTCGTGGCCATAGTTGAGGGTACGGACGTAGATCGACCGGTAAATTGAGAGCTTCGCTTTTACACTTAGCTCCCTCTTCACCATGACGGACCGGTGCAGCGTCCGCATCACTGCAGCCGCAGCACCAATCCGTCTGTCGATCTCCGACTCCCTTCTCCCATCACTCGCGAACAAGACCCCGAGATACTTGAACTCCTCCACTTGGGGCAGGAACTCATCCCCGACCCGGAGTGGGCACTCCACCCTTTTCCGGCTGAGAACCATGGCCTCAGATTTGGAGGTGCTGATCCTCATTCCTGCTGCTTCACACTCGGCTGTGAACCGTTCCAGTGCGAGCTGGAGGCCTTCACCCGATGAAGCCAACAGAACCACATCATCCGCAAAAAGCAGAGATGAGATTCTGAGGCCACCGAAGTGAAAGCCCTCCACCACTTGGCTGCGCCTAGAAATCCTGTCCATAAAAATTATGAACAGAACCGGTGACAAAGGGCAGCCCTGGCGGAGCCCATCACCCACCGGAAACGAGTCCGACTTATTGCCGGCAATGCGAACCAAGCTCTTGCAACGGTTGTATAGGGATCGAATGGCCCGTAGCAATGGGCCAGACACCCCATACTCCTGCAACACCTCCCACAGGACACCCCGAGGGACACGGTCGAATGCCTTCTCCAAGTCCACAAAACACATGTAGACTGGTTGGGCAAACTCCCATGCACCCTCAAGTATCCTTGAGAGGCTAAAGAGCTGGTCCAGTGTTCCGCGACCAGGACGAAAACCGCATTGTTCCTCCTGTATCCGAGGTTCGACTAGCGAACGAACTCTCCTTTCCAGCACCCTGGCATAGACTTTCCCAGGGAGGCTGAGGAGTGTGATCCCCCTGTAGTTGGAACACACCCTCCGGTCTCCCTTCTTAAAGATGGGGACCACCACCCCGGTCTGCCAGTCCAGGGGTACTGCCCCTGATCTCCACGCAACATTGCAGAGGCGTGTCAACCAAGACAGCCCCACAACGTCCAGAGCCTTCAGGAACTTGGGGCGGACCTCATCAACACCAGGGGCTCTGCCACCAAGCAGTTGTTTAACTGCCTCAGTGACCTCGCCCCTGGAAATTGGCGGGTCATTCCCCTCATCCCCAGACTCTGCTTCCTCCTCGGAAGACGTGTCAGTGGGATTAAGGAGGTCCTCGAAGTATTCCTTCCACCATCTGACAATTTTCTCAGTCGACGTCAGCAGCGCTCCGCCAGCACTATACACAGTGCAGGTAGAGCACCGCTTTCCCCTCCTGAGACGCCTGACGGTTTGCCAGAATCTCTTCAAGGCAGTCCGAAAGTCTTTTTCCATGGCTTCTCCGAACTCCTGCCACACCCGAATTTTTGCTTCAGCCACTGCCCGAGCCGCATTCCGCTTGGCCTGTCGATACCTGTCGGCTGCCTCCGGAGTCCCACAGGCTAACCAAGCCCGATAGGACTCCTTCTTCAGCCTGGTGGCTCCCTTCACCTCTGGTGTCCACCATTTGGTTCGGGGATTACCACCACGGCAGGCACCAACCACCTTGCGACCGCAGCTCAATGCAGCAGCTTCGGCGATGGAGACGCTGAACGTGGTCCATTCGGACTCAATGTCCCCAGTCTCTCTCGGAATGCTGTTGAAGCTCTGCCGGAGGTGTGCGTTGAAGATCTCGCGGACTGGGGCCTCTGCTAGACGTTCCCAGCACACCCTCACTACACGTTTAGGTGCACCGGGTCTGTCCAGCGTCCTCCCCCGCCACCTGATCCAACTCACCACCAGGTGGTGATCAGTTGACAGCTCAGCCTAGAGCATCCTGGTGCCACGTGCACTTATGGACACTCTTATGTTCGAACAAGGTGTTCGTTATGGCCAAACTGTGATTTGCACAGAAGTCCAATAACAAAACACCACTCGGGTTCAGATCAGGGAGGCCGTTCCTCCCGATCACGCCCTTCCAGGTCTCGCTGTCGTTACCCACGTGAGCATTGAAGTCTCCCAGCAGGTTTGTTGTCCTCCACTGCAAATAAATGCTCACTCATACCATCAGCCTTTGTCTGCATTTTGGGTCCTCCTTCACTAACACAACACGGCTTGCCCCGCAAACCGTGACACACACTGGACCAGGAACTAATCCTACGCGCCCCCATTGGTTTTCAGCACCCTTTCGCTGGCCCCTGGTGGAATCCATTTGTGCTGCCCTGTCCACCGAACCAGCACCTCCACACACCTCTGCAGGTTGGCTTTACATTCTCTCCAAGTGTCATCAGGAGGGCATGGTCTGGGCACACTCCTCCCCCCTTTGGGCCATCTGGAACCCAACACGACCCTCCAACTTCTTTGATATGCCTTCTGGTGGATCTCTATGGGTTGGGCCGTCCGTGAGTTTGTTTCTGCTTGTGACATCTGCGCCCGGGTCAGATCCTCCACCTGCCATTCTGCTGGTGACCTTCAGCCCCTCCCTGTTCCCAGACATCCTTGGTCCCATGTTGGTAATTTTGTCACTGGTCTTCTGTCTGTTAACCATCTCAACACTATCCTTGTGGATTGATTCTCCAAGGCGGTACATCTGGTCGCGTTATTCGCCCTCCCTTCTACGAAATGGACGATCAAACTCTTTCTAGAACACGTCGTCTGGCTACATGGGTTCCCCAAGGACATCATCTCCGATACGGGGCCCCAATTTACTGCCAGGTTCTGAAAGGCCTCTTCCAGTCTCACATTTGGCAACCACCCTCAGAATAACGGACAGGCAGAATGGGCCAACCAACAATTGGGACGCTTTTGTGATGCTTCGTCTCCACCTAATTGTCTCTTTGGCCCTGTTATATACTTTCAATGCTCAATATACCAAACAACATCGCTGTCAACATCTCCTGGACCATTCATTTCAACCTCTGGCTCTGGCTCTCCAGACCAGGTCTGGGACACCTGAATAGACATACCGAATCCAAGAAGCTCAATCCAATGTTTATTGGCCCATACAAGATCGCAGCCAGAATCAGTCCAGTCATTTATCGGTTACATTTTTTATGAAGGTCCACCCTGTCACAGCTTAAACAACACATTACCTCCCCACTGGCACTACGGTCTCCAGCCCCCACCCATCCAGAATCATCAATTAGGGTTCCCACTTAAACTGTCCGTGGAATTCTGGACTCTTGTCGCCGGGGCTGGGTGGTTCAGTACTTAGTGGATTGGGCTGGCTATGGCCAGGAGAAATCCTTGTCAGATGCCTGAACCCTCAACTGGCTCCTTTTGATGTGAAGGAGCAGCAGCTATACTCTGAGTCTCTCCCGGATGGCTGAACTCCTCACCCTATCTAAGGGAAAAGCCAGCCACCCTTCGGAGGAAGCCCATTTCCACCGCTTGTATCCACGATCTCGTTCTTTTGGTCACTACACACAGCTTGTGACCATAGGTGTGGGTAAGGATGTAAATTGAGCGCTTCGCTTTTACACTCAGCTGTCTCTTCACCACAACGGACCGGTACAGCGTCCACATCACTGCAGCCACAGCGCCAATCCGTCTGTCAATCTCCTGTCACTCGTGAACAAGACTCCAAGATACTTAAACTCCTCTACTTCTTCCTGACCCAGAGTGGCCACTCCACCCTTTTCATCTTAAGTTGTATTTATTAAAAAGAACCATCCACCTGTTCTTATCTTCTTACATAGTAAAAAATATTAATTGCTTGCTTGAGTCATCTTGTCATATAATGTACAAGCCAATGACACAAAATACCTTGCTTCCCATGACAGACTTTTGCAGAATGGGGATAACTGACTACAAGTCACACACCTTTCCCTGCATCACTTTGCTCATGTGTAACTGTGAATTTAAATATCCGCCTCTTACAGGTATCCTCAGATGAGCAGCAGCTGTAGTCTGGACTGAAGTGAGTCAGCATCTCTCATGTTTAACTTTCCTTCCTTGTCGTTGTGAAGCCAGGCGCTGCTGTTGTTTTTTCCTGTGTCAGCCCTCAGGAGCTTTCTCTTTCCTGCGTGTAACCCACTTCTCTTGCCTACACATGGTTTCCAGCAAGGAAAGGGGGAGGAAGTCTGTGATAGACGTGGGAGGAAGCTTTCCAGAATAAGCCCACGATGCACTGCAAGGCTAATTTTGACTACATCACAGAGTACATCACCTTAAATGCACTCTGTCTCACAGACCACAGATGGTTATTGCTCCCAAACTCAGGTGTTTTGAGGTCACACAAAGGCAACTTGAGTTGTGACTGCTGCTAAATTATCCAGCTGTGATTAAACACACTCTCTCAGCAGTTTATCCTTTAAGGCTTTACATCTCCTTTTAAACACATGCCCCCTTACCTTGAAAAGGTGCACCCTCCCCCTCTCTGCCCCTCTCTGTCCATTTACTGGCAAGCTTTATCTACCTGTCACGCCTTTGATCACCTCACAGACAGAGACGATAAAGGACAAAGGGTGAAAATAAAGAGGACCATCCTTCAAAATAAAATCTCCCACATTTTATTGTGCAGGGATATGTTGCCATAGCAACAGTTAGGCTTTTCTCAAGAGGTGCTGCTTTTGTTTTTTTGGTTTTGTGTTTTTTTAACGTCTTTTGCCTGTGATTGCTTATCGCTTGGTTTGCTGTTAATAATAGCTTATGAAAACGGATGAAAAACAAATAAAAGCGGCTGCGTTCCTATAGTCTGACCCCAGTGGGGGGGGGAATTTGCTAACAAGGCTGCGTAGTTCTCATCCAGCCCAGCTCACAGAGTG
Organism: Oreochromis niloticus; assembly: GCF_001858045.2. Taxonomy (NCBI): domain Eukaryota; kingdom Metazoa; phylum Chordata; class Actinopteri; order Cichliformes; family Cichlidae; genus Oreochromis; species Oreochromis niloticus. Next base: position 38,128,372 of record NC_031970.2, read on the forward strand.
CATTAATTGCAATCTGTAACCAATTTGGTTTGCCATATCGGTTTTTTTTTTTTTTTCAATTAACTGCTTGAACAGCTTGAGATCAACAGTAAGCCTACCAGCATCATCTGAAGTCATTTACAATCAGCATGCCTCCAACTTGAAACTTTTAATTAGGTTGCCTTGCTACTCTCCCTCTGCTGTCACTGTGCAGGGACTCTGTTCTGAATGTAAAGGTAGTGAAACCTTCATTCGTTAAATGAAACATACTGAAATGCATTTTAATGAAAAATTGTGTCTTACGAGTCATTATTGTCTTATCAACCTTCCATCCAAGTCTGAATGACAATAAGCATAATTTGTGGCAAACAGGTTGTCATGAAGGAGAAACATCTGAAGTCTCTCCGCTGGTCGTTCTGCTCATAGACCTCAGAAAAATGAATATGCAAATACTGAGATTGCAAAAGCTAACCTGAAGCCAAGGCATGGATCCAACCGCTAATAACATTTGATACAACAAATTAGAATACTTGAGATGACTAAACTGGATCCAACTTTGCCGCCATGCGAGTTAATCCCTTCTTAATCAAACTTGCAAGGAAGAAATCCAGCATTACTTTTCCTCAGGGACTCTACTCACTTTACTTACACATTTATTCTCACATTATTTATTTATTTCATTTTTGCTTTAAAAGATTATGTAAATCATTTATTTAATTATGTCCTGTCATTGAACACTGGGGCGAGCTCTTTATTCTCGAGGACAACCAAGGCTACGTGGGATCCTGCCCGAACATGTTCACATGTGTTTTGTATACTTGGAGAGAGCATTCATGTCCTGTGGGGTAGAGTTATCCTATGAGGGGTATTTACAGGATATGGGGTATCAGGCCTGTTCATGAAGGCTATATTGTCACTGTAAAACTGTAGCAAGAGCTTGGTTTGTATTGCAGGCAGTAAGTTAGAGTCATTCAGTATCCAGGGCTTCCCTTTTTGACAGATGATGTTTTAACTTTTATGGACAGCTGGTGTCCGTTTTGGTGGTCTCAGGATATTTGCAGATGATGTGGTTCTGTTAGCTTCATCAAATGTTGACCTCCAGCCTTCACTGGGGTAGACTGCAGCTGAGTTTGAAATGGCTGGAGTGAGAATCAGCACCTCTGATTCCAGACTGGCAGCTCAGAGTTGCTGGACCTCAGATACAAGTGGCAGAAATGAACTTCCTCTGAAAGGTAACACAGTATCATGAAATTGTAGTATATAGTATGTCTTGAAATTGCCTTGTAAATTCCCCGTGCAGAGTGTCTAGGATGGATGAGAACCTGTGGAGGTGGTCCAAGCTGTACATTTCAAGCACAAAAAGGCTCCTGCACTTCAGTTGATTCATTAGACCAGTCAAATCAACAGAAAAACTAACATGGTTAACTTTTTGCACTGACTTCCACACTTTCGGATGTATAATACAATGCAAGAATACCAGTTTCTGTTCAGGACCCATTTTATAACTATATCCTACATTTTCTTCAAAAGTTAATATTTTTCCCCATTAGATTTGGACTGGATTTGGTGTGATCTGTTGTCACACCTGCAAGCTTGTCCCAGTTCCAACTTGGCCAAACATGCATGGCAAGGCTGTGATTTCCCCCATAATTCTGAAGTCACATACAAAACGCATACAAACATAAGTAGCTGAGTGGTGTCACAGCTCAGTGACAGCTCTCACCCAAAACTAAGAAAAAAAAGTTGACCACTTTGGTGCAGCTGAAGTTTCCCGCAATGTCCTCAGTTCTTGTTATAGTGAGGTGGGAGAGAGGAACGTTCTCACGTGAGTGACTGAATGCATGTGGTCCGCGGGCCGTAAAATGCCCAAGTCTGATGTAGAAGGTGATTTAGCAGGAGGCTATCCACTGTCAGGGGTGTGCAACACTAATGTGATCCCTTACATCTCTGAATAGCAATCTAATTTGGAAGACAACAGAGAAGATTCACATATGTAATAAAGGAAGGGATGTGTAGGGCAGCGGTCCCCAACCCCTGGGCCACAGACCGGTCCATGAGTCGTTTGGCACCGCGCCGCGAGAGTTGAGGCTCGGGTGTGAAATCTATTGTTTTCAGGCTTTTCATCGTTAACTCGGTCTTTTCCCGTTTTGTAGTTGTGTGTCTTATTTCGAAAGAAATATTTACGTGTTACCGTAGCAACCAGAGAGCATTAAGAGTCAGAGAGGAGGATGTTATGCTCAATGCTGTTGGTGCATTTCAGGAGGACGGTGCTAATAAAGTTACACAGTGAATTCAGGTTTATTATTATATTTGCAGAATAGCACAGTTTTTGTCTTGGTCGTATCATTTTATTTTGTTGGATTTATCCGCGACACCTTAAAGGCTGGTCTGTGAAAATATTGTCTGACATTAAACCGGTCCGTGGCGCAAAAAAGGCTGGGGACCGCTGGTGTAGAGGGGTGCTGCAACCGATGAAGATTCTAGTAGTAAGGTGAGATGAAAACACAGGATCTGCCGTTTTCATTATTTTCAAAACTAAATAAAAAAACTAACTAAAATCTAAATTCTACCTAAAACACTTTAGTTAAAGTTAATTAAAATGTTTTATCACTCTTAATTCTAGTTTTCAGCTTGGTTTCAGTTAATTGTAATAACCTTGGGTGTTAGCCAAGCAGATATTCTTCTATACCACAGTAACAGTTGACCACTGACCCTAGCAAGCAGTTTCTTCCTGTCTCTTTCTCCATCGCTGTCCCTCTCTCTAAACTCTCACAGTTTTCAGCTATTTTAGGGCCAATACATCAGGACAGTCATTGGGAGTTTATAGAAGTGTACCTACTTATGTAACGCTCTCATTTTAACATTTATGCAGACTGTTCAGAGCTTACACTTCACAAACCATTTTTCCTTTATAGCTTTTAATATTCAGTTCTCATGAATCTCCACAGTAAAGAGTTCATGCAGAACTGATAGAGGGAGTGAAAGAACAGGGTATATGAATGAATGTCAAAAAATAAGGTTTAAATATGTTACAAGCACAACTCTTAGTTGGAAGTAGTCAGTTGTAGAAGTAGCAATAAAGCAGACAAGTTTCAAAGATGAAAGTGCCTACTGAGCAGCAAATGTTTCCTACGGGAATTTTACTTTCATGTTTTCGGATTACAGTAACTACTGCATTAATATGTGTACTGTGTTTGACTGCTGCAGATGTTAAAGGTTCAGTTCATTTTTTTATTCCTCTCACATATCTGTTACGTAGAGCTGGGCGATAGAACGATAACGATATGTATTGCGAAATAACTTTTTCTCGATAGAAAAATGAAACTATTGCGATAGACCTCATCCCTCTCTCTCTTCCTGTCTTTAAAAAAAAAGAACAGCCAATCCAAATTAAGTAGCGCATAGCCGAACCAATCACAGCCGCAGCGTCACGTCACTTGTTATGTACAGCACAAGTGCCAAGCCGCACATGTGTATTTGTTTGGGAAGCAGCGAGCCGCCGTGCCGGCCGGGTAATGGAGAAAATGAGTGTGCCCGCTAGAGAAAAATCAACCGAGAGCTTGGGTGACCAGGTTACCGAAGAGAACACAGATGACGGTTCCAATGCCGGAGAGATTGTCGAAAGGAAAGGCCAGAGAAGTTCCGTAGACTGAAAGCGCTAATTTGTCATCGAAAACAACCAGGAGAATCCCTGCGAAGCAGCAACAGTCAATTGAGTCGGCTTTCTCCAGCGTCTTACCATATGACAAAAAAGCTAAGAGACATAACGACATAACGAATGCCATAGCCTACCGTCTTGCTAAAGACATGCTACCAATAAACACGGTCGAAAATGAAGGATTCAAGCAGCTAATTGAGGTAATAGCTAAGCTATACAAAAAGGAGAGATTGAGAATTTCCTTTTAGTTCTCAGTTTATTTGATATTGACAAAAGTTAGTCAATTTTGTCTGTTCTTCTGTAAAACAAACTAAGATTTATTTTTAGAATTAATATTTTGTTTCTAAGTGGAATTGACAATTTAGTCTGTTTTGTTTGTTCTATTTTGAAACTTAAATGCTTTAGCGGCTGCCTTTTGTGTAGTTTGCAATATTTGCCTTTATTTATCTGAAACTGAAGTCTCATGTTCCTTAAGTACATCTACCCTGTTGAACTTATTATGGGAAATAAATATTTAAATCAAAACAAGCTGCTAATTATTTCACATTTTACTTGTGAGCAACGGCACATTTAAATCTTACAAATATAGTTATTTGGCTTATATCGTGATATATATCGTTATCGCCTGAAATGAAAAAAACATCGTGATATGAAAAAATCTTATATCGCCCAGCTCTACTGTTACGTAACATTTTTAAATATGTCTTATCTGTCAAATTACACCTATTAGTATGACTTAGGCAGATGTGAAACATCTGGGTCTAAATCTTACAATGACACGTTTCAGGTATCAGTAAAGTTTTTTTAGGATTACGCATTAGATGGACTGAATTCCTCTTATTACTTATGGTGAGTAGTGTGTCAGCTTCTTTCTTTAGACTAGATATTTGCAGCAGCATCCAGCAAGCAGAAAAAGTGACAGTGGAACAGCAGAAGTAACTACATAAATGTTGGATTTGTCAGGATGGAAAATAATGTTCAAGGTTCTTTTACACATTTGACACAGGCTTCATATTTATATGGTGGAATTGCATGTAGTAAAGCAGCCCTCCTTTGGATAAATCCTGTGCTCCATCTTAGCTGTCAGGATTCATCCACGCTGCCCTCACACACTGAGGGGAAACAGGTAGGGTACAAATTTCATCTCAGTGTCTGACTGAAGTTTTTGCTCGTGTATCAGAACATATCAGTTCTTTTTGGCTGCCCTCTTCGTCTGAGTGGGAAAAAAAATACCCTTAGTCTGTTTGATGTTTGCCAGATTAAGTAACAAGCTCTGTCTGTGTTTGTCGATTATTCGCACTCTACTTGTTTGCAGCCCACATATTTTTACTGTCTTGGTGGACATGTTGGTGATTTCTGATCTAGTTCTGTTCATATACTGGTGACCACACACAAAGTATTTCACACACATTAGTGCTTGGTCTTTTTCTTAGGCTAAACCAACCACATGAGTTTCAAGCTTTGACGGTCTCACTTCTCATTCACTTGATTGGGTGTGACACTTGCTGCCAACCTGAAATCTGCATGCAAAAGGCTTAACCTTTCAATCACTACCACAGGCACCAGCTGATACAGCCCACATCAGATCATTTAAATACCCCAGCTCGGTCGCTTGCTGAACAAAACATTCTCTAAGAGAGAGGGCAGCTTCTGCTGTCATTTGACATCAAAATAAATGACAAGTTGATCAAAAGAGTGATCAGCCTGTTTCATACGGTCAAGGACAGCCACGCTAATGTTAGCCGCTAATTCAAGCTTTGTTAGCTTACCTCTGACTCTCCACATGTTGCTGCCATTGTCCGTATCTCCAGCACCTGTCACCGTTAAAAAAAACAAGCGCTGCCACACTTTCAGAACTTCGTCATTAGCTTGGTACCAATGAAGCAGTTCCCTTATCTCTTATCTGTGTTATCAAAAAATCCTGTGTTGGACCATATGTCTTTTACCCAACAATCAAACCACACATTTTAACTGAACCTAATGGCTGTAAACACACCCATGGATACGCTGGCATCCAGAATCCAATAAGCTCAGAATAACAACTGCCTAAACACAGCTGAATTCAACACGTCTGTCACAGAGACACTCCTTCAGCGTGACAAGGTGCCGCTAGGACAGACTGACAGGACACATTATCACTATAGACAGTGGCATGTTGTTTCATGCTGTGCTGGGAAATCACAGCAGTTAGCATGCACACATACTATCTAGGTTGTTACCACAGTAACCACTGAAAATAGTTACACGATGCCTGAACAATTGAATCTGATGTGATCGCACGCTGTAATGTGGCACGGCAGCTCCTTTACGTCACCACCACTTGATCAAACTATGTTTATGCGCAATCACATACAGTACATTCACAGCTACATGTATGTGGGTGTGACATGCAAATTAGATTAGAAACTGGTGTTGGGGAGTTTGTGTTTACCAGGGAGAAAGGGTGTAATAAAAGAAATGCATTGAAGGAAATAAAGGATGCAACAATCTGGTGTCTAAAAGTAAGGATAAAGCAACCTGTGCTGGTTCATTTTCTTTTTTTTTCTATTGTGGATCCTGACGTTACATAAATGCCATGGTGAATTACTGTAGTACCATGTTAAATGTATGTGAAAATGTATGTGAAAAACAGAATATGTGAAAAGCCAGTTGGATGCCAAAACAAATGCCAACATCAAGCAGCTCCTGTGCCTGATCTGCATCAATATGTTTGCTTCAGCTTGTTTTTACAGGATAATCTGCTGGGGAGAAATCCTGCAAATAGACTAAAATATCTATATTCATCACCATCATGGTCCTGCAGATTACAAATGGGTTGTACATTTAGAATGAAACAGACTGTCATCTTGGCTACTGCACCAACAACATTACAAGTGAAATGCAGCAGCAATCTTTGAATGTTCTGAAAAAACACATCATGTGATTTCTGCTTTAATCCTCCTTTCAAGTCTGTCTTAGAGGTTGGGCTATAATCTGGGAAAAGGCTTCAGTAACCTCCTACACCAGGTTGTTTTTCAGTGGAGTAACCTAGTTTTCATTATTTAGAGGTGAGATCAAACACATGGTGTGTTTATTCTGCTCTACTACTGACCCCGTGTGTACCCTCCCCTTCTCTCTGTAGGTGCACATAGGCATTTAAGCAAGGCATTGTTTATTGGCCAACAGCTCTCCCAGCACAATCTGAGTCAATCAGTATCAGGGTTTGGCTCAAATGAGCCTTATCTGGTAAAATCCTCTTCTATTGATATGCATGTTTGAGTTCAGGAGAAGAAAAGACAAAGAAAAAAGAGACCTTCTCAGGAGAGCACCAGCTATTAGCAGGAGAGCTAACTTAACATGGAGGAAGCTAACAGCAAATAGTCAGTATTTTATAAGTATTTCACCCGCAACACAAACAGCTTTTTCTTCTATCCTCTCAATAGTTTTCGAAGGATGCACAAACTGGACTCAGTGCAGCTGAAAAGGGTGGATTCAGTCGCTGCTCTCTGGAATGCCCTCGTGCTAATGTTAAGTCTAATACTTTCATTACACTTATAGTGCCTTAATTTGCTGTCAGTCAACTCAATTAATATTATTTCATTTCATCTCTCTTATTAACTCTGCTGCTTATGAGGACTGCACTCACAGTGAGACTGAGAACAGGGAAATAGTGTGGCTATGCTCTGAAACCCATTCTTCTATATAACTCGCGCCACGCAATAACAGTTTAGTGCATTGTTGAGCGCAATGCAGTGCAAGCATGCTTTTGAGGAGCACTCATACATACTGTGAACTTAATGACACCAGTTCACATGCTTATAGGGAAAGCAGTACTGGCAAAACATTTTCCAGTAAATTGGGCAGGTTTGTTTAAACAGAGAAGTAGCTTGTTGTATCATAGGCTAGTATGTGTAGTTTAGGTTTGTGAACTCAACTGACACTTAAATACTTTGGTTGTTATTTGAAATAATATAAATGTTACAATGTTATAATGAACACACTTTTTTCAGCTATAATAATATGATTTTAACATACAACATTTTATTATTACAAAAGACGCTTATTTAGAGTATGAGCATAAAAGACAATGGGAAATCTCAGGGACAGCTACATTAAGGAGAAAGAAGGTAGAAGAAGAGTGGTGCAGAAGACAGCATGGAGATGTAGTAGTTCTTCAAAGCCTCCCACACAGCAATGTTCTCTTGAGTGGAGTTGTTGGTTCCCACTCTACTTGCATGCTGAAGCAGTGGTTTGTCCTCAGGAGGTTCTACTGAAGAGTTCCATCTCTGAAAGTTGAGCAGAGCTACTGCTGCCTGAACAACAGCATCAGTGTGTTCAGGGCTGGCTCACAGCATTCCCAGCATCTCTCCTGGCACTGGGTGAGGCCTTTTCCATGACAAGGTCTCGGCATGTTCTTTGTTGTAATGAAATGATAAGAAAAAGGACATATACAGATTAAAACTGCAATAACACAATATAGTAAATGAAAAGAAAAAGTTTTGTGAAAGTGCTGTGAAAAATATTACAGAAAATATTTGCATTTTTTATGTGGTGCAGGAAAAAAGAAAAAAATACTATGGCGTATTCTTATTTACAGTAAAAGTTTGAGAACTAATTCTAACACTTACCTCAGAGGAAAAGCCTCATCCCGCAAAAAGACATGCCTAGAAGGCCCCAGACATTCAGCATCATTCAGTGGCTCCAAATTCCACAACCAGAAAAAGGTAGCTTGAATTCATGACAGCCAGAAGCACTATCGAGTATACTGCCTTGTAATTAAAATACTGGGAAACCTGGGTTATGCGGTGCTTGGATCACTGCATGTTTCATATCTATTGCCCCATCACAGTTGGGGAGATTCCACTTCTCTCAAAGCCCCGAGCAATCTCCTTCCAATCAGGAGCTTTTGGCACAGGCAGACATTCGTCCGCCAGGCTTTCCCATATAGCCTTGGTGACATCTGGCACAATGTATATCACAGTGGCGATGCCCACCCCGTAATCATGTTGAAGGAGTCACCAGATTAACAACATCATTCAAGTTCAAGTTTAAAAGCTTAGAAAATTGTTACTTTGTTATATCTGGAATCACCAGTATTATTACCTTAATAGTATCAATGAAACTGACTGCTACTAACCAAAGTCATTTAGTAGTGTTTTTATATGGGCTATTTTATTTTGGTCAATAAAAAAAACAAACAAACACACAAACAAGTGTAACTGCTATTAAAACAGATCCAGTAAGTCTTGGTAAACAATTTCAATTCATGAATAGCTTCTCAGTCGGCTAATGCTAAATGCTAAATGCATTGCTTTATGCTAAACAGACTTAACAGGAGTGTTTGCTTGTCACATTTTATTTTAACATAAATTACCCACCTCAGACAAATTGTTGAACGTTTCTTTGGAGAACTTGCCTCTCAGAAATTTGACCGATCCCGACAAATTCCAGTCCAATTCTCACCAGCAGAGTGTTTATTGAATTGCTCATTGCTAAGTCAAAAGTACACTCGGAACCTGTCGGAGCTCCTTCACAAACCTGAGTGGCTCATGCAGGAGCTACAAACTCTTTCTTGTAATTCACTTTCTTCTTTATAGATGACAGGTTCGTGTTGAAAGTAGTGGAGCAGGTGCATGCACTACATCTAAGTCTGTGAGGAGTAGAGATGGACCGATCCGATATTAGGTATCGGTATCGGTCCGATACTGACGTAAATTGCTGGATCGGATATCGGTGAGAAATAAAAAATGTAATCCGATCCATTAAATATCAAAAAAGCACCTCACAAAACTTGCGACACGGCGTAACTCGGCTCATAACCGCAGCACGTCAGAGCAGTGTGCTCAGTGATAGAGCGGCTGTGTGTATTTGTAGCCTCACTAGCAAACCAGCATTTCATCTCCGAGGAAGTTATCCCAGAGAGAGGTAAAGCAAGTGTGTAAGTTCATCTCTGAATGTTTGTAAAGCGTACCTACGTTAAGCTTAACAACCGATATATGGAGCGACTGCCTCAATCTCTCTCTCTCCTGCCGCTACTTCATGAAACTGCTTAATGATCAGCTGATCGGCTTTTCTGTCGCCAGTCCGTCTCTCTTCTTTGTTTTTGGCCCACTTTGCACCAGAAAGAGGAAACCAGCGGCTGAACAACAGCAGCACGTTTAACCTTGATAAGCTGTCGTTAGAATTTATTTAATATTACTTTCTACACCAGGATCCTTTTCTATGTAGCTGACGGCTGGTAACTGTGCAGGGGCGGATCCAGCAAAGTTTGGCCAGGGGGGCCGATAGGGCATTAACAGGGAAAGGGGGGCACAAAGACATACTTTTCTTTCTTATTCTCATTTAAAATGTCTAGCTTTTAATAAATAATTATCTGAATCTTACACCCAAAGTTTTAATCTGATGTAAAATGTATAGAAGTCCATTACTGTATATAGTAACTGTTAAGTCTAATATACCCTAGTAAGCTATAGTACTTTTTCCTTTGGGAAGATACCATCTGTGCAGTCTGCAATTTTGTAGAAGAAAGATGTTGAATCTATTTAATTATTCTTGAAAAATAATTTATTTCTGTGCATTTTTTTTCACACTGCATCAAATTAAAGTTGATTACGTTGATTAAGCATCATGAGGTGGAGGGTGGGGGGTGGTTCCCTATTGTTTTTGCTGGGAGTTTGCAACCCTATTAGTTAGGTTGCTTAATATTTCTGCTAAGTACTCTTTAAAATACCAGAATAGGAAGGATGGAGTAGGTTTAAGTTTATTAGATTGATCAGTTTTGCTGAACTATGAAATATTTTGGGTGCAGTGTATTTTTTACATACAGGTATAACAGAATAGCTTTAGTGTTGTTGTTTATTTAAACTTGAGTATGAACTTATACAAAATGCAGCAAGATATTAAAAAAACAGTTTTATTGATTAAAAAACACACTATATCGGATTAATATCGGTATCGGCAGATATTCAAATTTATGATATCGGTATCGGTATCGGACATAAAAAAGTGGTATCGTGCCATCTCTAGTGAGGAGGTGAAAAAAACACAGTCAAAGTGTTAGGAGGTCCTGCTGCTGAACTTAGTGGCTCACTGGAACACCTTGCTTAATGCAACTGAGCCATTGCTCAGGTCATTAATTCTACTCTCCTCATTCTTTATACAAACATCAGCCAAAATTGCACTTCACAAATAAAAAAAAGTTCTCTTCAATACTTCAAACTTCCACTTTATGTCCTGGTAACAGATGCTTTGTTGACTGTACTTAAAAACCATCAATTTATTGCTTTAAGCTTCAAACTGTCGTCACTCACCGTGAGTGTCAGCATCACAGCTGCTCTCTGTTTCTTTTACCTGATGTTGTCATGACTATTATTTCACATTTAGCTCAGCAGCTTGGTATGCCTGCTGATCAACATGCCAGGTATAAGTAACAATCAAACTTCCATTTTTCGTCTATAGTCTGACAACCGCAACGGTAAAATATGTTATGAGAGCAACATCACCATGAATTGAACTCCATTAAATGATTGTGTAAATGATCACAGAGCTGTGGGGCGTCTTTCTCCTTTACTTTTCTATTCTTTCTTATTTATTCTGCTCTGTATGTACAAAGACATAGTCCCACACTAATGAGTAGAATCATTAAGATCCAAATACTTCCTCAACCATGCTTTAATTTTAAGTCCAATGCCTACAAATGCTGCTGGTGAGACAGTAGTCATGGCCCAGGTTGGCACACACTGGCTAGAATGGCAGTGTTTATTTCCTGTAGTGCTGATTGAGTCTGCAGATATCTACAGTATTCAAGATGTAAATACAAAGCAGCTGAGCATTTTGCCATATCCATCTTGGTGTTTTGAAACTGGATATCAACAGAGAAGGTCTGACAAACACACAGACACTGCACACTCAAATGCTAGTAGGTAGGTAGAGTCACCCCAAAGCACAGCCTGCTTTAGCCTCCTTTTTGACTCTAATGGGACCATCAAAAACATTCCGCTGTAATAAATAAGACTTGCGATTGTGACCATTAACTCATCAGAAAAGGCTTCACTTACATAAGGGTTGTGCTCTCATACACTTCTTGACAAAGACTAAAAATAAATAAATACATTCAATGTTTAATTCAATATCCAGCTAATATTCATTCACTGTTCTTTGATTATGCTAGGCTAATCATTAACCACTCTCCCTCTCTACATGCAGTAAGAGCTGCACAGGTGGATACAGGTGGATGGTGCTACGCTAGCCTCACAGCAGTGCTGGCTACTACAACTTTTCTGGTGGGAATCCAGCTGATTACAGCTGAACAGTTTTTAAAATATTCAACTTTACAATTGAATTTTGAGTATCAGTTGACAGCACTATTCACCACACCTAAAGAATAATCTGTGCATAAATTATTTGCTGCTGTAGTTTATACATAAGATTCCTTCTTTTCTTGCATTGTACAAATATCACCTTCCCTAAAATTTCACTAAAATAGTTGTATCAGTAAAGTAAAAGTCAAATATCTCATATACAATTTCTGAATCATAAAGAGTTAACTAAAATTGTAGTTAGTCTCTGCTGCCTTTACAAAGCAAGCAGCATAAACTGTGACAAGATGGATAACTAACCTGTGATTGGGTTTGAAAAGCAAGAAGTGTACCTAATAATGGTTAACAAACTCTTTCTATCCATTCATGATGCAGCTGGTGACATCCTTCATGTCTTCTTACACCTATCGTCTAACTCAAAAGCACTCCGTGTGCTCCCTGGATGAAGCTGAACATTTAAACGCAGCAACACACAGTTCTCACTGTGACATTTTAATCAAACCAGCACTGTTCCATATTCAACTGCTAAACCTGAGCAGCACACTACCTAAAAGCCACTGCATTTTAAGTAAAATTCTGAGGATCTAGTTTCAGAAACTGATAATGGGTTTTATGTTTGTGGCTCCTTGTGGGATGATTAGAAGGACTGGCAGTAAGAACTGCCATAGCTGAACTGACACTGACAGAGAAAGCTAAAGAAGCTCAGACTTCACGTGAAGAAAAATAACACAAAGTGTGAAACACACTGACAGGTAATGTCTGGGGAGAGCCGTGCAAAACCACCATAATGAAGAGAGGTGCACACTTTAGAAGGAGTTAGCTAAAGAAAGTTAAAGAGGAACTTCCTTTGGATAGGAATTTCCAGACAGCAGGGCCTTTGTCTGCTTTACTTCAAGACAGCCACAGTATACTCTTTCTGACATTTACACAGCCTCTTAGCTGTAATAGCTTGAGGTGCAATAGCTCTTCTCAAGAGAACATGTGGCAAATTCCAGTCTTACCATATTCAGCCTCTCCGGCTGACAGATCCACAGCTCAGCTCCTCGCAGCCGGCTGAATCACCTTGTTGTTCCCAGCCGACACCCCGCCACTGATGAGCCTGAAGATTAGATGAGGCTCTGGCGTACCTGGCTGCCCAGCTCCATCTGATTTAGTGCTCCAGACAATAATAGGCAAATGTGCTTCTGAACAAAGCAGGGAAAAATGATCAAGTCTGACGGTTTATGGGTTGCAGTCTTTTGTGTGAATCTGAGCTGACCTCTAGATCAATAGGCCAGGAGGAGGAGAGACTACATCACTCAGCCTCCAGAGATGCAAAGGCTGCTCTCTTCACTAATCTTATCTCTGCTGTATGCAAACAAACACACCATGAGCTATCATTATTAAAATGCTTTCAACAGACAGAGACTCTGTGGTAGGAAATCACAATGAGGTGTAATTATCTTGGTGCTGTCACCAGAGCTTCTTTAAACTATGCTGCTGCTTGCCATCATGCTATGAATATTAGCATTTACATATTTTACACAAGACTGAAATGACAAAATGCTCCAGCCCAGCTGTTCCTGTGTCTGTGCTAGTACCCATGAAGTCAACTGGCAGCCTAAATCTGCCAGCACAGGGTCCAGGTCCTGTAATGAGCGAGCAGAGACTAAATCAGTTGTGGCTGATTGTTGGCCGAGGCTGTTGCGGAGCAGTTGGCGTCTCTCTTATCTGTATTTAAAAGGCAAACAGATCGCTGTGTTCCCCTCCCTCTGGCTGTCCTTATGGTTTTTGTGTGTCATTTATTTGAGTGTGTTTGGGCGTGTCTGTGTGTTCAGCTGGCAGATGCAGTAAAAGTGAGAACACTGCCGCTTTTAAGGAGGAGAAAATAGAGCACCTATTTCTTTCTCCTGCTCTGGCTTTCACAACACTCCACCGCTCCATTAAAACCCAAACACACTGACCACCTATCAAGCTGGAAAAAGCTGCTCCATTGTGATGAAGGGAGAAGGCACCTAACATCAGGTTGCCTGCGAATTTAACCTGTTTAACGACAAAACTAATCCTTAGTGTCAAAGCTGACATAAATCCTTATGTGTTGTCGACAACATGGCAAGTTGCTCTTACATCAGGATGCAGCCATTCACAGCATTTTCCAGTATAGTATAACAGCTGGTTATAGCCAATATAGTCACAGGATTGCGCGAGTTTGTCATTTCTTCTTATTTTGTGGTCTGCTTCCTTAAGAATTGGACTGGGTGGTGGTCACCAAAAGGTGGTGGATTTTCTGTTTTGCTGTGTTGAGCTACAGTCAGAGCTGCACAAAACCATCTGGACACTGCTCTGACACAGAGCATCACGTATGACTAGCAAGTGTAGCGTCATGTAGATCTAGTATCACAGAAAAAGGACAAGAGTGGAAGTCTTCATTCCTGTGTTGGACAAAAGTTTGAGCTAAGCTAGCTGACTGTGTTTGCTAGCTCTTCACCAACACCAATTCCATCACTAGGGATGGGTATCGTTTAGGTTTTATCCGATACCGGTGCCAAACCGGTACTTTTGAAACGGTGCCGGTGCTTAAACGGTGCTCAAACCGGTGCTTAAAGAATGGAGAACACAAAATTGGTCCAAAAACCTCTCATGTTCAGCTGGTTTTTTTGTAAAAAGATAACAATGTTAGCCTTTTCTGCAGCTATAGGGCATATATGGTCTCACTCTTGGCTGGAAGCAGTGCTTAAACAATGGAAAAAACACAAAATTGGTCCAAAAACCTCTCATGTTTAGCTGTTTTTTTGTAAAAAGATAACAATGTTAGCCTTTTCTGCAGCTATAGGGGATTTATGGTATCACTCTTGGCTGGAAGCAGTGCTTAAACAATGGAAAAAACACAAAATTGGTCCAAAAACCTCTCATGTTTAACTGTTTTTTTTGTAAAAAGATAACAATGTTAGCCTTTTCTGCAGCTATAGGACATATATGGTATCACTCTTGGCTGGAAGCAGTGCTTAAACAATGGAAAAAACACAAACTTTGTCCAAAAACCTCTCATGTTTAACTGTTTTCCACTTTTTCTTTGGTCATTTTAGTCTTTTTGGCCAGGGTGAAGGGAGTATCTGCCATCAAACAAGAAGACAGCCGCATGTAACTACGACGGTGTTTGCTAGTTCACCTTACATGCATTAATGTAATAATGTGGTTAGCCTACTCAACATTAATTACACACGAACAACATGAAGCTACTCACGCAGAGGAGAACGGCTGCTGCTGCCATCATCATCCGTCATCATTTCTGCTACGCTGACAGGGCTAGGGGCCAGGACTCTACTCTTTTGGGGGATGTTGCTAACTCCAGGTCCGCTAACAGGCACCACACCCGCAGTAGATATGCACGGTGTGAGGTCTTGCAGCAAGCTATCAAACACGGCAAATTTCTCGGCTTTAAAAAAAAACGCTATGCGTCGCCAGGTGTTTCATCAGATTTGAGGTGTTACCTCCTTTGACAGTATCACAGTATCACCTTAAAGCACTTGTGGCTGCTGAGTTTGCACCTTTTGCTGTGAAGTACAGCCAGACTTTTGATCTCTTCGCCTTGGGCATTTTTAATCTGTAGCTCTGCTCTAAAAGAACGTACGTACCTGGCCCCGCCTACTATCCTCGGAAACGTAAAATGATTGGCTAGAATTGGCTCAGGAAAAAAAAAGCACCGAAATAAAGCACCGAAATGTGCACTGCTTTTCGGTCTGGTTACTACCGTTTATGTCAGAACCGGTGCCATCATGGCACCGGACACCGGTACCCATCCCTATCCATCACTTAAACTGACACATGACAGACTGGAAATCGTGCTTATTACCATATTTGCCCTCACTTTTTGTTCAGTTTAAAACAAAACTGACTGTTGGACAGACAGTGGCTGGTTCAAAACTATTAACATAGTCTCCAGTTTCCAGTCTCATTGCTACAGGTATATAAAATTAAGCACCTAGTCATGCAACAGGTTCTCATCCCAATGCGTAAAATAGCGACGTTTGTGACAAATCGTTGCTATTTTACGTGTTGGGAATGAGAGTAGGTGGGAATGAGTCTATGTATATAAAATAAAAATAATAATAATAACAAAGCTCTATGTACCTTTAATCTGTTCACACAGATCCTGAATCCGTTTAGAATACTTTGTGATAACATGAAGTTATTGTATTTTTGATTGAGTGATGCTTTCTTGTGTTTGTGTTGGGATGAACGACTTGAGCCTCTGTCATATTGGAGTATATTGAGAACCCAGAGTGCTATATAAGGACGTTTTTTAAGGACGTGGAAGGATACCTTTTGCGTTACAATGAGACGCCTTGGGTGTGACAAATTGTGGGTATGTTACGCATTGGGAATGATAATGCTCTGAGTCATGCAGTCTAAAAACTGTTTAAAATCTGTGAAAGAATAAAACTGCTTATGAAATGATTGAGGGTGAAAGACTACTGAATATCAGTAAGTTGCAGTGAAGTAGAAATTCAGACAAGGAAAATGTTGGCCAAAGCAAAGTGGAGAGCAAATGAAAAGAATGAAGGGATTATTATAAATAAAAAAACAAACTAAAACAAAAAAAAAACAAATTACAACAAACATGTTTCCTGCGCTTTCCATTTTTAGGGTGTTTTTTTTCTAGTTACAGAGATACAGCTACACAGTCCTGAGAAAAAAATACTCTCATCATCATCATCATCATAGGTCAAATAATAATGGTGTTTGTTTTTAACCGAGCTATCAAGACTCAAATACAACAAGGATATGTTCAAAAGCCAATAAAAGCCAAACCAATAAGGAAAGAGCGGACTATGGAGTGAACAAAGAACAGGGCACAGATCCCAGGGGACGTTCATCTGACACAAACAACACACACAGTTGTGCCTTGATGCTCAGATGCACAAACGTCTTAATGTGTTTTCAGCTGTGAGTTGGAGTCCGCTGAAGCTGTGGATCAGCTCATCTGAAGATGCGGCTGCATTTTGTATGTGGCTGCGACAGGAGCCATGGAGACAAGACGGAAATAGACGCAGGCACTTAGGAAACAGCAAACATGATCAGAGCTGAGAAAATGAAGCATGATGTATGCTTGGACATGATGTGCCTGCACTGAGAAACGTGACTGATTACGTAAGGCCAATGCATATTGAATTATCTCTGTACTGTATTGTGTCAGTGAAGACGCGCCCCCACCCCGCACCCCCACCCCGCACCCCCACTCCCCCAGCTCAAACACGGGTATATTCAGGGCATTGTGGTTCTGTTTCCTTTCACTGCTGTGTAGGAGTAGAATTAGACCAAGCTGATCCAGTGTGGCAGTGGTGTGAAGGCTTGAGTGAAGAAAAGAGCACAAAAGCAAGACAGGAAAGCTGAAGGAGAAACGAGAGGGGGAGGGGTTAGTAATGGTGAGGAGTGGGTGAAGTGGGCTAAGTTAATGGTTGGAGGATATTACATACAGCGATAATGAGAGGGAGGGACAGCTTAATTAGGGGGATGATAGACACTGGGAAGCAAAGCTAAAGGGTTATATGGAGCAAGAGCTCTATTACAGAGGGGAGTTGGGGACATCATAATCCCTGTGGCCTTATAAGTAATTACTATGTGATAGTGAGAGAGAATGGTAAAACCTATCTACTGTCAGCAGAATTGGAATTAACTCCCTAACGGTTCCTTTACTGCAGCATGGTTTAATATGTGTGTGAGTGTGTGTATGTGCGTGTGTGTCCGTGTGCGTGTGTTAGCTGCACTTCTAGCCTTTAAAGATTTAAGTGGGTGACTTTCAGAGTGAGCGCATTTGTGCATATTGAGGGCATTTTTTTTCAGGCTGCACTTCTATAAAGAGTGAAACGGTTTAGGTGTAGGAGATGCGTTTAAGGGTACAGGACTGTGTAACGCCCCTCCTCTGGGCGCATGGATATAAAATCAGCAGGAGGTAAGGTTAGTGTACTTGAAAATTTTAACCCAGCAAGCAGGCTGGCTTGTTTTTTTTCCTCCTGTCCCACAGACAGATGTGCAGTAACACGCCGCTCGCCTGCTGTGGTACAGCAACATTCACCTTGTTAGGCAGAAGAAGACTTAGACTAACATTACAGGTCCCTAAGGATCACTAGCTCCAGTGCTGCACACAGTAATTTAGCAAGCTGTGTACTGTGAGTTCAAGCAGACCATTTTTACTCACGAAAGTAAGTCTCTGACCTGACCTGAAGAAATTCAAATTTCTTCCAGTTCGTGTTGCTGTGGCTGAACCAGGTCAGACGTAATTACAGACCTGCTGAGTGGCAAAAGATCAGCCACCGACTAAGTGCAACACCCTCCACTGAAACACTCGGAAAGGAAGTGAGCAACACATAAATAATGTGAGACTGTGTGTATGTAACTGCTTTATCAGGTGTGTTGGGTGTGCCACCTTACAAAGTACTGCATTTAGAGTACTATATCCTTTCTCTGTTGAGCTGTCACGCCGAGAGTATGGGTTTCACGCCATAGGGTAAAAGACTCTTAACAAACTACACTACAAAGTACTCTAACAAGTTACCTGTGGTAAAGTAACTACCACTGCTGTGGTTGAATAACTATCAATTTTTGAAAGCAGTAACACAAGCTGAGCACACCAAGCTTACACAGAACTACTGGCATCAGCTGCAGTCCACAACTGCTGATTATTGCTCTGTAAGTAATCCAAATATCTGTTATTTTACTTCATAATTCATTAAAGAAAGTACGCTGTGTACTTCCTGGGTTAGATCATACACAAACTGATCAAACACAGGAAGCTGCGGTACAACTTTGGTAATAATAAAAAAGCATCATTGTCTGTCGAATAAACAGCTTTCAAAATGTATTTATGACTAAAACAGTTACATTTTAGAGTTTTGAACACACTTGTGTCTTTATACTGTATATGGCTGCAGGACCTTCGTTCAGCCTCTGTCTGAAACTCTCCATTTTAAACTGTTACTCAGACAGTTCATGACCGATGTAGAAACCTAAAGAACTGTTGACTACAAATCATCAGTACAGCTGCTAACAAGACGTTTTATCCTGATAGGACTTCACACTGTGTCTCTGAGTGAAGATTCAACATGTGAATACTGCTAAAATCACAGACTCACCAAGACTTTAAAGTGTGGCCGGAGATTTTGTCAGTGAACCTCTTTTTGTTATAACATCAGGATTTAGCAGTGAAAAGAAGAAGCCTGGAAAACGGTGTGAAACTAGAGTCTGGTTTACATTAGTCTTCAGTTCAACTTTTACGATGTTACGCTGATTCTGAAACATGGCGTTTGACATGAGTAAGTGTTGGCCACCTTGTAATATAATACTGCTAAACCCACTGGGAGAGACTGGGCTCTAGTGTTTCTAATGAAGCACTCAGACCACTATCAGTGTAAAAGTGGGACCCTGTCAAAACCAAATCACTACATCTGTGCTTGCTGATCCACCAGCTGTGGGATAAAGAAGAAGACCAACACTTTACAAGTTTATGTGCTGCTTGTTGAATGATGTAATTAAACACATCCACACACCGCTTGATTTTTTTCTTCATTCTAAAACGTTATCACTTTGCTGCTTGTGAGTTTTCTTTGGTGCTGGATGAAATGCCTTTGGCAGGCAAAATTATTTCTCTACAAAGAAAAAACCTTGAACTCTTTTTTGGGCACACACACTCCACACTCCACACATGGACATGCACCACAACTAAAACCACCAACAGAACCTAACTGTGGGAAATATAGACTCAACTGTGACCCCAAGACTTTATTTTAAGTGAATACAATACTGTTTCCAGCCATGTATTCAACAAACTAGATAACTACCATAGGTGGAGACACCACTTGTTTCCATATCACAGCTAACTCAGCTGCCATGCTACTCAGTATGAAGACAGTGCTGAGAGTACAGTAATCAGATATACTGATTTGTATACTGGCTGCCGGGTATACAGTTGGGCTTGAAATGTACTCGGGCACAGATAATGAGGACAGCAACAATGAGCCAAAAACAGAAGCAGCGCAGGTGCATGTGAGGCTGCAACAGAAAAACAGTCATGTAAGCCAGGCTACACTCTGGTTTCAGTAAACTGCATACATAACAGAGCAGAACGAGGCTATGGGCCAATATTACAAAAAGAAAAAACAAAAACACAAAAAGCACAACCAATTTGTGTCATCAGCAGGAAAGATCTAACCTGGGGACTTTGCTGCAAACACACACACACACACACACGCACAGTTCATTACACAGTGTTTGCTAATCCTGCTCCCGATGCTTCAACTGTTTAGTTAAGATAAGAACCTTTTGTTAAAACATGTGCAGCCCTGCAGTTTTTCCCCTGCTTACTTTCTGATTTACTAAAGAGATGTGAAAGAATCCTGCAGTTTCACTTTATATTTCAGAAAATCATTCACAAGATGAGTGAACTCGACATGAAAATGTTTCTCCCAGACACAGTTTATGAGGCATTCAAGGCACTACAGGACTACAGTGTCCTTACTGTTACTATCATGTTAAAGAAATGTTACCTGCAAATGAATGTTTGTTTACTTCACAGCAAAAATGACAAAAAAGACTGACTCTGTGCTGAAGTGCATAAAATAATAAACTAATGTGACTATTCACTGTTATATTGATTTTAGGCAAAATGTTATTATCTGTTATTCATTTGGTGAATTTCTTCATACAGCTGGTGAACAATGTAAAACAGTTCACTCTGCATAGACATACACTTTTTTTGTTTACTGTGTTTTGTAACACAACCATATCACCCAAAGCATGTGCTACCAGCCGTCAAACAAAACTGTGACTTTGGAGACCTACTGCCAGATTGATATGTTTAAGTGCCATTTGCCTTGTCAGGAGATGGCTCATCATCCCAACAGCACACACACTGACGCACACATGTGTGCACACACAGCATTATCAGTTGTAAATTTCTTGCTAACATCAAACAGAAAGAGCTCTGTCCTTAGTTTGTCTTACGAATAATGGGTGTGCTGGTGTTACAGCGAGGCCAGCATTGATTTAACATAATGCACTACTGCACGCTATGCACAACAATTGGCTGAAATGCTATTTATGTGTGTGTCTGAGCATGTGGGTGTGTGCACACAAGGAACCAATCAATGCATGTGTAGACAGAAAAAGATGCGAGCAGGAAGAAGAGCTGTAGTGAAAGAAAAGCAGAGGTGTTGGAGGTGAGGCCTTCCAACTAGAAGAAAAATAATGGCACTACCTTCAGTTTGGAATCCCACGGAGGAAGCTCTGGGTAATTTCTCGACCTCACCTGTGAAGTCAAGAAGTTGGCACTTTAAAACTCTGCACCTCACTGTCTTATACATGCGTAGAATCCTCAGATTTCATGACCTGTTCAAAGCTTGCACCAACTCAAACTCATTTGTCTGTTTAGTAGTGACCATGGGACCATTAAAATAGCATGTTAGGCAAGTGGACATTTGCAGGCCATTTGGGCATGTGATGGGGTTCCATTGACTAAGTTCACTGGCCCCTGGCTGGCTACAATGGACACTTACAAATGAGTTGTCAAAAAAAATCGATGCTCAATTGTGAATCAATGCTAAAATTAATATCAAATTACTATTTTCATTTGCAACAATATTGATGCTAACAGTGCCGTCTTTGCCTCCTCCAGCTGACACATAACTTTACAGCACTGCTGCACACAGACAGGCACAGAGTAGTTAACATTCATAACACTGAACAACACGGTAGGATTAATTTAAAGAGGTCAGTAAAGCTCCGGTTTCAACAACATTGAAGTATTAAACAGTAATCAGAAATGTTAACCTGGCTGATGCACACATTTAAGTTAGTTGTTTAACTATTAGCAATTATCCGATAGCAAAATTAGCCATCAGTTATCACTAACATAGTAGCTAGTGGACTGCAGGTCACAGATGGAACACTGAGCCGTGACAGAGCAGATTAAAGACACACGAAGGACTGGGTGTGTTTCTGGCTCTGTGGAGCAGCAAGGAAAACGTAGCTGAGTGTGGAGAATTGATCTGAGCAAATAAAGAGTAAAATGCAGAGCAGAACAGTGAAATCAGATGGGCTTCAGGCCTGAAGAGCAGAGCTGAGGAAGTGAAGAGCTGCAGATTCAGGGAGAAGCATGACAGGTGGATAAGAAAGAGGCTGCAGGCAGATGTTAATAAGATGATAAACCTTAAATCTTCAGTTTTACAATGCAGTAAACTTGCTTATTTTAGTGTAACTAAAACTCAATTTTAGTCAAGTTTTTCCATAATGTTCTTCTTCGACAGTATCTTGATGCATGCTCAATCATCCAGGTGAGTTAATCCCAAAAGGTTGATTCTGTTCATCTGGACGTAGCGTTTTCAGTGGGAGAAACGTTTCGTCACTCATCCAAGTGACTTCTTCAGTCTCAGCTGACTGCAGGTTTCCCCAACCTTATATACAGTACATTTGCACAATGACTAAAACCAGCCCACTGAATGAACAATGGGTTGTCATGACCATTGACCAACAAACACTGATCAAAGATCACTGATCATGGCCATTGGCCAAACTGTTTATAAGGTTAAGGAAACCTGCAGTCAGCTGAGACTGAAGAAGTCACTTGGATGAGTGACGAAATGTTTCTCCCACTATAAATACTACGTCCAGATGAACAGAATCAACATTTTGGGGTTCTTCTACAATAATTAAATATTAAGATGTATTGTGTTGTTTGCTGTACCCTTTGTTTATTAGTAGATTCTAAAATATATTTTACCTTAAGGATGTGTAGTGAAACATTCTATTTTCTTTCTTATTTTTTTAAATTTAACTTATAATTGGGAAAATTAGTTGAAAATTATGTTAAATTTGCAAGAAATGATCTCTTTACTATAGTTTCTCTTGTTACAGGATGGGGTCAAAGTCTTCCTGTGGGATTGAAAATGGTATTGTAACAAAATAATGGCCTGACCTTTAATAAGCTGTAGTTAAGTGAAGGGCAACTGGTTGGCAAGTGGTTGCAGGATGTTGCTGGCAGTACGTAGCTGAAATTGGTCACGAAAAGGTACAAGGTCCTGCAACAAAACCCACCTTGCAATTGCTTTGGTCATTGGCAGACTGGAGCGGCTGCGCATGGTTTACATGGAAGATGCCAACTTGTCTGCAAACTGCTAACAGAGTGGCAGGGAAACTGTGAAGAGTGTGATGCAAACCGGAACCTGAGAATGCTTTCCTTCAAACTAAAAGTTGTAAGTTGAAATGTGCTGATTTCTTTAGTAAGGCATATTTGTACTTTGACGAGGAACAGTCTCTGTTTCAGGTTTGCAATACACTTTTTTCAAGATTCACTACACCTCTGTGGTTAGTTTTTGAGTGTTTGCAGACAAGCTGGCATTTTCCACACAAACTATGGGCAACTACTGTAATCTGCTCGCAACCAAAGCAATGACAAGACGGTCTTTGGTGCAGCACCTTTCTTGCAACAGATTTTACCTGGCAGCAACCAGTAACCTCCAGCAACTACTTCCCAACCAGTCGAGGAACACACATTTTCCCCTAGTGTCTGGGTTGGCAGGGTTCGTCAGCTAGTCTCTGGGCCAATGTGACATGCGTGACCAAGCCTAAACTTGCAGTCTCTTCAATGGCCACCAAGGGGTGATCACTCTTTAAATAAATTGTCTTCCACCAATTGATATGGTAGCTGTTAGACTTGAAACAGTAGTTAACACTGAGCAAAGGGACCGGTGTTTCTCCTGGGGTTTTTCGACATATTTTATGTAAGTGTAAGCTGAGCTGAGAATTTCCAACTTTGGAGCAAAGAGTGAAAGCAGAAGAGTGACAATCTCCCTAGGGGAGAAGGGAAGAGAAAGAAATGTCATTCTTCCTCCTTTACATCTGTGCTGAGCCTGAACCTAGACAGACTGAAGACAGACAAGCGTGGTGAATATTGAGTAAGTGACCTTTTGAGATAAGGCCTGGAAGGTCTTTATATTCACTGTCATCACTGTCACGAGGACTGTAACAATGGATCCATCATCATCAATCATTATTGCACAGACTGTGGAAAAAGTTTTGGAAAAAAGAACTAGTGAACTTTGAAAAAAGAGGTAAACGGTCCAAGTCAGTTACAACTTTATGGGAACCTAATAATACCTCAACATTAACCATACCTTGATGGAGGTTTGAGTGTATAGTTTTAGGTTAAAACTAATTAGAGAAGTGCAAGAGAAGTGTGCTACTAGTATAGTAACATTTCATCCACTAGTTATAGCGATCTATAAGAATCCCCAGTCCATACCTTCATAACCCTTAGCTTGGCAGGCCTGTAGCTGTGTACGGCAACTCTGTCTGAGTAGGTATTTGTCTATGGAGAGGGGTTTTCAAATGATGCAAACCTGCTCCTGTACAGTTCTTCAAAATCCCAAAATAATTCCCAGTTTTTTTATCTGGCATGTTTATCTTCCACTTGATGCTACTTCGTGCATTATGCATATTATTATGTGTCATATGAGAACTGTTTGTTATGTTTACATGTGTTTATTTATTTTACTCCAGCAAATAGGAGCAGAAGTTCACATTTCATTGTATTCCTAAATACAGGGACAGTAAGGGCTTTCTGATTTTTGCACTTTGCTAAACATGGATGATGCTGTGCAGCTGTCGAATGCTGACTGGTTGACAAGTGGGCCGTAACAGGGAAGGGAACAGCAGAGTTCACCAGGAATGGGAGAAGCACACAAAACAACACATCAAAGATTTAAAAAATACTGTTCGAACACACTGTGACTGCACTGGACACTTTTCATTGTTTTTAACACTTTGTTTCTCTTCACCCCTTTGGAGGTTATAACTTTGCTCTTCTCTCCAACTGGCTGGTGGGTCAACAGCAGCACAAGCAACAGTAGCCCACAGACTGCTTGCACCACATATTTTTGACATTGGCCCTATTTGACAACAAGTAAACAGGCTGTTCATAAATGCTAAAGGAATCCCAACAGACTGCCCAGGCACCACCACCTCTGAACCACCGCTTCCTCTTTAGCCTGCATCAGTTCTACCCAAGTTTATCCAATAAACTAGCAACTTAGTGTATAATTTTTCATGAATGTGCAGTGACCGTACAGCACAGGTTTTCACTCTGCTGCCCATGGCTTCACTACATTACTTTTTAAATAATATTGGACCCTCATTCATTGTTACTCTGTGCTATTCTTTAGTGCTATATTAGCAATATCTCCCCTTTCTTTAAGTCTCTGAACAACCATTAGACAAGTGCTGTTGTTTTTTAGCTTAAGGATGTAAAGGAAACTACATTTCAATGTGTAAAGTCAGGGTTTGGAAGAAGTAATAAGTTTGGTATAAGACATAAAAGCACTTCAGTTAACACAACAGTTCCCAAGGGACAATGAATGTGTAAGGTTCTCTTAAAATAGTTTTTATGTTAGCCTACCGAACACTATGGAGCCACTAGCCTACTTATATCCAAGTCACAGCCACTAGCTGAAGTTAAGAGCAGGTAACTTTCTCGAGGTTTCCATCGTGTCGCCTGAATAATGGAACGAGTCCTGAAACGGCGCTAGCTAAAGTACCAGCATTACTTCCCAACTGAGCCGGGAGTCGCGTCTATCAGGGAGAGCGATAACGTTTCCATTCATTTCCCCCTCCGGAGCTACTTACTTTTCCCGTTTCCGTCGCCCTTTTTCCCGGCGTGTGTCGCCTCAGTTTTTCCCTCCTCTCCTCCCTCCGATACCGAGATGGAAAGAGGGAGAGAGGATGGAAGAGGAGAGTCGGGTCCAGGCGGAGGAAGATGAGAGACGAGGCGCGCCGCTAAAAGCTCCCACCGCACCGGGAGCTCACAGCGGAGGAGCAGGCGGTAACACGGCTCAGATCCGTTTACCGAGCCTGATATATCGCCATTATGTGGGTCAGAGATGAAGTATTCATCTCCAGTTTTCATCGCACAAGTTCATATTCATTCCGTGTGACGGTATAATCCGAAAGGGGGGGCATGTGTGTTAACCTATATTTGGTACAGGAGAGCCCACTGACACACTTGAAGTGTTTGAAGTGAAAGAGATATTCTGTCTCTTATAGACAGGAGCAGAAGATTACTGGTCTTTGAGCTGAGATGAGGAGATGGTCTGAATACTTTATGGACGTGGCGCTGTTATGAATTAGGTAATGCAGTTTCCAGTTTCACTGATATCTATTTGATCTCCTTAAAATATACTCAGATCTTATTTTGGCGCTCTAGAGCAGACATAGCCCTGCACAGACGGACTAACATTAGCTGATCTTTTTTCCTATGATATTTTGACAAAAGTGTAGCGCGTTGCTTCTAAGCCCATCTGAGTTGAGCAGAAGCCCAGTACACCTAAACAGAATGCAGCCATCATTCATTATTTTGATTCCAGCTCTGCATTTCCTACTTTAATGTGCTGCTTATTGATGTTATAATAAAAGAAATGCAACACAAGATTGTAGGTTAGGTCACAATATCTTATTGCACCAGATGTATTGAAATTGATCACACTAGTACTTAGCTCATACTAAGTTAGTACTTGAGGCGTTTTCACACCTAGAGTTCGTTTAGTCTGGTCTGATTTGGTTTTCCCTGTGATTTGGTTTCTTTTCACAGCAAGAACTCCGAGCAAACCAAAATGCATCACTTAAAACTACATTAGAAATTCAGTCTGTTTTTTGGGGTCAGATGTGTCTGGGGCAGGAGCAGTAAAAGTAAAAACAGGAAAAAGGTGTTGTGTTCTGAACTATCAGAGAACATGGAGAGTTTAAGTTCATATCACGGCTTTTTGCTAGCCCAACAGATCTTTTCATGTATATAGTACCTTGCTGCATCCCAGAATACAAAGCATGCACAGCATATGGGAGGTTTAGGTCTGCAACTGTTTGACTCAGTTGCCAACCTCAAAGTAACCTTGCTGCATCGAGATGGCGAAAGAACAGCAATACGAATGACTCAGCCGCCTTTCGGTCTGCGATCAATTTGTGATTGAATGGGGTCAAGTTGGCAGTTACATGAAATCTGTTTGTGATATTACAGTAATTAACCGATAAATATACCAGAATCACAAATCTGTTACATTCACATTAACTGCTTACATTCAGAGTCCAGCCAGAACCTCAGAGATCTGAAATATAAATTCCTTTTTACAAACAATACAAACAGTCAAAGACTTGATGCTGTGACAAACACTGTGGTTGCAAAAGCTTTTTTTTTCCTATAGTCGAATGGAAAAACCGGTTTCTGTCTCTACCTCTATAAGAACTCTTTCCTGATGAATTTATGGGCTCCATAATTTGTTTTGGGTCAAGTTGAATAAAAAATAAATAAATGTTTAAATATTGGTCATATTATGTTTCAAAATGGAAAATCGTCTGTGGTATGAAACCACATACACTTTGGCTTATGACTTACCAATCACAATAAATATGCAGCTTCACAGTTAGACCCACCCCTCATCGTCACTTCTGTGCTGCCCCATCTTAGTAGATGTCCCTATCTACTAAGATGGGGACAACTACTAAGATGGGGACAGCACATCCAGAGAATTTAATACTGTCTATGGTTGCCTCCCACCAGAGGGTTGACGGTGTTGCATGCTCAACATCTGGTCTCTGTAAATGCTTGCAATTAGTGAAAAAATCAAAGCAGTCACCAGGCAACCACCAATTTTTCCTAGTCACAAGCAGGTTACCATTCTATTTTTACTCTAGTGTCACAGGAACTAGTGAAGCCCTGTTGAGAAGCCTTGAGCTGAGAGTTTTCACTGTTGCCATCTTGCATCTTGGTTAAACGGATATTACAGGTGACGTGTTTAGCTGGATGTCCAGGATGTGGTGCAGGGGTTGGTCAGCATCAGTTAGCTATCCACAGATTTCACTTAGAGCCACAGACAAAAAGCCTTTTCATCAGATGATGGAGGAATCTGAGAGAGTGCCAAAATGAGTTTGTAATTTTTTTAAATTAAAAACTGTGATTCTCCAGTCGCCATCCCATGATTTAGCCTTCTCCTTGACTATAAACAAGATTTTATATAAAAGAACATCATATTATGCTTAATAAGACTTAAAACTACTGACTGAGATCCATAAGAAAAGTGTTTCTTCAGATTAACTATCCAGGGTGTCGAGGATCATGTTTGCATAAATTTCTGTACACCCGCAGGTCTTTTATAAAATGAAGAAGTCGTGTATTGCTGGTGTAATCCGATTACTTTTTTCAAGTAACGAGTAAAGTAAGGTATTACTATTGCAAAACAAGTAATTATATTACTGTTACTTTCCCATAAGCACGCTGCGTTACTGTGTTACTAAACTGTAATTTTGTTTGTGAGAGTGTCTCATGACAATGATGTACGAGCGTCATTGTCACGATCAGATCAACAATGGATAATATGGAGTGCAGTAGAGAGTACGACCATGCAGCGTTTAAAGCTTGGAAGTACTGACATTACTTTAAGTTTGACTCTGTAAAAAATTACAAAAACATTAGCGTCCACTGTACACTCTGCAGTGGACGAAAACTTTTTCTACAGCGAAAAATTAAACTTCATATCTGAGCAAGTACCGAACATGCTGCCATGGGAATGTGACATTCACAGAGAAACCCCCACTGACATGACCGCTGTGGCACCTTGCAAACCTCTACCGACCCTACTCCTGCTAAACAGGTGACAATAGATTTAAGAGACAGGACTCAGTGCTGCTGAATCTTTGATTTTACTTATTTTTTGCTGTGTTTTACTTGCATCTATTTGAAAGAGTGAGTGTAAACATAAAACATTATTTTATTTTATAAGCTGGAATCTGCAGAAAATAAGTTTAAATGTTCAACAATTTCTTCAAATCAGAGAATGTTTTTTGCTTAATGCAATGTGCATGAAGTTAAAAGATTAAAACTAATAAAAACAATTTCATATGATGGATTATGCAGAAAAATAGAATTGGGCTGAAAGGTCTATTGCTTTATTATGTATTCAGGTTGTGTATCATGTTTTTAAAAAGTAACTAAGTAATAAAGTAACTAATTACTTTTGAAAATAAGAAATCAGTAAAGTAATGGGATTACTTTCTTTGAGAGTTAATCAGTAATTAGTAACTAATTATCTTTTTCAAGTAATTTGACCAACACTGGTCATCACACAGAATGAAAGTTTAAGGCCCTGTGGCTTTGTGGCTTCACTCTCTGGACCCGGATGCTACATGCATCTTTTATATACAGTCTATGCTGTGAGAGTGTGTTTGTACAGTTGGGGCCAGTGCACACATACCTGCTGATGCTCCCAGGAAGATAAATTATTAAAGTTGTTTGTTTTGATCTGTTGTACAAATTTGTACAGTAGCCCTGACCAAACTCATTTCCCTGTAGACATGTGCCAATTTTTGTGACTTTCAACAATATACCTTTTTAAGGTATGTTACAGGAAATCAAATTTAAAATAAGATGAATTACGAATGTTTGAACTTCCTGTTTTTTCTATAATTAATACAGTGTCTTCAAAAATTATGTTATCACTAAAAATTGCAGGCATGTAACTAGAAAACATTTGGAAAAAGCAGTGAGCATGCAGCTGTGTTATCCTTTGTAAACAGACCTCCTGTCCTGATGCATTATGATCAGCAGCTTCACCAGAACAATATGGAGGCTATGTACATGTGGGCTCACTAAAAATACTTTCACGGAAGAGCGCCATTGTTAATGCTTTATTTATGCTGTGGTACAGCCAAATGTCTAATAAAAAAGGTCTTTTTCTAACTTTTCCTTCTATTTCTTGCTTTTCCTGTTTTTCATGCTCCTGTTTTAATTTATGTTTGTTTTATTCATATCCATGTGACATAGAAACCTGCTTAGTCCCTTTGATTCATGCCCAGCTGCGTGAGCAAATGAACCAAGACCACAATGGATCAAAAGATAGGTGAGCAGCCAGCAGTTTTATTTATATGACAATGAGGAGTAGCCCTTAGTACAGAGTGGCCTCACGGGGCCTGTCAGGGGGACTCCTCACAGCATCAGCTGCACTGTCCAGTACAAGCTGCGGATTTGAAATTGGTCCACACTGTGAAAGACATTTCAAGTAGACAGGAGACTTAAAACTGATTACAAGAACCATCACCGTTTGCTGCTCCTCCACCTGGTGGCCTCTTAAAGGCAGCTGCATATCTTTCATGGGCTAAAACTCTAAACAACACCAAGAGCACGATCAGAGCATGGAGAAAAAGTTTGAAATGTGCTTTTAACAAGCAGTTTTATCTAAAACACGATAAGTACACAGCATGCATTCACAACAGCCAGAGGAATTAAAGATTACTGTCTACACTGCTAGAAGTCAAACTAATTATGTGATGGCAGTATACCTTTTTGAAAGCTAAAAAGTGTGTATGCATTCCCAAGTGGTAAAAGGGAGATAAATGGACACATTTCTTGTAGTCCGTGTTCAAAGAAATGAGTCTGTAATGAAAATAAATAGCTTTTAATGTATTTTATCTTGTGTGAGCCACAGTGGTGCAAAGGTTAGCACTGACAGACAAAGATGGTACGAACAAAAAGGAGACAAGGAAGGAGGGAAAAAGATAAGACAAAGACAAAAAACTTCACAGTTTATATGAAACAGCTTTTCTGTCTGATTTTAAAATAGAGCCACATCCACCACAGTGTTTAAAAAGGATTCTGAAACCTTTTCAAACAACCTTGTTTGTCCTTCAAAACATGTTGTTCTTTGTTTGACATCATGTGCTCTATGCAGTGGTTTATTCAGTGCAAAAACCTAAAAAAATTACTGCTGCTTGTTCTTTACAAACCACACCGAGCAGAAGCAGCTCTGGTTCTGTCTTTTATACATAATCTTCTCACATAGTGTTTGAATGTTTCTAGGCTATAATTCAATTCAATTCAATTCAATTCAATTCAATTCAATTCAATTTTATTTATATAGCACCAAATCACAACAACAATCGCCTCAAGGCGCTTTATATTGTAAGGTAGACCCTACAATAATAGAATAGAATAGAATAGAATAGAATAGAATAGAATAGCTTTTTATTGTCACTGTTACAAGAACAGTGAAAGGCAGTTTGGCATCTCTCCATGTGTGTGGAGTACACAATAGCATAAGTATTTACACAATAACAGACAAATTTACATTTACACAAGAAAGATATGTACAAGTTATACATACACCTGCAAACATACACGCACATACATACATATATGTATATATACATATTTGCATCCGTACATGCATACACACACATATTTCCACATACACGCTTACATCTATATACATACGCATACATGTCATCTAACTAGCAGGTGCATTGAGAGGTGCATACATATAGAGAGAAAAAAACAACAATCATATGACCCCCTATGAGCAAGCAATTTGGCGACAGTGGGAAGGAAAAACTCCCTTTTAACAGGAAGAAACCTCCGGCAGAACCAGGCTCAGGGAGGGGCGGGGCCATCTGCTGGGACCGGTTGGGGTGAGAGAAGGAAGACAGGATAAAGACATACTGTGGAAGAGAGACAGATTAATAACAGGTATGATTCAGCAGAGAGGTCTATTAACACATGTTGAATGAGAAAGTTGACTGAAAAGGAAAAACTCAATGCATCATGGGAATCCCCCAGCAGCCTACACCTATTGCAGCTTAACTAAAGGAGGATTCAGGGTCACCTGGTCCAGCCCTAACTATATGCTTTAGCAAAAAGGAAAGCTTTAAACCTAATCTTGAAAGTAGAGATAGTGTCTGTCTCCCGAATCCAAACTGGAAGCTGGTTCCACAGAAGAGGAGCCTGAAAACTGAAGGCTCTGCCTCCCATTCTACTTTTAAATACTCTAAGAACAACAAGTAGGCCTGCAGTGTGAGAGCGAAGTGCTCTAATAGGGTGATATGGTACTACAAGGTCATTAAGATAAGATGGGGCCTGATTATTTAAGACCTTGTATGTGAGGAGCAGGATTTTGAATTCAATTCTGGATTTAACAGGAAGCCAATGAAGAGAAGCCAATACAGGAGAAATCTGCTCTCTCTTTCTAGTCCCTGTCAGGACTCTTGCTGCAGCATTTTGGATTAACTGAAAGCTTTTCAGGGAGTTTTTAGGACATCCTGATAATAACGCATTACAGTAGTCCAGCCTGGAAGTAATAAATGCATGAACTAGTTTTTCAGTGTCACTCTGAGACAGGATATTTCTAACTTTAGAGATGTTGCGCAAATGGAAGAAAGCAGTCTTACATATTTGTTTAATATGTGCGTTGAAGGACATGTCCTGGTCAAAAATGACTCCAAGGTTCCTCACAGTGTTACTGGAGGCCAAGGTAATGCCATCCAGAGTAAGAATCTGCTTAGATACCATATTTCTAAGATTTTCAGGGCCGAGTACAATAACCTCAGTTTGATCTGAATTAAGAAGCAGAAAGTTAGCGGCCATCCAGGGCTTTATGTCTTTAAGACATTCCTGCAGTTTAACTAATTGGTGTGTGTTATCTGGCTTCATAGATAGATAGAGTTGGGTGTCATCTGCATAGCAGTGAAAATATATACTGTCTTCTAAAGATACTGCCTAATGGAAGCATGTATAATGTAAACAGAATTGGTCCTAGCACTGAACCCTGTGGAACTCCATAATTAACCTCAGCATGTGAAGAAGACTCTCCATTTACATGAACAAATTGGAGTCTATTAGATAGATATGATACAAACCACTGCAGTGCAGTACCTGTAATACCTACAGCATGTTGTAATCGCTCTAATAGAATATTATGGTCAACAGTATCGAACGTTGCACTGAGGTCTAGCAGGACAAGCACAGAGATGAGTCCACTGTCAGAGGACACAAGAAGATCATTTGTAACCTTCACTAAAGCTGTTTCTGTGCTGTGATGAGCTCTGAAACCTGACTGAAACTCTTCAAATAAGCCATTCCTCTGCAGATGATCTGTTAGCTGTTTGACAACTACTCTTTCAAGGATGTTTGATATGAAAGGAAGGTTGGAGATTGGCCTATAATTAGCTAAGACTGCTGGGTCTAGAGATGGCTTTTTAAGTAAAGGTTTAACTACAGCCAGCTTGTAGGCCTGTGGTACATAGCCGATTATTAGAGATAAGTTGATCATATTTAAGGTTTAAGCATTAATTAATGGAAGGACTTCTTTGAGCACTAACCCTATAGCACAATTAAACAGTATTCCTTTAGCCTCTGTGCATTTAGCAGATTCCCTATATGTACTAAAATACTGGGCTGCACACACAGCACAGCTACAGGAGTTGCCATGAAGTCTGTGAAGGTTCTCAGTCATCCAGGTCATCGTAGTCAAAGGAGTTTGCAAAGAAAAGCGTCTGGACTTCTTTGAGTTGCTTGAAGACGTTTCACCTCTCATCCGAGAAGCTTCTTCAGTTCACTTCAGTTCACTTCTCTCGGCCATTTGACCTTAGAACTGAAGAAGCTTCTCGGATGAGAGGTGAAACGTCTTCAAGCAACTCAAAGAAGTCCAGACGCTTTTCTTTGCAAACTCCTTTGACGAGTTGCCATGAAGCTCCTGGTGTACAGTTTTTCTGCTGATGTTAATCCCAGAGGATGATTGAAACAGTGCATTTACTGCATTTACAACTTATATCTGACACTATATGTTATCTCAAATTGTTACCTCACCTGCCATAACCATGTTACTACAAATATGTCCAAGAGTTGACAGATGTTATAAAAGCCTTTAATGTGTCCAGAGGCAGAGCTGTCCAAACCCTCTGGTCTAAGTCATCATACTGTAGGTGGTAACACTAAAAGTCACCCTATATTTTGGGAAGCACTAAAATAGATTTTAGGTTTAGGGTTGGTGGTATTCACTAATCATGTATCACTAATGATTCACTAATGATGACTTAAAACTTGGAGAGTTAAATGAAAGCTCCCACGAGATGATGATGAGTTGGAGAGGCCTCGTCTGTCTGCCCACACGTGACTACAGAAGCGTGTGTGACTGGTGATTACTATTTGGTTTATGGTTTTGTAGTTGCAGCGTGACAGGGTTGCAACTTGATGTGCATATTAGTCTGCGCTGAGTTATTAATAAATGTAATTAAAACTTGTGTTTGCATTTTTTTATATCCATGTGTGACCACTGTCTTAAATACTGTGCTCTAAAAAGGCAACAGGCAGCATGCTTGTAGTATGTGTGGCATAATCAGCTGGGATATAATCGATTCAGATAAACTGCCCATGCGTTGATAATTAACTTAAAAGGTACGACTCTTCCAACTCTTTTTGTGTTACAGTATTTCTTTAGTGGCTGCTTTCTGGGCAGTGAAGGCCACAATTATCTTCATTCATCAGTCTACAATCTACATTCTGTCCTTCAGGCTGTGACAGAAAGATGGACAGTCCAGCTTTTGTTACTGTCAGTGCCTCTTGAAAATGAAGCACCCCTTATTTTATCTCCTTGGCCTTTTTTTTCTTTCCTCCCATCTGTGCTTGCAAGCCCCCCCCCCCCCCTTTTTTTTTAAAGCCAGACAGAAAGACCATGCCCCAGAAATTCAGCACTGAAGATGGGTACCAATTCGCTGTCAGCACTGCTGCCTGTCCTCCAGGGACCTAGCCTGAATACAGCACCATCATTTTCTTTCTTTTAGGTCTGGACACACACACACACTATGCATACATACACACACAGTTGCGGCTGTGTAGTTTGCAGCTCATTTACCATGCCTTTTCAACTGCATTATTATTGTCTAAGAGCCTTGGATTTGTGTGGTCCTCTGTCAGTGCGCTGCATTTTCAAGCTCTCTGAAGCCTCAGTGAGTGAGACAGAGATGACTTTGGAGATACTGTTGCTGATGACAGCTGGCCAGTCACATAATTGGCTTGTCGACATGTCACTCCCCATCACTGATGTTTCCATTGGAGCAGAACACTGGTCTTGGGGAAAGGAATCCGGTGCTACATCTATAATTCAACTGGGAGTCAAACTGTCTACAGCCAGCAGTTTTTACTTGGCAAAACTTGCAGCTTATAGTATTTGGCACATGTATGAGTTTTACTGTTGCTGCGGGGTTTGTTTCATACCAGGTCAGCAGGAGCAGTAATTGGGGGGCTAAATTGCTTTTTTTTTTCAGACTGTGAAAAACAATTGTGTACTTATAAAAGAAAACTCTGTTTTGTAGCAGAATCTCTACTGCACAGTGTAGTGCTCAACTTACTGCTCAGAAGATGAAGCCTCAGTCAGCAAAATGATCCATCTGTCCATTACTGTCAGTGCCTGTCTGCATCACAATTTTCCAGTTTCATCCTATTACTGGATTAAATCTCTTCCCATGAACAAACTGATGGGTTCACCTGGAGAGGAGAAAAAGAATTCAAATGATACGTTTAGAATAACTTGCTAACACAGGATCCACCAGTGTACCTATAGGTAAAAGCTCAGTCAGAAGTGACGTATGCACATGCAACACCATGTGCAGCTGTGGTCATTCATCATGGCAATGAATATCATGATAATTTTGGGCTAAGTGATTTCTTTGAACTGTTCCTTTTTCCAGAGTGGAATGATTGTACAGCATGCATTGTTAACAAAAAAAAGTATACATACAAGCTCAAATATAACCATTTATTCACTTAAGTTGTTTAAATAATTGCTGCTCAAAGTTCTACAGTGTCTTTTAACTTGACAGCACCTGTTTCACTTGGTGACCATGACCGAATACAACTGGCATCATTCCTTGGATTGACCAGTGCTCAAATAATAGGAAAATCTAAGGAACTCAGTGAAGATCTAAGAAGTAGAACTATAGATTTACACAAGATCGGGGTTGATTAGAGAAGATCAACACACACTTTGGGCAACACACTCCTCTGAACACCTCGGTGCCAGATACCACAACACATCTTCAGGGATCGAGTGGAGTAAGTGGTTCATTGGGTCAGGGCTGTTTTGATCTCAGCACAGGCAGGTGGTCATAATGTTATACCTGATTGGTGTATATTGAGATGTAGATGATATGTCTAGAACCTACCCCATATGGAAAAGATATATATAAATCTTATAAAGTTTGTATCTGTCTTGTGTGAAACTTGTATGAAAAGCATACAAGAGTGAAAACAGATATAAGATCCCTAGAAAAATTATATAAATTAAACTTGTATGTTTTGGATACTTACTAAAACAATATATGAAAGTGGCCACTTTCATGAGTAAATCATATAAGCCTTATATGATTCACTATATGAAGTAGGCCACATCTGATGCAAGTCTTTCATAAGTTTTTTCTATTTCTTTTCCATATGGGACCACAGCATGTTAACATGTCAAAATAATGGATTAAAGATCTAGATTATAAGCTTTTCTGTGTTATTTTGTGTTTCTTATCTTTCGTATTGTTTTTGTTTTGTTTTGTTTCTTTAATTTAGTGCTTTATATGTTTATGCAAGTGAAAGATCTGTAGTTTGATTCAGGAGGAGACCTACATCTCTTTGGGATTGTATCAGGAAGGGGATCAGGAAAAAAAAGAATCCTGCCAAATCAAACATAATAAGGAAGCAGCTGACAGTAGCTGCTTCATCTTCATGTGATTGGACAATTCCTCACATTCAAAGCCACAGTTTTCTCGGAGATGCTGACCTTCATACTGATGCAAACATCAAACTACAAGAGACTATGATTTCATCACTGGTCAAATAAACACACGCTACCAAAGTCACTGATCCACAGCACAGTGTTTCACCAGAAATCCCATTTGTTAATTCTCACAGTGGTTAAGCACACCCTGCTGGTAATACATTGTTATACCACCTGTTGAACGTGCAAATCATTTTGAAATAAATTTTTGACAAAATGAAAACATCTTAGTAATGAATTTAAAAAGAGACCATGTGCCAAAAGCTCAGGCTTAGACTGTTCAGCAAGGACCGTTGCCATAAAAATATGGATTATTTGGAATTTTGAGTGTAGGCCACTCTGTCAGAAAACCGAACAGAAAAAGAAACAGAGACCTGGAAGTGAGAGATATTACAAATGTGTGCTGTGAGCTTTACAATATGATGTAGTTAACATCATATTGCTGTGAATGCTCCTGATTAGAAGCACATGTTGGTGTGCAGAGTGTGCAAAACCAACTGATGGAGTCTGGATAATTAGGCTGATGCTGCAACAAGAGTGCAGACCACTGGTTGCTTAGAACCAGTTTTATCATCTGTCAGGTCCACATTTCTAAAATTGACCAGGTCAAACACATGAGGTACAAGGTGTTGTTGATTACTGTAGCACAACTTTGAAGAGGGCAAAACTGCTTTCTGTTTTTATACTTACAAAGGCTTATCAGTACAGACATGAGTAATGCTTATGAGAATAAGTTAACAGGTGTATTTTGTAATACTAGCAAAACCCCCTTGCTTTGTTTGAGAGATAGGGACCATACAAACATACTCTACCATCATTATGATATGCTATCATTTGTTGTATTGTGCACACCATTCTAATCTGACATTGCATTCTATCCTGTGTCATTGCATTCAGTGCTCAATTGAACTGCCAAATGTACAATTATATATAGATGTGGCATTTATATAAAATATTTGTATATGCCATATAGATGTTGGCCCTTGACCGTGTTTGTGCAAAGTTGGTCAGATGAAGATTGGTCCACAGCGAACATACATACATACATACATACATACATAATTGTCTCTTATGTCCCAATTCAAGTACTTTAGCATGCAAATTATAGAAATGTGATGAACTGTGTGTCAGAAGTTTTGGGAAAGTCTCCCTCCTAATTCAACATGATGTTACACACATATACAACACCAGGTCATACTCGTGTAGAAGAAGACGCCTGGTTGGCTCAGAGACTTTGGGTCAACTCTATCCAAACCCTGTGTGAGAAAGTAACACCAAAAGCAAGCCAGGCCTTACTGTACAACACCAGCATTGAACATTAAGACTTAAGTCCCGACAGCCCGGTTCCAAAAGGTAACAGGCTTTTTGCATGCCTTTTACAGTAATACAGCTACATTGCTTAGTTGGAGTCTAGTGGAGTGTAGTGTAAGAAAGAAAAGTTTGTAAAGGTCTTGCACTGCTTTAAATAAAAGGCTAAAATGATGTAAAACGTTACAGAAGCCTTTATCAGGCTATAAAATGCTAAAAGACATTACAGTTATATTTTATGTTTCAGATGGGATCACAGTTGAACTCTTACGACTACTACTTCCTACATTATTCATTGACATTTATTAAATTTATAGAAACATACACCACATAAGATTAAAATGCTAATAAAAGTTTGGCTGTGCTTAAAACTCCAACTAGTAAAAGTAAGTGGAGAATCCTAAGCCCTGCATGAGCTAGACAATGCTTATTCTGCAGAGCAGACGGTACGACGCAGAGAAGTGTTTCTCCATGCAAAGACCAGAGTGAGCCCCAGGCAGAGCTTCACTTCTGGGGCCGTCTTGCTAACCGCCTGCCTTCATCCACTTTGATCACGGACGCGAGCTGAGGAAATTCAGGGGAGCTCGACTTCAATCATCCAGCGGAGCTCTGTCTGTGAAGAGAGTCAGTGTAGTGTAGCATCATGTGCTGGGAGACTTTTGTATGGTAATTTGTTATGGAGGTGGTTGTGGAGGAAGAGGAAGAGTGTTTTTCAAAGAAACCCTTTGAAGTTTGCCAGAAGTGTACATGGATGCATAGCGAGATTAGAATATACAGGAGTAATTGCTCTGGCCCAGGCAGAGATGAAACAATGAATAAATTCCTCAGTTATGACCTTCAAGTTTGAGTCAAACCGCTTTTGTTCCAATCTGACTTGAAAAAGTAATTTGACAGTTGAGACTCCTTTGCCTTTCCCTGTGAGGACTGATAGA
Source organism: Oreochromis niloticus (assembly GCF_001858045.2). NCBI lineage: Eukaryota > Metazoa > Chordata > Actinopteri > Cichliformes > Cichlidae > Oreochromis > Oreochromis niloticus. Next base: position 38,167,151 of record NC_031970.2, read on the forward strand.
CAGCAGCCTGGGATCTGACGTCCTCCATTACACAGCAGCTGCCTGATTGTAGTCACTTATTCCTGACTTTGTGTGGAAAGATTCCTTACAAAGCCACATGAGACCCTGACAGCAACTGTAGAATTACATATAAACACGTAGTTTGTAGTGTATGTTCAAATACTAAACGCTGCAACCGATTTTTGTGGCCACTTGTGGAAATTTTGTTAGCTCACATAAGCTTACTTACAGATCCAGTGGACACTGAGCCAAGCCACCATTCATGTCAGTTGTGCTTATAAGGCGATAAGTCGTGTTTTTTTATCTTTATAGAAATTCCTGAGTGATGCATACACGTCTTTAGCAGAAAAACGTTTCACTCTGCACAACAGTTTGCTGCTAACTTTGAACACATGATCATGATGGTTTTTGATTAACAGAGTATATCATAACTGGGTAATAGTAAAACAAAATGGGCTACATCCTGAACTGGTCAGAACCAGTGAGCTAGAGCAAATGCAGAGACCGACATTCACTCGGTTATGACTAGCTTGGTTGTATCGTAGCACATCCAGCTCAGCAGCACACATGTATTCTCTTGGATGTAGAGTGAGCCAAACATCAAAAAGCTGAGCGCTTACTTCCTCCCTTTTGCATTTCCTCTTAGTAGTAGCTCTTAATCATATGGTTACACAATATATCAATCATGTGAATGATGTGGTGACCACATGAATGTAGCGGATGACTTACAACAGAAAGGGACATACATCAGAACACAGTCAACATAAAATATTAAAGGCACTGTTTGTTCTTCCACTTTTTTTCAGTAAGCGTTATGTTTTTTGAGCCACTTGATCTACACCTAATGGAAAAAGAAATCATTTAGAAGCTCAAAAGCTAATAGTGACAATAACTTTGTTGGCTGTGCACGAGAACGATTTAGCATGCCATAGAGAAAACACTTGTGAGTGTGGGGAGAACACCCCAACTCCTCAGAGAAAAGCCCGGCCAGCTGCTGGATTCAAACCCAGAAGCTTCTGTGTACCTCCTTATCCACTAAAATTAGAACAGCAACAAAATAGCAAAAGAAGTGGAATGATCTGTTATATAATGGCTATATCGTTTATTCTGAATTGTACTAGTTTTATTCCTTATCATATTGCTGTAACACATCTATCTATCTTATAGGATATGCATTTTCTAGCAAGTTATGGTATTGTATTATGTATTATGTATGTAACTTTACTGTAATTTGACAGTACAGTTACACAGCCTGTGTAATTCATGTCTCTCTATTGGCGGCTCTGGTATTATTGTCTATTGTCATTATAAAATTCAATTCAATTTGATTTTATATTGCAGCATAACTAAAGGAGGACTTAGAGTCACCTGAGCCAACCATATCAAAAAGAAGAGTTACGTTTCGCGAGAGTTTGTCTCCAAAATCCAAACTGGGAGCTGGTTCCATAGAAGAGGGACCTGAAAGCTGAAGGCTCTGCCTCCCATTCTTATTTTACATACCCTGAGAACCAGTAGTAGTAAAGACGTAAACCAGCAGTCTGAGAGTCAAGTGTTCTATTAAAGTGACATGGTACTATGAGGTCTTTAAGATAAGATGGGGGCTGATTACTCAAGACCTTCAAGACCAAAGCCAAGCTTTTTCATATTTTCTGGGTCTTTAGACTTTGGTGGTAACATAGAGTCATAGTCATAGTTGAGTATTTAAAAGCTGAACAGCCACATGTCTCCTTATCTATCCTGGATGTGACTTGAAATAAAAGCCTGATAATCGAATCCGTACAACTTTCATAACGTGAATACTTTAGTGCTGTGTCACAGCTTATTTCTGCTGACCCAAGTGGCTAAAAAACAGGTATTTTACTTATTCAAAAAAACACTCTTGCCCTAAATGGACAATTGAGTCCATTCAGCAGATTATACACAGCAATAATCTCACTTGGCGTGTATACCAGTGTCAATCAGAAGTATCTCTGAAAAGCTCACATATGTTCCCAGCATGCAGAAATGATCAAGGGTACCTTAAAATAACCAAGATGCTTCATCAGGCATGCTAATCAGCCCTGCAGCCATCTTTAAGGACACTCCACACTGAAATAGCTTGATGATGTGTTGTGTTGATGATTGCTTAGCATCTCTTGTTGTGTCCTGGTCTCTGTTTCCTAGAAATTGACAGCGGTAGTCAATATTCTACATTTCATGGTTTCATTTAATATGCATGGTGTAATCACATTCTTTGCTAATGCTGGGAAAGACAGGATAATTATGTAAAATATATTGGCCCGCTTCTGAAAGAGGTCCTCCAGCAGAGAAGAGTACCTCACTGCAGCTGAATGAGATGCTATAAATTCACTGTGGTTGCCCAATTCAAATTTTAGGTCCCCTATCTGCCCACAAGAAGCGATGAATCACAAGTAAATCACAAAATAGAAAGTGAACAGTGAAGTATCAGTGAGTGCTCTGCAGACTGGACACGGTGTACAGCTTGTCAACACTTTCTAGCCTGAAAACATTTTTTAACTGACATGTTTTTGTGGCAAGAGCTCTGAAGTGAAGTATGCTGAAAGTTTGGTGCTTTGTCTCGATTCTAGCAAGAGCAGATCTTAAACATTTCTGAAAAACTGTGAAATTAAATAAGAATAAATGATTTGTTGTATTGAATACCAACAAAAAACACAATTATCCCATAGCCTGAAGTATAACAGACCTTTTTCACATCAAATAGTTTCACATGAGGTGGCATTAAAGGCACAGCCATCATTACTGATGTCAGTATTGAAGGCAGCATTCCAGTTAGATGAGCCCTATCCAGTCTTCTGTTGTATACTGTGCATGCTCGGTGACTGACACAGATTAATGGGACACTTAATGGAAGCCAGTCACTGTTAAGGTGATCCATTACACCTGAGCCTTTCCTGCTGTGACAAGTTCTATTGAGTGGAACTTGAGTCAGGATTATGCTGTCAGACTGTATTTCTGTTGTTTCAGTACAAATTTGCCCTGTAGCTTTCACAATTGAAACTGCTACGTTCTCTGTTCTTGCATTTAATAAAACTAGGGCTAAATTCGTCAGAGTAGAAATCCTTAAACATGCTCTAATACTAACCTGAGGATAAAGTAATTTCTTGCCTGATTATGATCCATGTCTATCGACAGGGTAGTGCAAGAAGCTTTGCTTCATGGTTCAGTTACTGGAACAAAAATAGGTAGTGACAGTGACCTTGCAGCAAGGAAAAAAATCACTGGTCGTCAGGTGAAGGCATTGCATTTTTTTGCATTCAGCAAACAACTGCAAATAGTTAAGGTCTAAATGATTACCCAGAAGTTGAGCATGGAACAATCGTGCGAGGCGATTGCAGAAGTTGTCTAGCATGGCTGTTTGGAGGTAACCTGTCCCCCAAACAGTTACGGTCTGACTTGGACTGACTGTAATCACTCTCAGACAGACTGGTGAAGTTTTGCAAGTTGGCTCCCAAGCGCCAATGTCATTTTGCAATTAAATTGCTGACATGCAGCAACTACATCACTGTTGTGGAGGAATTCATAACTGTATAAAACAACATGTATCTGTTTCAGATTCATGAGATTCTGGTTGGATTGTGAATGTAAATACTTAATATGAATTTGTGTAACAAACAACAGATGGCAACATGTTTGCAATTTTCATTAAGTTGTCACAGTTAATTGTTGCATTATCACTAGCAGATTGCATTTAATTGCCAACCTGACCCCATTCAATCATAGTCTGATAGCAGACTGATAGCAGGTTGAATCTGCCCTATTGCCTTTTTACCTCTGTGTCAATGCACCAAAATTGCTTTGAACACAACTATTGACTGTAGGATCTCCAGGCAGTCCTTCATTTCTGTCATGGAGTTTTTCCTTAGTAATATTGGTAGTCCTGCTAATATTCTTTGTTACCTCTTGTAACAAAGAATATTAGCCCTTGTATATATTTAAGTTTGTCACTTGTACTTTGCTTTTTTGGCATCTTTTGTATTGAGTTAGTCCTTAGTTTTCTATTGGTGGAGTTGTTGCTTTAATTTAAAAGTACAGAAACTTTGTTTATTTTCTTATGGTTTATTTTCTAGTTTTGTTTGTCAGATTTCCTTCTGTATTAATTTTTATCCAGTCCGTAGTTTTCTGATGACTTTGAGGTTTTATCATATTAGTTCCCTTTGCATTTTCATTTTATTCCTTCAGTCTCGTCTCTGTGTTTATCTCTCGTCTTTGCTGACCTCTGTCCTCCCCGGGTTTAAGCCAGTTTTGTTTATTCCTTCTTATTTCCTGTTTTGTTTTGTTTGTTTGTTCTTGTGTATCTTGACTTCCCCCTGCTCCTTATCTAGATTGTTTTTAGCTGTGTGCAGTCCCCCAACTGTATCTTTTCTCTCATTAACTCATATGCACATATATTGTCTCAGTCTTCTGTTCCCTAGTTCTGTTTTCCCTGTGATTTCTGGACATGTATTCCTAGTATTCTCTGGATATTTGCATTCCCTAATTTTCCTGGACTTCTCAGCAATAAATGCTCCCCTTAAGTTTGACTTTGTTCTTCTGTGTCCTGCACTTGGGTATGCAAAATAAAACTCTCCACATTTCTCCAGCCGTTTTTGAATCAACCGTTTCTAAGACAATGAGACTGCATGTTGTATGTGGTTGCAATAATTTTGATTGTGCCATGGTCTTCGAGCTACATTTTTCCTAGCGTGATTGTAGCATAAATGATGTCAACATAAAACTGCCCTGGTGGTTTCATTTGATTACCAACATTCTTTTGAAATACCATATCCCTGAGACACATCAAAGACTACAAGCTAGCCTTTGTTAAAACAGCCAGATTAGTATAGCCTAGCTACTGAGCCAGAATGATTGAGCAAAAACCAATTGAGGCCATGAAGAAGCTAAGCAAATGGTCACCCCTCTCAAATTTAACCATGATCTCTATAATTAGGAAAAAAAATACCAAATTAATCTGCTTAACATGAGAGGAAGAAGAGACGTCTGAATGGGTTAAAGTGATCGGGACCTTCAGTTAAGGAGTAGTTTAAACTGACTGACGATTATTACATAATAGGGCATGAGTAAATTCTCCGTGAGCTGCAACCTGACATCACTTCTAGCAATAGCATGGAGATACCTCATTAGTAATAATAAAAATTACACCCCATACCTCACTCACACGCTCAACTCATTTATTTTTGTCTTCTCATTTCTTGATCCATTCATGGTTCATGTGTTGCATTCATTGTACTTCAGCACTGAGCTAGCAGTACTAAAGAGGACAAAGCATAAACAGTGTAAAACAGAGATGTGGGCCGTAATTTCAAATGCAGCTTTTCAATCAGTTCATCAAATATCACCAGATACAAAGAGTTACTGTGGTTTGTGTCTTAGTAGCTAAATGTACAGCTGCTGTGTTTCTCAGAGACAAAAAAACTGTTAGAGTGTGATACCCTTGGAGATGCAGACAGATGTCGAGATTACAGGAGAGGAAGATGAGATATTGTTTTCAAAGGTAAGAATTTTGCGGAAAGTGAAATTTTCTGAACTGGATACTGCATATTTTTCTTTTAAATCAGATACTGGATGCTGATTACATTCACTCGCTGAGTGTTAGATTAGAAATTAGCCGAATAAGTCATGTAACATTTGTTTATATCTTGTTGACTTTAGTTGACTCAGTCTACAAATATCAGTGAATCTAAGAGCAGAGCTCAAGTCAGAGGATTATAGCTTGTATAGAAAAATCTACTGGATTTATTTCTGAGTGGAGATCCCCCCCCACTTCCCAAATCCTAGTTTAACTTATTTTAACCAGGCTACATGTATCTATAAATGCATGAGTGAAACAACTGATGACTTTGCTTGGTACTTTTTTGTATTTCTTTTGAAATTTCCTCCATCGTGGAGCTAATAAAGGATTATCTTTTCTCTTGTTAGTTTGCAGTGTTAGAGTAGTTGTGATAATAATGGATTGGATTTATATAGCGCTTTTCAAGGCACCCAAAGCGCTTTACAATGCCATTATTCATTCACGCTCACATTCATACACTGGTGGAGTGTACACTGTGGCTACGGTTGTAGCCACAGCTGCCCTGGGGCAGACTGACAGAGGTGAGGCTGCCATATCACGCCATCGGCCCCTCTGGCCAACACCAGTAGGCGGTAGGGTAAAGTGTCTTGCCCAAGGACACAACGACCAGGACAGAAAGGCTGGGGATCGAACCGGCGACCTTCCGGTTACAGGTGCGCTTCCCAACCCCCCTGAGCCACGGTCGCCCCTCAATGAGTGATGAGGTGGACTGCTTGCCAATCCACGTTTTGATCAACAAAGATACATGGGGTCATGGATACAAAAAAAAATACATTAAATTGAAAAACAAAAAATGGCATGCCTAGCTAAATGGCATGCTGTCTATCATTCACACGTGTCCATAATCAGGATGAACAGATGCTTTGGAGAGCAACTTGGGGTTACTATCTTGCTGAAGGATTTTTGGCAACGATTGAATCACCAACCTTCCTGTTTAGCAGATGACCTGCTCTACCTCCTGAGCCACATCCACCCCCCAGACCCAGTCACATACCTGACAAACCACTACATAATCAATGGCATGTGTTCAAAAGCAGAAGTGTACCACAACTGAATCAGCCATGTCAATGAAGTGTAAACCTTCTTCAATCAATTATTAAGCAGGACAGTGATTAATTCATCTAAACTTATAGTAACACCACAAAAAGGTTCTCATGTAATTGAAAGAAATGCTGGGTAAAGTTCCAAATGAAGGTAGTTTGGCACTAAGCTATGACTGGACAATTTCTTTTTTTAGAGGTTTTCTTTAGGGGCATCAAGTCAATGCATATTGGCTACCATAATGTTTTAATTATTTATTTTGTTCTGGTGGAAGTGTCTGAATACGACATTAGCCATGACCTGTAAATCAGGAGAAGAAGCTGTCAGAGGAAATCAGTGTAACACCCATGCTGCCATGGCTGCTTCATTCTTTCAAACTTGATGCAAAAACAGAAGTGACTGAAGCTATAGAAGTTTTAACAAGAGCTAACCTTGGCTGTGTTTGCAAATGCTTCTCAGATTGTCCCCTTTGAGAAATTTGAAGTCAGTCTTTCAACTCTGTTGTGTTCATGCACTGTTGAGTTAAAATTGTAAACGGATGGATGGTAGCTTTTCTACTCTACTTAAGCATTCAGACTGCTTTGATGTGGAAATGTGGAAACAAAAAGGATTCTGCAGAGAAGATGTATCCTAATTTATTGCTCAGAGGCTTTAAATTGTTGGGAGCAGAATGCATTAAAGATTGGCATCACCGGGGGTTTATCAGGGTTACCTTTCTGGTTGTCTCTGTAGACAACAATGAACAGTTTCAACCCAATACCAATACAACTTATAGGCTAGCAAAACTTTATATCAGTGTTCATTTGCATCGTTAATCAACAATAAAGCATTTTTTTTGGTACAGTGTGTTCTTATGTCCACAACATGGCAAGTTTGACAGACTTTCTTAGATTTTTTTCTAATCCACTGTTAATGTTTGTGTTTCTCGTGACAGAATTTGACACTGTTTTATTGGATTTAACTACACAAGCTGTGAAAATCCAAATTACATTAAAAATGGCAGCTTTTTGCAAAACAGATGTTAAACATCTAGAGGGAGGTTTTAACTCGCTGATTTCTTTAGTTAGTTAGTAGAAGAAATCGCTTTTTTTTAGGTTTTACAATAAGAATGACGGGCATCCCTGCTCACAACTCTCAATTTAAAATCAATGTAAAAAAAAAACCTTCTAAAACATTCAAAATGTCAGATTAAGATGCATCACATTAGCAAAGTTATGGCCTGACACAGTCAATGTGGGATATCACTTCGAGTCAAAAACGACGGGCATACAGCACAACTTATTTTTTTTTTAGCTGTGTCTTCTGTGTTGGCACGTTCACCTCATCCCCAATCAATGCAGATGGCTGCTCTTCCTTGAGCCTGGACCTGCATCCTGTTAAAAAAGGAGTTTTTCCTTCCCACTGTCACCAAATGCTTGCTAATCGGGTTTTGTGTCATTATAGGGGTTTTCTCTCTATTATTGTAGGGTCTTTAGTTTACAATATAAAGTGCCTTGAGGTAACTGTTGTTGTGGTGCTATATAAATAGAAATCGAATTGAGCTGAATTACCTTGCATAGTGGACAAAAACCAACCAATGCCTCAACATATCTCGACAGAAAAACTAAAATGTTAGATTTTTGTAGGGAATTCTACTTCACTCACTTCTGTGAAGTTGACCGATGTGAGGACAGGTCACTTTACTGACTGCTTGGCTTCATATAACTGAGGGAGCAAAATTAATATGAATTATATATGAAATACGTACTGACTGTTTAATGTCTTTTTGTTAAAATCGCTAAATCGTGCTCACCCTTGTCTTCAAAAAACAGCAAATATGACTGATCAGAGAATTTGTCATGTCTCTAAATCATGAAAAGGCAAGACACAGTGACTATCACAACAGACAAAAGTAATGGGATGTCTAAACCCAGCATAAAATATGCAATGATTATGCTATTTTCTATCATTTTGGCACCATTTGTCACTCTTATATCTTTTTTCATTTGATCTCTTTTGTGAAATAAATCCAACATAACCTTTGTTTACTTTCATGCCATAATCATCTTATAAAAAGAACTTCTGTTTTCTTTCCACTGCTGGATATTTCATTTTGAAAGATCCGGTGTGTAGATCAGGAATGCTGCCACTGGTGGATGCTGCTGTAATCCTCAGGATGCTGAGCAGAGCCCATCATGGGATTTCACGCCTCCTTCCCTCAGCTCCTCATTTCCTCACCTTCTCCTTCACTCACCCCCTCTCTCTATTCACGACTCCCCCGACCTTCCTACCCAGAGTGCTTCTTCCTCCCCATTTCCATTGGAAAGTAGCTGTGATGAGCTTTAGCTCGTTGAGGGTCAGGCTAATCACTAAAACAAGTAAACAAGTGGAAAGGTGAACAGAGAGCAGCGCAATCAATAGTGGGTCCTTGGTTGATTGGTGTGGTCATAGCGAGTGCACGCACACACCAACACACGTACACAAGGAGGTGATAGAGGTCAATGTGAACAAGACAATGAGGAGGTGGGATCAGCGTTAAATGGCGGTTGCTTGACACTAACAAACGAACCAGAATCTCTCAAAGTAGGTCTGCACCTCCTGTGACCTCAATTTTTCATTTCCCCAGCCGGCACACACATGCATGAGCACCATGACTGCACACAGATGAGCATTTGTTACTCTTGCTGTTTTCCAGACACCCAACTTGAGCACACCTACACACACGCACAGTTATTAGCAGTTTCTCTCCATTAGGGAATATAGATGCTACTGCAGTGCATTTTGGCTACTTTACTTGATCAGTTAATGGCATTAATTTCCCAGAAAGAGTCTCCACCTGGCTTCCATGCCACTCCATCAGCGTCTGATTAAAAGCTGAGCGTCAACACCAGCGCTTTGATGATCTGCAGCTCTCGTGTGTAAAACTCTGAATATTTGAAGAAGCATCTGACACAGAAGGTTTGCCTCATTGCAGCAGGTTTTTAACACCAGACAACTGGCAACCATCTACAGTTATAGTTGGGGTACAAGTAATGCTGCCCTACAGCCAAATGGATGGATGGTTGGATGAAAACAAGTGAGCAAGAAAGTCTGACTCATTGTTCTTGGCCATTCATCAGCAACCTGTCATGGGCTAGGTTTAGGATTTGGCCACATGCTAAGTAAAGATTGAAGATATTACTTTCAAAATAAAGTGATGCTGCCACCTGCTGCCCTCCATTCAAATGGATGGATGGATGGATGGATGGAGGAAAGCATCTAAAAGGGAAAATGATTTCAAGAGGTTTTTAACACCAGACCACTGCCAACCCGTCTACAGTTAGGGTTGGGGTACAACCCTAACCCTAACCCTGATGCTGCCACCTGCTGCCCTCCATCCAAACCGATGGGTGGATTGACAGATGGATGGATCATCCGTTCATTCAACAGCAACCTGTCAAGTGTTAGGGATGGGTTTTGGTTTACAGTTTGTTAAATTAAAAACCATACCCCTAGCCCTAGATGGGTTATTGAGAGATTCAACAAGTTCAGAGATGTAAAACGGCTGAAAGGACGACCGTGAGAGATTCTTGTCACAGAGCGTTGCAGAGATGGGTGGGGATGGCTCAGAGCCATAACTTCACCCTTTTTAAAATAAAGCCTCTGGTGTGTCTCACCTGCAGACGAGGCTGCTTTTTCAAGGTCACCTCGCAACAAATCGGAGCATCATCATTACTTTTGTCGGCCCTCTGCCGTTCCCATAGCAACCCTGCTGAGCTGACAGATGAGAGGCGCGGGAGTGGGCCTCCCACATAGTTGGAAAAAGACACACAAACATGCACATGAAGGCATTAAGACAAATGCACATACGCAAGCCCACATGCCCGCATAATTACGTCTGGGGAAACATACGCTGCATTGTTTAAAATAAACCAGGCATCAGAGGCGAGGTGTTGGAGTGAGATTGTCGTACACAAATAGGCCATTACGGCAAAAGTGGAACACAAGGAGTCTCCTATGAAAAACAGAACGTTCTCTCTCTGCTCCACTCTCTCCACCGCTCTCTCTGTGGGCAGGCCGTGTGCGCCTCGATGCTCGTTATCAGAACAAACAGAGATGAGGGTGGAAGAATGGGGGACACGCCATGTACCAGAGAGGGAGGATGAAAGAGTGAAAAACGAGCCAAAGTCAACACCAGGCATGAGGGAAACGCCGGGGAATAGTTTCTATTGGCATCCACCTACTTCCAGAGGGAGCTTTACCATTTTAACTCATGAAAGGCATTGCCACAACACGCCAAACAGTCGGCCTATGAGAAATAAAATTAATTTCACTTGATATCAGATGTACATTACCCTGAGGGGACTAAGAAATAAAAAGGAATGAGAGACCATCCGACAGCTGCAATAGGCTTGTAATGAATAAGGCATTGCATCAGAACTGGAAAGAGGGTGAAATCTCCTTCTTGTCAGCTTGCTGCAAGACAAGGGATGTATCATTACCAACTCTGTCTTTTTATGTCCTTGGAAGTGTGAATCCACAGTGTAACGAGTGGTGAAACATCCCAATAAATCTAGCAGGCACAGAGCTGAGAGAATCAGCACAATAAAATCCAAATATCAGCTTTGTCCCCAGGCTGAGGGCTTAGGGAGGTTTTGGTGTTTAGAAAAGGCAATCACGATCGGATTTCTGCACATATGTATGTGTATTCAAAAGAAATGTGTCTTTAAAGAATCAGAGTTTGGGCTTGCAACAAAGCAGAACAATGAATGCCATTTTTAATGCAAAACAGATATTATTTTAAATTCTGAATCTGACACCATTGCAGAAGCTTCTTAAAGCTGTGCTCAGAATTAAATAGACCCCTAAAATGCTAGTGTTTAGTAGGTTAGTTTCCTACTTCACCATTTTAGCTTAGTGTTCAATGCCCTGTTAAACAGCACTAGTATAATGAAGCTTCTGACTAAGTTCAATAAGGAGGATCTATAATCACTCCTCAGCCCCCTTTCCTGGTTGTTTAGCTGCTAGTCTGTCCCTTGCAATCACTTCCACTTTCCCACGCTGTCGACCTCAGTGCTGACATCATTGCTCTACTCCAATCATCATCTTGCTTATCTTCTTTGAGCCAATCAGCCTCCATCCTGTGTACTTTAAATCTCACTGGTCTTCTCTCATTCTGCCTTTCAGACTCACATTCATGCAACCCCCCTCCTCACCATCTCTGCCTCACCCTGGTCACTTGGAGCTCCATCCAAGCCTCTATCTTCATCAGCACCATCACCAGCGTCTAGACTCCCAGGGGTTCCATCCCAAATCCTGTCACTGTTGAGATTTTGTTCTGCCATTATGGGTCATTGGAGTCTAATCACCAAACAGTTCAGCTGCATTCTGTGTGTTAATAAGTCCTGCTCATTTCTTCCAAGAAGTGTCTCACATCATTATTTATGTCAACTGTATTTGGTTATAGAGTCTTATAAAGTTTGGCAATTGCGCTAGATAAAAGTGTTCACCAATATTATGTATTCTGAAAGCAACATGAGAACAGGAAACAGGAGATCCTGACTCTGATGACACCCTGACTTTGTCTAAGGACCAGGAGTGTTGGCTAAATCATGTTCAGTTGCTGCTAAAGTATTTTAGTCTGGATCACCAGCTGGCAATGTTGGTCCTGCTAGAAATAGATGGAATTAAGTGCAACGTTTTCCAATTAATTCTCTGCTTTATGAAGCTCATATTACTCCTCACATTCAAAACTTTGCATCATGCAAATGAGAAAAGCAATCACCAAGTAATTTTATGCTGTGCTAATTCAATTCAATTCAGTTCAATTTTCTTTATATAGCGCCAAATCACAACAGTCGCCTCAATGAGGTAGTATTCTAATAAATATCTATGTAAATATATACAGAATGTGCTATATATGTTAAGATATAATATGAACACAAATACAATCAGTGTGTCTTTGTTTTGTCAAAGAAGAGGCTGTGGAGCAGTGCGCACCAACAGCTTTCAATTTGTGCATTTCAGTCACGTTTTGATTAAATCTCCCTCCATGACTCTAGACAACTTTAGTTTTTGACCTTCAGCTTTACAGATGAAGAACGATTTGCAGCCCAACGTCTTATCCTTGGCTGGAAACGGGCCCCTGCCATGCTGTGATACAGTCACCCATCGAGCTCCCTTATCTCCCAGGGGAAACACCCTCTGCCCTGATGTCTGGATATCTACGTAGCAACACTGTCTGCTCCAAATCCCAAGTGGCTGACAAAGCCTGTGGAGAACTGAGACAGCGGGACTGGAATCAAAATTCTGATAACGATCAAAGAGCCTCAGGATTTGATAGACACACACAAACACGTACAGTTGATCAGAGGCTGGATAAAAGCAAGTTAATTACATCAATACAGAAGAGACATGGTTGTTTTCGTATTTGTTTACCTGAGTCACCACAACTTCAACTTCAACCCAGCGGATCTGTGTCAAAGTGACGAGCTGATGTCTGAGGCAGTCGCAGTACTGCAAGCTGCCATTGGGTGTCTCTGCTCCACCAGTAACACCATCACAATGTCAGCGCTGCTGAGGTTTTCCACTCCCCGCTCCTAATATGCCTGAGGAACAGGTGAATGGACTGCAAGTCCAAATTAGAACGAACAGCTCTTGCTTTGATTTATTCTTCTTTTCTGTTTGTGTCTAGTCAGGTGCAAAAGTGTAAAAAGCAAAAGATCCCCAGTTTGATCGTAGGAGGAGATGTAAATCCCTTGGTGGTCGTGTCAGGAAGGGCATCTGCTGCAAAAAATCTGCCAAATCAAACGGAGCTACCTGCTGTGGTGACCCCTTGTGACAAGGCAGCATGCTTCCCTATCTTCAAGGCTCCTGATTGGTCCTTAATTCTTTTCTCTATAAGCCCCAAACACTTTTGCAACCTACTGTATGTGTTTTTGTACTTCTGCGTTCATCTTACTTGGCTTATCTATTGCTAGGATGATGATATATGTTAGTAGATGTGGTTACTTTAAGTGAACGATGTTGCATGTCATAGCAAAAGCTACATAGAACTGTTACATGATGGTACGGTAATTCTTTAAGCATCTTACAGCTAACTGCTCCACTTTTTTTGCCCTACATCAGTGTCTTGGTTCACGCACAGTGCTCACGAAAGATGCTCCAGGTTTTATAGAAAAACATCGTGCCCTTTACCAACCAACGACCGCCAGCCAGGGTATAGGTAGCTACCGGCTGGGCTGGTACTGGAGGATGTAGCAGCTAAGGTGCCGAATATTTTCTTTAAGGTTAGTGATGACTGAAACACATCTATGGACTTCATTGACTACCACACTGCAGGGCTACAAGATGAAGAAAACACAGAAGCGCCAATGATCTGCAGTTCCTCTAATGGCCACTTGAGGCTGGCCGTACATGTGAGTCAGTTCTCTCAGATGCTCATGTCAAAATACCCAAATAAACAGCAGTTATAATGCATTGGATTTAAAAAAAACGTTTCCGGGCATAAATTTAGCTGACCTGGTTGAGGAGGCAATCATATGCTGCAAGGCTTAATATAGCAACCTGGGTTTGATTCAGACCCAGGGGCCTTTGCTGTGTGTCTTCCATCACTTTCCTGTCTGAAAAATCTTTACTGTCCATCAAATAAAAGTAAAAACTCATTCATGTGCATGCTGGTTTCACAGCCTAGGGGAAACTAGAGCGCGACACAAAAGTGACTCCCCTGCTCCAAGCTTCAGGTTTTCAGTTCCAAACAGAATAGTTTATTTCTCTTTGGAGGTAGAAAACATCAGAGTGGGCACAGCCAAACAACAAACAAAAGACTGTAGAAGGGAAACACAACTTACCTTAACTACCCTACCTTACCAAACCTATCCAAGGCTAAAAGTTAGAAATATGGATGTGTAAAATGACAACTGTGCCCACACGGCAGCCATAGCCTTCCCTTTACTAATTCACCAAACTGAACATCTATAATTGAGAATGTCTAGAGTCCAGAAGACAACAACCCATCTTTCAGTTACAGCCTTCCCAGTGACTTTTACTTTTGCACCAACCTGTGTGGTCAAAATAAATAACCAGAGTGAGGAAAACTTGGCATTTTTGCTTCTGCCCCATTAAAACTGTAAACAGTAAAAAAAAACAAAAAAACAAAAAAAACAAAACCCCAAAGCCTCTCACTGTACCGTACTTCATGTTTTCACCAGTGTCAGTTATTCAACCACCTGCTACTGTAAATTCCTGCACTATATGGCAGATTCTTTCACATTTGTAAAAGTTCCCGAATGTGCTGTTTTTCTTGTGAGGACAGTCATAAAAAATAAAGAACAAAGATATCATCTGTAAGTGAGCATTGTCAGTTCCACATTTTGTTAAGCAGCAGAGATCATCAGGTTCTTTATGGAGGTCCATTAAAGACAGTTGGTGAATAAAATACCCAAATACTTTGAAGCCAAACACTCTGCAGCCAAATGACTGCGCTGTGGGTCCATAACGCCAATATTTACCTCATTATCCTCTATGCAGTCCTCATTTGTGATTCTCATGTTGCCTTAAAGTGATTTAGAGGAAGAATTTTGTAGCACCCCAGTGTGTAAGTTCTGTGTGCAACAATTCACGTATATTTGGGTTAAAAATATCTCTGCAGTTCATGAACTTTATTTGTTAGTTATTTGGAAAGTGAGAGAAGACAAATGGAAAAGAGAACAGATTTGGTCATAAGCAGCTTCAGAGTAGTTTTACTAAAACACGATCCAGTCCTTGATCTGTACTCAGAAATGGACCTGGGGCTACAGCATTTACTATCAGGATGTGATTTTAAATTAAAGTTTGTGGGGGGTGTTGCTGTGTAGGTTAAAAAAAGAAACACCTAGGTCAAATATACCTATTTGGCCTAGCTTATGGTGTCTGACTACTTATACGTGGACTAGCTCTGTGTTCTGTTTAACTGTGTGAGATTATTCTGTTATCATATGTTACCTTATATCTGTAATCAAAGTAGTTGAATTATGATATTGCTGTAGGTCATATTATACCCCTTAATATAGAGTGTGTGATCAGTATGTAGTTTTAGTTTGCATTATACTTCTGACTTAAAAGAGTGTGAAAATCATTAGATCTATTTGATTGACCTGTATTACTCGACACTGTTGAATGTGTTACACTGTTTCTTGACATTTCATACTGCTGAATCATGAAGAGAATGTTGTGTGCAGGAGACCTTGTGTCTAGAATAGAAGAAGAGAAGACCACATTCCATACCCCCACCTTTACAGAGAGCAGAAAGACAAGGAGTCGAGGTCATAACTTAGGCGCCGTAAGAGAGAAAACATGTGAATGTTTAGGCTTTTTATGACTAGGTGGGGGCTACTAGAGGCTATAAAAGGCTGAGTAACCCGTCACCATTTTGAGACTTGCTGTGACCCTCTGCAGGCAGGTCTCCCCATCATGATGGTTCTTATGCTCTTAAGTGTTGAATTATATGGAAATAAAATATTGTTGATTGAGCATATATACACCGAGTATTGTCCTTCCTTCAGCCCAAAGATTAAAAGAATTGGGAGATTCTAACAACTTGGTGCCTGGTGACCCGGATCTTTGGCGTGCTGAGGAGGGGCAGATTTGGCCTGTGGTGAGATCGTGGGGCGAGGCGAACAGAGGGCCGGCCTAAACAGAAAGGTAAGCACAGCCTGTTGTATTATAAATACCAAATGTGCATATTGGGCTTTCCAAATTAATCTGTTCGCTGAGTTACACGTATTTTCACATTAAATTTGTCGGTGTCTGGTTTTTGGCACGAGATACTAACAACATAAGTTGAGGCTGAATTCCAGTGTGTTAAATGAACTGCTTCTAGCAAGATACTAATTACATACTACGTTGAGTCTAGTTGCAGCCCACTTTACCTTCCACATTTAACTTTGTCTAAGACTGGCTTCTGTAGCAATAATACATTAGAATCTTTGGAGACGCGGCCATAAGTCCAGTACATTGAATAGAGGTTTTGAAGTTGGTTTATGGTGTCGGATATAAGCCCTCGTTGATGCGGTCATAAAATTAGTATAAAGGTTAAAGCAGCAAAAATTAACATACTTCTGTTGTTAAATGATGAAGTTTATCCATTACTAACAAGTAAACTCTCTGGGTTGCAGGACAACAATTTAGCTTCAAAGAAAAAAGAAAATAAAGAGACTGGTATGACCAACCAGTGATGAAATAACAAATTTAGTGGTTAAGAGTCAAACTATGAGATGTTTTCTGCTGATTGAACAACACAAGTGATTAAAGAAAATTTCTCTTTTGTGAGTTTAAAAATTTGAACATGTGCATGTTGTCCTGTCAACTTGGTGGGTTATTAGTTGATTATAGTATGGGGAAAAGAAAAAAAAAAAAAAAAAAGGGGAGAGAAGGCTGACACAGGGCCTGGCCTGGTGTTTCTCCCCTCGTTGTAACACAGCCAACACAACATCATTTTCCTGTTCGTACACTTCTGTTTGTTTTTGTTTTGTTTTGTTTTTGTTTTTTTGTTTTTTTTTTGTTTTTTTTCTCTTTATGTTTAATTACAGGCTGCTTTGCCGGCCCTGAAAGCCGAGGCTGACCTGGACTCCTGCTCTCCCCTCTACGTGATCCTGACCAAATGCTGCAACAGCTGGACCTGAAAATGTCAGTGCTGCAGGAATGCGATCTCATGCAGCAGAGACAGAGAGCATTAAAACCAAGGCCCATTTCACTACACGGGGGAAAATTCCCAGACTGCGTCAGCTGACAGAGCTGTGACGAGACGCCCGCCAAGCCCGAATGAAAAGTAAGGCCGAGCAAAAGGATGCTGATCTTAACAATTCTGCATTAACACTGTGCAGGACAGTGATGGACCAACACGGCAGCAAAATGGGCGTGACAGAGACAGGAGGAGCAACTGAGGTCAAAAGGCACCTCAGAATGGACAAAAACACAGAGGAAGATGCAGGTTTCACCTACGGTGAGCATGGACTGGAGAAAGGACTGCCCCAATTGGTGTCAGAACCAGGACGGACTGAACTTCGAGCAGCAGCAGCAGCAATGGTCGCAAACAGACTGAAAAGGAGGAGGGCAGGACCCCAGGGGATGCTTCAGGCTGTGGTTTACCCAAGACACCAGAACAGGAAAGTGATGAGCACAAACACACACAAACACACACATCTACATACACTGATGAAAAGAAACACACACATGAACAGATGTGCACTTGTTTTTTGAGTGAGAAATGACACACACACACACACACACACACGCACACAAATTGAAATGCTGATTCACTGAGAAGTGATCCACACACATACACATACACATGCACACGCTTGTGCAACGAAGAGTGATGCGCACACACATACACGCTGATGCAATGAAGAATGCTTTGCTAACAAATGCTTATGCTGATATGCAAAATGCTGCACACAAATATCCCAATACATAATTTTTATGAGGAGCCATTGATTACCATTGATTACTTAAAATGTGTTTTATGTCACCCAGAGTACATTTATGTAGATTTAAGGGGTAAGGTCTGAAACAGTTTGGTTATGAAAACACTGTCTGTGCGTGATGTCTGTTTATGGCTCAAGGCCTTCACTGAATTCTTTGCTGTGCTTCACACAGCCTGGTGAGGAACAGAGGCACAGAGTGAAAATGATGAAGTTTTAGGTTGGAGTGCTGCATTTTCTGTGATTGAAATTTAATTCAAGGAGGAACAAAGGTGCTATGGTACCTGAGGTTCTCATTCCTACACAATATTGTCCCGGCAGGAAGCAAAACGTTCCTGTGAATTTCTGGTTGATTTTTTGGTTTTGCTTAGCGCTAGCTTGATTTTATCAGTGAGCTTTGGCTTGTGTTCTTTCTCGTGAGCGAGAGAGGGATAGTTTTATGTTTGGACATGTCTGCAACGGGCCCTAGTTTGTGTTATTTTTATTAGTATTTTGTTGGTTACGTCTGTTTTCGTTTTTGTTACAGTGCACTGAGATAAGAAAATCTGAGAGGTGTGATCCACCGATGGTGATATTTTGTGAGTTCATGATTTAACAATCAGCTCTTTAAACCAGGCCTGAAAGATTGAGATTTAAAGCGCTATAAAATATTATTACTGTAAACAGTTGCAAAGTGTGCTTCTCCATGATTGTAATTGGCTTGAGAGAAATTCACTTATAGGGGACACTGATCACGTGAGAAGTCCTGAGTCTAAAAGGATTGCACCGAGTCAATCCACTCCAAAAAACAAGGAATTGTTTTCCTTTAAAATGATGACGTCATCTTGCTGGTGATGGATGCTCGAATAGGTCGCGCGTGAGACTCCATTATCAGCAACATCTGGTATGAATGGGTGTGAATGAATGCATGTGACTGGACTGTGATGGACGGACTAAAAGTTTTGACTGACTTGATACTGAGACAATGACTGCACCAACTTTAGGATTAGTAAATGCCAACAAACAATTCACCTAGCCGGCAAGAGGAGGGTGGATGCTTCGCTTTGTTTTGTCTTGTTTTTGCAGGAGCAGGAGGATAAGAGAGACTGAAGAGGAGACGGTAGCTTCACATGAGAGTGTGGAACTGCAGATTTAACCCTTTGGTTGCTAATTTTGAGTTCTGAGATATGATGTCACTAACCTTCTCTTTTAATTTTCTAGCTCCGATGAATTGACACATGGGAGTGTGTCAAAAAGGGGGAAGTTGAGTCTGAACATCAAACAATGGTTTTATGAACAGTTTATGACCTTATTTGTGTGTTTAATAATTTAGGTATGGTAAAACTTAAGCTTAGGGTATGTTAGACTTAGAAATGGTTCATTAATTTTTGATTTCTTTTACACACACATAGATTATGATTAGAATAAGTCCCTGGGTCAGAGAGTCCTGAACATAATATATAATAGATTATCAAGGCTAGGGAGAGAGGTGTTTTGGTTTTCTGTCTCTTGCAGAGAAAGGAACAGACACCAGACGAGGACACGGAGATATGAGGACCCTTCACAGCAGAGACAGACGTAGGGACTCCCGAGACAACAACTGGGGTCAAGTGTCATGGCGTTTGGGCTCCTTGAGAAGATGGATCCCATAAACACAGCAATAACCCTGAAGGGGTTGGCAAAAATCTAGGAACACCAGACCAACGAGGTTCGAGAGGATCTTGGTAAAAAGGGGGACACGGCGGTGACCCCAAAATACACAGATCTTTGTTTGAAATCGGGGCAGAATAATCCCCTGATCTGTGCAACGACTGAAGGGTGGTCTAACCCCGGAGGTCGAAGAAAGAAGAGAAGCTGAGAATCACCCAACTGGAAGATACTGGTAGCTGCAGCAATAAAAATAAAGGTTAAAAGCTCCTTAGACAGAGGTTCTAGTCTAAGTACATTTGAAAGGTATAAGGTGGCATCAAAATGGGGGTGGGAAACTGTAGCACCAAAATAAAGCTGTGGGAGAACTGGGAGTGATGGGAGTGTCATCTGTAACTGCTGTTATTGTTGTAAATCTAATTTTTCTTGCATCTGAACTGCGTAAACACAGAGGGCATCCCACATATGGTCCACCCGTTAAAGGGGGACAGAGGGCCTCAGGACCAAGAACTGAACCTTGTAATGCTGGAGTGTATGTTATAAGTGATCTCTTTTTTAAGAGATCAAAAGGGGGAATTGTGAGATTATTCTGTTATCATATGTTACCTTATATCTGTAATCAAAGTAGTTGAATTATGATATTGCTGTAGGTCATATTATACCCCTTAATATAGAGTGTGTGATCAGTATGTAGTTTTAGTTTGCATTATACTTCTGACTTAAAAGAGTGTGAAAATCATTAGATCTATTTGATTGACCTGTATTACTCGACACTGTTGAATGTGTTACACTGTTTCTTGACATTTCATACTGCTGAATCATGAAGAGAATGTTGTGTGCAGGAGACCTTGTGTCTAGAATAGAAGAAGAGAAGACCACATTCCATACCCCCACCTTTACAGAGAGCAGAAAGACAAGGAGTCGAGGTCATAACTTAGGCGCCGTAAGAGAGAAAACATGTGAATGTTTAGGCTTTTTATGACTAGGTGGGGGCTACTAGAGGCTATAAAAGGCTGAGTAACCCGTCACCATTTTGAGACTTGCTGTGACCCTCTGCAGGCAGGTCTCCCCATCATGATGGTTCTTATGCTCTTAAGTGTTGAATTATATGGAAATAAAATATTGTTGATTGAGCATATATACACCGAGTATTGTCCTTCCTTCAGCCCAAAGATTAAAAGAATTGGGAGATTCTAACAACTGACAAATCACTCAGATTTGTAGGAGGTGATGATACCTGAAGAGATGAAAACATCACTATTCTGTACAATTTACAATATTTTTTGTGTGGTTGTATTATGTTATCATGTCATAGTATTCCATGATTATTAGGAGGTGGTGGCATTAAGACAAATATCTAATGGTGCTCCTACTAATGAATCAGTCACATTAGGACATCAACCTCCTTGTAATTAACAGAAATACGTGGTTGCCCAGTGATAGCACTGAATTTTTTTAGCTGTCAGAGACTGACTGCAAGTAGTTGCAGTGAGCAGCTGATTGGCCAGTGGTTGAGCGTGCAGCACCCTCCACCTCCACCAGTGTTGCAAAAAAACACTGCAATCAGATCAATCTGTGCTGATCAACGCATCTTTTCTTAGACACATCTCTTTATCGCAGGGAATCAACTCATCTTGATGCACCAAAGTCACTTTGACAACAACTAACTGCGAGTGGTTGCAGACCTGGTCCACATCTTTGGAGGAACTACTTTAACCACTGTAAGGTTGCAAGGTTACTGCACACAGACACAAAATCCTTGATCATGCCAGGACCTTCCATCATTGATTTCCCCAGTGCGATGGTAATATAAGGTGTCAGTAAATTACTGGAGAAGGTGAGAAGATTGAAAGTAAAAGAGCAGTTGTCTGAAACAAAGGAACCCCAGTGGGAAAGGCTGATTGATCCACTGGGGTTAGATATGTTATGTTAGATATGTTATCTATTTGGTTCATGCATTGATTGGAGGAAGTTACTGCATACACATCTGTGGCCATTATTCTCTTTGGTGACTAATGCCATTTAAGTCATGTAACTTGTACAGCATCATTTATTTGGTCATTTCAGTGTTGGGGAGTAACGGAATACATGTACCGCCGTTACGTATTCAGAATACAAAATATGAGTAACTGTATTTCGTTACAGTTACCGTTTAAAAAGGTGGTATTCAGAATACAGTTACTTTGTTGAAATAAATGGATTACACGGCGGTACTTTCCTGTTTCATATTGTCGCGGGTCAGGATTATTTGGGTTAGTTTGACAGCTATGTTCTGTTGTTCCAGGCAGCAGCGTTACGGTTGCCATGGTTACAGGGTGAAGCGCTCTCTCTGCGTGTTTCCTGGGTGAGAGAGCGCTTTTTTGTTGTTGTTGTTGTGCTAAGCTAAAAGGCAGAATGCTACAGGCATGGCCCTAAAGAATGTAGCCTCATGGGCAGTGTAGTCCGTGCTGCAGGGAGAATGGACTACCATACCCGTTATGTGTCTGTGAGCGAGGGAGGGAGAGAAAGGAAAAGTCCGAGCTGTCACGGAGCAAAAACGGGAGCTGGAAGCATGTAAATATAATAATAACCACCGCAGCCAAGAAGAGTGCCTGACGAGCCCATTTGTAAGTAAATGGTAAATGGCCTGTATTTATATAGCACTTTACTAGTCCCTAAGGACCCCAAAGCGCTTTACATATCCAGACATCCACCCATTCACACACACATTCACACACTGGTGATGGCAAGCTACATAGTAGCCACAGCCGGACGATCTGATTTCCTCGTGTTGGCGTTGTTCCCACATCATCATAATAAATGTTGTTCCAGGTTCAACATTGCAAGTGACCAATCACCTTCTTGTGACGTCATACTTCTGCGACTTATAATATAAAACAAACAGGGGCTAAAAGAGGCTAAACTTTCATATGGTATGTCTCTGGCAACATTAACACGATGTCCCAGGGACAACATTTACACGATGTCCCAGGGACAACTTTAACACGATGTCCCAGGGACAACATTTACACGATGTCCCAGGGACAACTTTAACACGATGTCCCAGGGACAACATTTACACGATGGCCCAGGACAAATTTGTAAATTTCTGGATTACTGTTAATCTCCATAGAATCAAGAACTCATGTCCAGTTTCACGGCTATGGACCAGTTAATTATGTTTCCAGGTGATAGTTTGATTCATAGATTCAGCACACAACCATTAGTCTAGGCCTTTTAGTTCAAATTCTCTTCACTTATGTTTGTAAAATGATCAGGGAAGCTACTGCAATTTTGCCTGACATTGTTATGACAGCTATATTCACCTGTACATTTATTATATATCATAATATATTGACGGGAGAGCTATATTCACCTGTACTTTCATAATAAATCATAATACATTGACACGCAATTCTCTGTCTGGAGAACACTGGTTCGCAAGTAGCCTATCACTAGCAAACAAACAGCTATCCATTTCAAGGAAAACATATGTATTATGCTTACCGTTTATTAAAGAAAAGTATCTTGAGAGGAATTGAAATTGCTGGATCGGCGGACAAAAGGCGGTTTCCCGAAGAACATTTGTTTTTTTAAGGCGGGTATTTTTCGAAGTCGCAAAAGTATGACGTCACAAGAAGGTGATTGGTTACTTGTAATGTGGACCCTGGAACAACATTAATTATGATGATGTGGGAACAACGCCAACACGAGGATATCAGATCGTCCAGCCACAGCCACCCTGGGGCGCACTGACAGAGGCGAGGCTGCCGAACACTGGTGCCACCGGGCCCTCTGACCACCACCAGTAGGCAACGGGTGAAGTGTCTTGCCCAAGGACACAACAACCGAGACTGTCCAAGCTGGGGCTCGAACCGGCAACCTTCCGATTACAAGGCGAACTCCCAACTCTTGAGCCACGATCGCCCCACAGTAAGTAAGCTGTGGGGCGTAAGCTAGTAAGCTATTAAGTAAGCTATTAAGTAAGCTATTAAGACTCAATTGTACACTGTCTTCGTGTTTTCCTCCGGAAAAAATAAGTTCCGTTGGAGCAGCCTTTCAACGCCTCTCTCTGTCTCTGGCAAGCAAAGTTGACCCAGACAACAAAGTAAAGCTATTTTTCGGCTACCAGCCCAACACGGAACCCACTGTATTAGCCAGAGGTCCCTTTACTACTGTTCGGAGCCGCGGACCTTCAGTAGCAGTAATAAATCACAGCAATAGTACATTCACGTAGTTGTAAACAGCATGATAATATATTAAGTAATCCAAAGTATTCAGAATACGTTACTCTCATTGAGTAACGTAACGGAATACGTTACAGAATACATTTTGGGCCATGTATTCAGTATTCTGTAATGGAATACATTTTAAAAGTAACCTTCCCAACACTGGGTCATTTTGTTTTATTACACCCGAGTGGTCCGAGTGTCCTAAGTGTCACAACATCAGCACTGAAGCAGCTTGGCCTGCAAAGTATAGAGCATCTATACCAAAGAAGAACACGGGGGACAATAACTGACCATTTCTTATTGATCATCTTCTCCTCTATAGTGAGGCATAGTTTCCGACTGACTCGATATGTTTTAAAAGCAATTCTGTAAAATATAAAAGGGATATACTGAGGTTTATACAGGACTTCATAAAAAAAGTAGAGCAAAATCACAATGAATTATCAAAAAGTAAACTTAATTTAAAAAGCCATTCAATACATTCCAAAAGAGTAATACAACAAAAAGGTGAAATGCCTGCAGAGAGGTAGGCATTCGAGAAAAAGGTCAGAAACACAATGCAGTAAATCCAACTAAGACAGAGACGAGACAGGACTCGATGTACACTGAGGTGGAAACAGTGAGGACAAGATAGGCAAGTCATCTCAGAAGGTAACCACGAGAGATTTAACTAACACTGGAAACTGGAAAACAAACACTGATCCATTACCCTGCTGAACGCAGCCATCAGAAGGTGTGTGCACCAAATGGACCTGGTCAGCAACAATACTCTGGTCGGCTGTGGCATTTAAATAATGCTCAGCTGGAACTAACAAGTGTACCAACAACAAAAAAAACCCCACATTATTACACTGACACCACCAGTCTGAACAGTTGATACAAGTCAGGATGCAACACGTTCTCATCCCAGAATGTAACGTACCGACGCTATGTGACAAATCGTTGGTATGTTATGCTTTCGGCCACCCAACACGTCTGTATGTTATGCCTTTGGAAACATGAGAACCATTTGGAATGGTTAGGGCTGGAATACACGGCTGGAGCGTGTGTTACCGCCCGGAGCGTCATTCTATTGGATTCCTTTCACAATACGGAGCGTATCATAGGGACACGGAAGGTTACCTTTCGCCGTCAATGAGACGCCTCGGGACATGGCTAATTGTTGGCATGTTACGCGTTGGGAATGAGAATGCTCTGTTTCATGTTGTTTACAGCAAATTCTGACCGTACCATCTGAATAATGGGTAACACTTTATAATATGACCCATGACTAAGGGCATAATACCCTCTAATTAAATGGAATTTCAATGTTTTTTATTTGAAATTATAATGTAATTATACTTACAAGTACTTAAAGGTAGGTACACCAGAATTACAGGGTAACAAGTCAGGTTTTTACAGGAAACAAAGGAATAATTAAACTGTAAGTACAGTTAAGTATTGTGTAATATTACAGCAATTTTTACAGGAAAACAAAGAATATTTCCATATTTTACATCCTAAAAGTGCTGCACTTTTCAGGGCCTTATTATCAAGTTGCTTAAACTTGACTTTTAACATCTTTATTTAATATTAAATATATTAAATTTAACTTAAGTATTTATCTGTAAAGATAATTACATTACAATTGTAAATATAACACATTGCAAATTATGCACTTCGTCATGGGTTGTATTATAAAGTGTTACTGCAGAAATCAACACTAATCAGAACAGGCCACTTTTTTCCACTTTATTGAGCCTGTGTGAGCTCTAGCCCCAGTTTCCTGTTCTTTGCTGACACCATGAGTGTCTTCTGCTGCTGTGTTCATGGCTCAAGGTGTTGGGCATAATAAGTACACCACTGATGTAAAAAAAAAAAACCCAACCCAAACTGAAATACATAAACATAAAGTTAAGCTTTTACCTTCACATACAATAAAAATTATTGTCATAGATGCATTATTCAAATGTGTTTAACTGAACATGTGTGAATTATTTAATATGGTTAAACTTTAGGCAATAAATATAAATACGGGGAGTTACTGCATGCATACAACAGCAAAGCAAACAAATAGAGATAATATGTGTGCGACAGACATGTAGACCTACAGAGAGAGACGCAGACTGACAGACAAAGAGGGAATAAATTCCCCACCGCTCTTGTATCTCCCTTTCAACTCTGACGTTTGCTCTGTTGACGAAGAAAGCTACTTTTTTTGTTGCTCCGTTTTCGGGCTTCTGAAATGTCAAAGCATTTGCTGTGGCTGGTGCAGAGCTGCACAGTGTCTTTACTACTGGAGAAAGAGGGGGAGTGTCACTGTAATTGTTCTATGAAGACAACAGTTTCTCTCGCTCTCTTCATCCCTGACTTTGCAGAGACTTCGGGTTGCCGAGGAGAGAATTTTCCTCCTCATTAAAAACTCTGTAAGAAGTGTGGAGTGTGGCAGGTGCACATAAACACACAGATATGGACTCACATGAACACACAAACATAAACCAGGAGCTACACTGAAGGTTCAATCATGCTAACAGAACCTGACAGAGCAATCACAGTCACATACAAGCTCTCTCTCTCGCTCTCTCTCTCATCGCTGCTTCATCTTCTTCACACCTACGTCCTCACATTTCTTCTACACCACTCTCTCTTCTTGCTTCTTTCCTGCACTTTTCCTGTTTAGTTTAATTTACTTATTGAGTTTTCTCCATGTTTTTTTTTCTTTGACCAAACTGGACAAAAAAAAAAAAGAAATTATTGAAAAGTTTTCGGTTTTCATTCAGAAACAAAGAAACTACAGTTATGTTGTTTTGGCTAAATCACTACAAAGTAACTCATTAGAATGATGTTACCTCATTGTTGTAACAAGTAATACAAATACTTATACAATGCAAGCAGTTATTTTGTTACTTATTTCATGCTTTTCCTTATTTTTTTTCTGTCACATACATTCTGTTACAGTAGTGGACACCCACCCATCCATCCATCCATCCATTTTCTGCTGTTTGTCCAGTCTGGGTTTAAGGGGCAGCAGTGTAAGGAGAGGTGCCCAGGACTCTCCTTCCCTCTTCCCTCATTCCCAAGTCATCCAAGAGACACATTCTCTCTGTCCTCAGACTCCTCCCAGTTGAACGTGTCTGAAACACCTGGGACATGTCCAAGAGGCATCTAGGACAAATGCCTGAGTAACTTCAACAGGCTTCTTCTGATGTGGAAGAACAGCAGCTCTACTCTGTCTCTAAGGGTGAACCCAAACTTCTTTTCTGGGGAGGTTCATTTCTACCATGTCGTTAGCTTCATAGCATAAGTGCCTAAGTCATTTTCTGGTCAAAGTGACTTAGGCACTTATGCTATGAAGCTAACGATGTGTATTTTTTTTGGTCACTACCCACAGCTTGTGGTAAGGGTAGGAACCCTTTATATTCCTCACCCTAGTCAACACCTCCCTTCGTTTTTCCTCACAAGAGCCCAAGATTCTTGAACTCCTCCACTTGAGCCAACAACCCATTCCCAGTCCGGAGTGGGCACAGCAGCCTTTTGCGCCCAAGAACTGGGGCCTCGTATTTGGAGGTTCTCATTCTCGTCATCTGCAGCTTCACACTCAACTGTAAAATGGCACTGTTGATTGAAGAATGAAATAAAGTAGAGCACATAGATCAAAGGTGGATGTGCAGAATGATACCTCTCCCCCGGACAATATAAGAAACATGCACAAGCTAATTGCAAAGATTTGTTGTAGTAATTTTAGTAATCACTTTAGTAATCATCATCATTGAGTCTTATTTCTCCTTGGTCTTTTTCTATGAGTGGTGCTGATTGATTCTGGTGATTCACATGACTCACAAAGAACCAAATCTAAATCTCGTGATGAGATAGTTGCACATGACATGTAAAGAAAACCTTATTCATCCACACACATTAGACGTATGCTGTTTTGCGTGCCTCCCAGAATCTCTGGAAGGTGGTGGAGATAGTGGATAACTTCTTCATTGCGCGTTATCTGGTAGTTTTTCTGAACACAGCAAACTAACACAGAATAATGGAGTTACCCTGCAAGTTCAGGCTTAAATAGAGGGCAGTAATAATCACTGTGTGGACCAGTGCAACAACGTTATGGTTATTGCTAAAGTATGTCTGTCATATGGCCATCGTCGTCATCGTCTCTAAAAGCCAATATGCAATTCCTGTGGAAAGCTGTGGACCTTGCAAACTCAGAACAGCAGACCTGCATGCTGCCGGTGTGGGTAAGGAGACACATTCCACACTGGAAGAAAGAGGGCTGGTTTCGGCTCATACAAAGATGTGGCACAAAATACAAACATCACATAAACACAATAAAAATAAGCACTGCAGTTGAACATGCATGTTTGTTTTTTCTGTCTAGATCAGGGGTCGGCAACCTGCGGCTGGGCTCTTTAGTCCTTATACTGCGGCTCCGCGTGGTTTGGGCAAATAAATTAGAAGTATTTAGCTGAAGTGTATTTTATTTATGTTAGTTCTTTTTAACTGGTAGTTCTAAATTGGAAGATTATTGTGATATTGAAATATAAAAATAAAATTATATTTATTATTTTTTCATCGCTCAAAATAAGAGTCACACTTGCGGAAGCCGGTGTACCCGCCGAAACGCCGTGCATTTATCGAGACTTTCAACCCCAGGTAGGCCAATTATGGATCTTCGGATCCACATTATGTCGGCAGCTGTTCTCCAGCGTGAACTATGTTAAAGACAAACACCGTTCACGCCTGACAGATGACAGCTTACAGTCCTGCGTAAACTGACTTCGTATAGCCCCGATTTGCGGACTCTGTGAGCAGAGGTTCAGGAGCAGAAGTCCCATTGTAAACACATCACGGCAGACCCGACGATGTTTCCATGAACATGCTTTTCAGCATCTCTTTATTGACCACTTTTCACACACGGTTGCTGTACGCATACAGCCGGCTGTAGCTTTTCAGCTCACAGCCCGACATACACCACCAACAACACAACAGCACAGATAGCGCAGACGTAAAGGCAGCGAGGCGTGATTGCGGGTGTCGCTCAGGTGCGTCCGCCTCCCCTGCAGCGGCGCTGCAAACCACGCCCCGCCGCACGCATTAACCAGGTAAAATACATATTTAGGCAGAATTTTGCAAATATCTATTTTTCATCTTTTAGCAGCATAGTGCTTTTTTCCAATTATTTTTTAAGAGTCAGGTCAAGGCTCCAACAGCCCAAAGGCGATATAAGGGTGGCGGCTGACAACAGTTTTTGTTTGCTACATGGATCATTTTAGTTCAGGTTGGTGTCTTTCCTTTTGTTATATTTCTTTAAGAGTTCAAAATGTGTTGATTACATAAATATAATTTAATTTTCTCTGTAGCACTTCATGGCTTTCATAAGCAGCACACCTTAGTTGTTCACACAAAGCATAAAGGTAAAAAAACAATATTTACAGTGTTATCTTCATTTTAGATGTCAAAAAGTATTTGCAGCTCCCAGTGTTTTTCTTTTAAGATAAGATAAGATAAGATAAGATAAGATAACCTTTATTAGTCCCACACGTGGGAAATTTGTTTTGTCACAGCAGGAAGTGGACAGTGCAAAAGTTGTGAAGGAAAAATTAGAATAAAATAAGATAAGAATAAATACAGTACACAACTGTACAGAATAGAATAAAATAAAATACTATATACAGTAGAATAAAATAGAATAAAATATACAATAAGATAAAAATAGAATACAAATGCTATATACAACTGAGTAAAAATACAATAATGCCAGAAAGGATTATTGCACATTAGTGTTATTGCACATGTGTGGATGTGTGTGTTTGATCAGTTAAAGTCTTTATTGTGGAGTCTGACAGCAGTGGGGAGGAAAGACCTGCGAAATCTCTCCGTCCCACACCGTGGGTGCCGCAGTCTCCCACTGAAGGAGCTGCTCAGTGCTGTCACAGTCTCATGCATGGGGTGGGAGATGTTGTCCAACAGGGATGACAGCTTAGCCACAATTCTCCTGTCACTCACCACCTCCACTGGGTCCAGAGGGCATCCTAGAACAGAGCTGGCCCTTCGGATCAGCCTGTTCAGTCTCTTCCTGTCCCCAGCAGAGATGCTGCCGCCCCAGCAGACCACACCATAAAAGATGGCTAAGGCCACCACAGAGTCATAGAAGGTCTTCAGGAGTGGGCCCTCCACTCCAAACGACCTGAGTCTCCGCAGCAGGTACAGCCTGCTCTGCCCTTTCCTGTAGAGGGCGTCTGAGTTATGAGTCCAGTTCAGTTTGCTGTTCAGATGAACACCAAGGTACCTGTAGCTGTCCACAGCCTCGATGTCCATACCTTGGATGTTCAGTGGTTGCAGTGGAGGATGTTTGTGCCTGCGGAAGTCTACCACCAGCTCCTTGGTTTTACTGGCATTGATCTGGAGGTAGTTCAGCTGGCACCAGTCCACAAAGTCCTGAGTCAG
Organism: Oreochromis niloticus; assembly: GCF_001858045.2. NCBI lineage: Eukaryota > Metazoa > Chordata > Actinopteri > Cichliformes > Cichlidae > Oreochromis > Oreochromis niloticus. The sequence goes on from NC_031970.2 coordinate 38,197,468, forward strand.
TCCTCTGTACTGCTTGTCGTCCCCATCAGTGATGAGGCCGACTATTGTAGAGTCATCAGAGAACTTCTGCAGGAAGCACTGGGTGGAGTTGTGGGAGAAGTCTGCAGTGTAGATGGTGAAGAGGAACGGAGCCAGAACCGTTCCCTGTGGGGCCCCCATACTGCAGACGACCCTGTCCGACACACAGCCCTGAGTCCTCACATACTGTAGTCGGTCGGTGAGGTAGTCCAAAATCCAGGTAGTGAGGTGATGGTCCACTCCAGAGTTCTCCAGCTTGTCCTTCAGAACCGAGGGAAGAATAGTGTTGAAGGCACTGGAGAAATCAAAGAACACGATTCTCACAGTGCTCCCAGCGGTCTCCAGGTGAGAGAGGGAGCGATGTAGGAGGTGAATGATGGCATCATCCGCTCCAATGCCAGGCTGGTAGGCAAACTGAAGTGGGTCCAGTGATGAGCTCACAAGGCGCCGAAGCTGAGCCAGGACCAACCGCTCCAGGGTCTTCATCAGGTGGGATGTCAGAGCCACCGGCCTGTAGCTGTTGAGGTCCTTGGGGCGTGAAGTCTTTGGCACTGGTACAACACAGGAGGTTTTCCAGAGCTGTGGGACTCTCCCCAGCCTCAGGCTCAGGTTGAAGAGGTGCTCCATCACACCACACAGTTGGTCTGTGCAGGACCTGACGACCCTCGAGCTGATGCCATCTGGACCCGCTGCCTTCTTGGCTTTAATCCTCCTCAGTTCCCTCCTAACCTGGGTGGTTGAGAGAGACAGGCTGGAGCCTTGTGTTGAGTGTGTATTGGATGCTGTTGTTGGGGGTGGGGAGGAGTGAGCAGGGTGAATAGAGGAGGTGTGAAGTGTCTGAGGTGTCAGAGGTGCAACAGCAGCATTGGGGGTGGGTGAGTCTGCAGCCGATGTTGGAGACTGCCTCATGGCTGAATCAAATCTGTTGAAGAAATGATTCAGTTCATTTGCCCACCTCACATCCCTCCCAGGCAGAGAGTTCTGATGTTTGTGGCCTGAGATGGTTCTGAGGCCTCTCCAGACTTCACCAACGTTATTTTGCTGAAGCTGGTTCTCCATCTTCTGCCTGTAGCTGTCCTTCCCATTCCTTATCAGTCCCCTCAACTCTCTCTGCACCCTTTTCAACTCCTCTTTGTCTTTGGATTTGAAGGCCCTCTTCTTCTGCTTGAGGACAGCTTTGATTTCTGGGGTAATCCAGGGTTTGTTGTTGGAGAAACACCGTACAGTCCTGGTAGGTACGGTGTTATCCACACAGAAATTAATATAGTCAGTAATGCATGTAGTAAGGCTGTCGATGTCCTCTCCGTGGTCGTCACAGATCACCTCCCACACAGTGGACTCAAAACAATCCTTAAGAGCCTCCTCGCTCTCCTCCGACCATCTCTGCACTGTGCGGGTGGCTGGTGGCTCCCTGCGCACTAAGGGCTCATACACAGGGACAAGGTGCACCAGGTTATGATCAGATCTGCCCAGGGGAGGGAGAGGTGATGAACTGTATGCCTCTTCAGCATTGGCATACAGTAAGTCCAGTGTTTTATTGTCTCTGGTTGGGCAGGTCACATACTGGGTGAAGGTGGGCAGTGTGGAGTCCAGTGAGGCATGATTAAAGTCCCCTGATATTACGAGAAGGGCTCTCGGAGATTGTGTTTGCAGTCTGCTGACCACAGAGTGGAGAGAGTCACAGGCTGCATTTTGCGTGGAAACCGGGTCCAAATGGCTCTTTGGGTGTAAAAGGTTGCAGACCCCTGGTCTAGATAATGTGAAAAATTGCTTTCTATGGCAACATTGTCAGTTAACCAGCCCTGTAAGATTTTAGGGTTGTGCATATGCTCTGTAACATCAGCGCTACAGAGCATATGCACTCAATATCTACTAAACATTATCTACAAGTGTTCCTTGTCCTATCTTGTCACTAATTTTACTAGCAGAGTTACCAGTGCAAACAAGCATGTAATCTTCAGATGTTTTCTGCGGCCAAGCAAGCTGTCTGGCTGGCTGAGAGGAATTGATTTTGTGAGGAAATGTCACTGCAGAGCGTCACTTGAAAGAACTCGGGTCGCATACAAAGTGGAACCGGATGTTCCGCTGACATAGCATATTATTATCACTTACATAGTGTTTGTTAAAGTGCAGCCCCACACCCAGGAGACACAGGGATGGATGTTAACAACAGAGCCACCTCCCCCAAACTGCACAGTATTGACTGTTCTCCCTCGAGTCAACAAAGAACTCATATCCCAGCAATTTAAGTTGCTCTCACAGGCTGTCTTTGATGTTTTTTTTCTTCTTACTTTTGTTTGTAATGTTTTTCCTTCCCTCCCGTTCTCTCTGTGCTGCTGGGTGGGTGGAGGTGGAGAAGTAATGTGATGCAGAGAAGCGACCGGAGCGAGACGGCGCTCCGAGAGAAAGCCCAGGTTCACACCAGGGTGGCTTACACTGCTGCTTTGCTCACACACATGAACACACAAACACCTGCACATGTGCACACACACACACGCATGCATATTCACTGATGCACATGCAATCCGAGGAGCATACACACACACACACATTCAGAGCAGTTTATGAGTTGTGCACCTCAATACCAGCTGCAGTACAGCCCATCTGTGAAAATTGAATTTTACAGGCACAAAGCTGACTCCCCTGCGGTCTTTAGAAAAAAAGCCCCACTTTGTGAGTCTAAAGCTTTTCTAAAGCTTTCGTCTCTTCATCGCTTTCTCCTCCCCCCTTCCCCCTCCCCTTGTATCCTTTTCTCCTCCTTCCTCTCTCTGTGGGGAAAATGAAGGTGTGAGAAACACTGATCAATATGCTCATTAAAGAGTTGTGTCTTTGGGAGGCCTGCGAAGGGTCTGCACACAAAGAGCAAGGAGGCAAATGTGACACTGGAAAGTCTTGTATACCACCACAGCGGCGTCCAGAAACTGAACAGCATTGCTTTTTCATGATCACAAAGAATGAACAGAGAGTGGAAAACAAACCCTTCTTCTCCCTCGTCTTCGTTTTTCTCAACTTTTCCCTCCTCCTCCTGCTCTCCTCCCGCTGCCTCTTTGCTTACTCTGAGATGTAGTTAAAGCACTTTTCTTCTTCCTGGGCAGAGGATTTTCCAATCTGTCCATGTCTCTATTATTAGATACTCCCATACATAGCCTGTGTTTCTGTGTTGAATTAACACAAACAGCTATGCAGCTAGTCACTCTGCCCACACAATTAACCCCCCCACACACACAGAGGTACTGAGAAAATGCAGTTTGATATGTTACATTCTAATTAACTACAGCACTACCACCTCCGCTGTTCTCCCACGTGTGCGTGACTGTGCGCCTGTACATGTCAGGCATGAGGAATAGACACTGACAGGTGGAATGAAATTGCCAGCGTGAGGTATCCATCTGTGCAGGTTCCACCATATGCATTAAAAAAAACCTCTGTAAGGTTTTCATGCCAAATGATAGTGAGAGATTGACACAGTTCCACCTGGCAGCACGGTCTACAATTGAGGTGGGAAAGGTACGAACAGGGGTGGAGAGCTTGTTACAATGTCTCACTCAATGTGAAGAGCTGTTTGGCTGAAATGTCTCCTGAGAACAGAGTAAAAATAGCACATGAGTCAAATGTTTGTTAGAGAGAAGTAGCTCATCCCAAATAGAAACATTAAAAAAAACAGTTTAAAACAAAAATCGTGCACTGCAGGGGACTTTGAATGAATAGTTTGGCTCATTCATATTTGTGCAAGGAGTAAAACCAGACTGCCTTTATATTTTCTGTTAGTGTGTTTATGTTCGGTGCTACTGCCTGAAAGAAACCAGTTTAGCTTAGCCTAGCATAAACAATGCTAGCCGAGCCTAGTCGCCAAAAAACACCGCAAAACTACCACAAAACTGCTCAGCAGTAGGGCTGGACCATATTATACCGTTCACGGTAATACCGGTACAATGTTAGGCAACCATAAGAAAATGAAATATCGCGATAGAATACGGGTAAAACACGCATGTGCAGTGCCTTTGTTTTCATACACACATGGCCGAAAAAGTACGGTGGCAACGGAGAATGAACCAGAATTGGTTTGTAAAAATGGTGCAACTTCAGTGATGTGGAACTGGTTTGATGTTTGTCCGTCAGATACACAACAAAGCATATTTTTTTTTGTAGAACATGCAAGCGGGCCATCATTATTGTCGTATTTGTCGGACTAAGGTGCTCATAAATCTGGGAGTAATCTGGGTCCTAAACTCCGTCCGCTTCAGGTCCCAAAGTCAAACGAACACTGCGGCACACTGAGAGTTAAAAACTATCTAAATTCTTTCATCTTTAATAAAACGATCAGCATTGCTGCTTTACCAGGTGTAACTATGAAGTTTAACATCCAGACATCAATGAAAACAGAATTTAATACATTTAAGGGAGTTAGAAGTTAGCAAGAAGTTAGCAGAAGTTAGCTCGCTAGTTTCGCTAGTTACCTAAACATGATATAGCATGTTCTGACTGAGAGATTTCTGAAAAAATTCAAACGTACAGCTCTGCTATCACTTCCAACATAAATGAAGACAGGAAACTAAACAGCACGTTTGTAAGGTTACTGAAATTGGGCTAGGTGGTATATAATGATGTGCTACGTGATCGCTAGCAACACAGCTATGTTAGCATAAGATATGATAAGATAAGATAAGATAACCTTTATTAGTCCCACACGTGGGAAATTTGTTTTGTCACAGCAGGAAGTGGACAGTGCAAAAGTTATATAGCAAAATTAGAATACAATAAGAATAGAATAGAATAGAAATAAGAATACTGTACACAACTGTAAAGAATAGAATAAAATAAAATAAAATAAAATACTATATACAGTAAACAGTGAAGCTGCAGGAATCAATGCTAACACTTTCCCACTCGATAAAAGTTAACGTGTAGGTTCCTGTTGCTTAGAGACAAATGCAATCGCATGGCAGGATGCTGTAAACGGACCAAACTTCAGTCAGGAGAACAACTGAGATAATCCATCCACAATACGGGGTTAGTCATTAATATACTGCAACAACATGGGAATAGAGCAGCTATGATAGAATATAGCATTAATGAATCAATGGTACAGAAGTGGAGGAAGCAAGAAGAATGAGTTGAATAAAGTTTGATTTATCTGACTGCTTTGCTTCGCTTAATGTGCCTTATAATCCCGTGCACCTTATGGTCCTAAAATAAACATTTGCCTTTTTTATTTGGCACACTGCAGTTTAATGTTGCAAAGCACCTCTTTTTAACTTCAGTGGATATTATACATGGTTATGCTCAGGATATGTCAGCCCATTTCTACTGGAAATGCCTTTTGGTTAAACTTTCAGCAAGGAATTTGCATTTGCACTGTTAAATTTTTACATAGCTTTAATGCACATAAAAAAACAGCTGCTTGTTTAAGTGAAAATAAATGGATGGGGTTTTTTTGTGCTAGTAAAGTTGCGGAGTTGTATTTTGTCTCTCATCAATTATATCGTCAGTTATATTGTTATCGCAAATTTTCAAATATATATCGTGATAAATATTTTTGGCCATATCGCCCTGCTCTACTCAGCAGCACCTCCAGATATCACATGGCAAATGGCCTTTAACCCTTAAAAATAACAAAAGAAGATGGAGCCACATCAGGTTATACATTTGCAGTCTGAACAACTTTTTGGCTAAGCGTGATGGTGGAAATCACTGCTCTCGTCTGAGACACTGTGCACATAGCAAAAAAAATCTAGCTGTTTTGATTCATTAGTTGAAAGTAAAGTTGCTGTTAACATCATACTTGCCAACCTTGAGACCTCAGAATTAGGGAGACATTCAAAAGGGGGGGGGGATACATATACATACACATATACAAAAAACTTGAATTTTACAGTGTTTATTTATTTAAAATTATTTATTTAAAGTAAGTTAAATGTCACCGTTATTACAGCCGGGACTGTCCAAATTCAGAGGCTGCATCCACCTGAGGACCCAGCCTTTGTGGTCTAAGTGGGCCGGGTCCTCCGAAAGCCGGGTAGGCCAGAAGTGAGCAACTGTGACGGTCTCGCCTTCAGAATTACATCACGGGCCCTCTCGGTGGAGTGAAACTCAACCGTCTGCTCCTTGCTATCTAAATATAACCGGACACTAGCGTAAATTCTCGACCATCTCATACTTCTATTTAATCAGTTTTCTGTTTGACGTTTATTCAGCTGTGTCAAAACCCCCGGAGGAACCCTCCCGAGGGATTAATAAAGTTTTATTTAATCTAATCTAATCTAATAACTTTAATCTCAGCCAAACCGATTTACTCAGGAACAAATAAAACACTGAAAAAGGCCAAACAATAAAATTTTTAGGTTATCTAAGTGACTTAAAGTGACAGGGGTTTGAAATTGATGCGCCGGGAGTTCGCTGTTGTCGGCGGCTCAGATATCTGAAGTTTACACAGCTACCTTTTCGCCTGAAAATATGGTAAAAGTTTATTTTGCAACCCAGAAACAGTAATATTAAAACTAAGTAGCTGCCACCATTGTTGGAAACTGGAACTAGCTGGGCCGCGCAATGAATTCTGGGATATGGTTTTTCAATTTTGTTGTCCGGATGGAAAATCAGGAGAAATTCGGGAGGGGTACTGGAAATCGGGATTCTCACGGAAAAATCGGGAGAGTTGGCATGTATGGTTAATCTCCACAAGTTGATTCTGTTCATCTGGACGTAGCGTTTTCAGTGGGAGAAACGTTTCGTCACTCATCCAAATGACTTCTTCTGTCTCACATGACTGCAGGTTTCCCCAATCTTTTAAATAGTACATTTGCATAATGACTGAAACCAGCCCACTGAAGGAACAATGGGCTGGGAGGTCAGTTCCTTAATCTTAATTATGCAAATTCTCATGACCACTGATCAACAACCACTGATCAGAGCCCACTGATCAATGGCCATGAGTACCATTCACAGAGAGTTGGGGAATGGCTGCAATCACAGCATTGTAAGAGGGTGAAAGATGTACCCTTAGGCCCCCTCCTCGATTCAGAGATGGTCTTTCCCTTTTTACGTAAATGGCCTCCTTGACTCCCAACTCAAACCAGCATGTATGGTTAACATTCAGTTGAGATAACACATTCGTTGAAGTTGTGGGACTTCAGGTCACCACAGTCTATGAATCTGCATATTTAATTTTGCAAATTTTTTATGCTAGTCACCCTTTCTGACAGCCCTCCACATTATTGGTCTCCTGCCTCTTAGTTCCAGGGATCTTTTATGTGAATATATCTAAAATAATCAGTTTTTACTTTATGTTTCCTAAATTCCAAACCTGCTAGATGGGGGGAAAAAACCATATTCTTAAGTGATTAAACTTTTGATAAAAAACAGTCCAATTTCTTTACAAGAAGCCATCAACTGATCTAAACAGGATTATCTCCACAGGCTAAAGACAAAAAAGTTGCCAGCACCGTGAGATGGGTAGTAACAACGTAAAAATACATTATTACTGTGCTTTAAGGAGATTTTTCAGGTGTCAATACTTCATTTGAGTATTTATTTTTCTGACAACTTTTTACTATATTTTAACATGAATATATGAATGTTCTAATCCTTATATTTTTAAAACACACCTGTCATTTTAAGTTTAACACATTTGCTCGATGTTTTTACTTCACATCGCTGTGCTCCTTCAAACATCAGATTGATTTCAGCAACATGGAGCAAAGGTTACACATAAAAGTTGGTCCTATCAGCGTATTCGTCACCCAGCTTATTGCATAAAAAGAGATGAAAGAGGCATCATTATGCATCATTTATAGCCCTATACACAAGGGTTAAAGTAGGCTGGAATGATCCGGAATGGCATTTTTGTCGTGTTGTGGTTGTGGTTGTGATACTTTAGCATTTAGCTAGTGTCTCAGAAGAGGAGCTAACCTAAAGGGAGTAACGTTTTTTGTGTGTCAGGTAATTTAAATGCAACATTTCTAACTGCCCAACAAATAACCTCAAACATTCAATCTGTTTGCAGATTGGTGCACAGTGCTAGATGGAGAAAGATGTAAGAAAGAGATACAATAGGCACATCCTGATAAAGCAGCAACAGAGTGTGACAGGAACTAGACCTGAAATTAGAAATGAGTTAGCATTTTGCTCTTTGGTTTCTCTCTTCTAAAAATCTCAAAATATGTGGGTTGAATTGGGTTTTTTATTTTTTTTAATTTATTTATTTTTTAAGATACCAGGATATCTTTTGGGTTGACCTGCAAAAAATCATCATCCCAAAACATTAAGCCTGGACACCATCCATTAAGTTGTTCTGAATGATTGTTTTTAATGTGTTTCAATGTGATTTTATTGTTTTAGCTTCTAACAAGGGTTTTAGACTTTAAAACAGGAAAGCGTTATTTCTAGCCTGATGCCACTGGTATCTTTCAGAAGAACCACTTCTTACAAACCACCATGTGCTTTCATCCAAGTTAAACACATGGAAAGTTTTGGAATGATGTGTTTGACGGTGCTCTATACAGCTGCCATCATCAAAACAAGAAAAAAAATATATCTTGAAGAAGAAGGTTCCATTGGTCCTGTAGTGTTGCAGAGACTTAATGTCAGGGGTGACTGAAGATGCCCTGGCTGCATGTGATGGTTAAAATCTTTATTACTTACCTTGTGAGCATGCAGTGTCCCTCGCTATCTCAGTCAGATCTGCCACCCTCTGGGACAGCACAGTCTAACAGGTGATGTCACAGCGCTCTGTCTTTTACATACAGTTCATGCCAGCATGTACCTTGGTAGACTCTGTAGGTGTCGGGGAACTGAAGAAGTATCATTCACTCCATGCCACAATTAAAAATCGTGTTTTATTAACCATAACCCCAGTCTTCATGTGCTCTTAGTCACTTGGGGCTCAGCAAGCTTAAGAGAAAACAGGAACTCAAAAAAAGATTGGCACGGGTCGTGAGAAAGGCGGCTGATGGAAATTCAGGGTTTTGCAGAATTGTGCAATATGGTGATAAGGTTGCATTAGCATAAGACATTTTTGTGGCTTTTAAGGACAAAGGGTTATGTGCAAACTTTCGATGGCTGGCAGTTGATGTCAGATACATTTTGGCTGGCATTAAAAGCGCTACTGAGTTTCATTACTGAAAATAAAGTGAAGAGCATCTACACAGCGCTGTTTTTTCACCTTTTCCTCTTCAATCACATGCAAATTTATAACTTTCTGTTTCCTTGAGAAGAGGCTGCAGATACTTAACGTTATTCAAAATTCACTAAAGTCACCCATGTGATTCAGGGAACAAAAAATGACTACGAGTACACATCAATGTATTTCTCACTTATGGTAAAAACTGCAAACCATTGCTACACCCTTGGGTCGCAAATGCGTTTGCTCAGAGCCGTGAGTACTGAAGCATTACTGTGAGGACTGGGAGGAGAGCTCTGATCGTGCCTCTGGTTCCCATAGTTGGACTGGCCAGCTCTGGTTGCCTGGGTTACTGTATCCCTTGCGGATGGTCATCTTGCTGTTGCTATGCTAATGAGAGAATATCAAAGCCACAAGCAGCAGCGGCTGCCTGTCGAGTTTACGTGAGAGAGTTTGTGCGTGTGTGTGGTTTATTTACAGTCTGACACCTCAGAGGTCGCTGAGAGGCCAGAGCCTTTAACTTAAAATGTCATACCAATTAAGAATTTGTGAAATTAAGCAGGCAATATCAAACTTTGCATTTTATTCATTAGACATGGAGCTGCTCCTAATGGGGTTGCTCTCTCTGGCTCGTCTCTGCTCTCACCTCCCCTACTGACTCTTCCTTTTACTCGCTGCTGTTTCATTATTTACATCCCCATCTCTGGCTCTTTTTTGGCACAGTTTATCAGTTTAATCAGCTTGCGTGGGGATAGCAGGAGGAGGAGGAGGTGGGGGAGGATGTGAAGATGGGAGGTGGGTAATGCATCTTTATTAGGCTCCCAACATCAGCCCAGGAGACAAGTCTGTGCTATCACTGTCAATTAGCAGGGGGAGACGCTCAGAGGGGGGGCGGGGGGTTTGGACTGCAAATGGCAGGCTTCTCTTTATTAATATCTGGAAACAAGCACACAGCATTCAGACGTATAGAAAGAAGCTTCGTCTTTATTAAAACACACTTAGTGCAGCAGTGCAAACCATACAGCAGAATGTCATCAGGCAGTGTAAGGTGCAGAGCTTCAGGTTTCATTTACTGAGAGAATTAAGAAAAAAAAGAGGGGGTGGAGGGATGGCTTGACTTTATTCGGCACAGGGACAGATATTACATTATCATTTCATCATGGCTTCCTGGCAATATGGCTTTTTCAATCAGCGGATACAGACATTATTTATTCATCGATGCATTTTTAAAAAGGCACACAAGATACAGCGTAGCCAATCTCCACAGAGTTGACACAATCAAATATACATGAATATAATATTAGTGTGAGATTGTTGGGTGGGTGGGGGTGGGGGGTGTTAAATGAAACTTTATTCAAATGGAGAACAAGGAGAGGAAATGGGGAAAGGGATTAGAGCGCCGCATTTACCCGTCTACATTTATCTCTGCACTCGGGTTCGATTTTGTCCGGAGCTGCTCCTGCGTGTGTGTCCCTTTCTGTTAGCCTGAGTGAGTCTGCCTGCGTGTGTGTGTGTGTGTGTGTGTGGTCTGGCAGTATATCCTTGCTTTAAGGCAAGTGTCTCTTTAATGAGGCTTTGCTGCAAAAGGAGCTCCCTAGGACTCTTGACGTGTTCTGCATTTCAAACCCGTAGCACACTCTCTCCCCCATCATGAACACACACACACACCCTTCATCACAGGTTAATGTGTGTGTTGTGCCAAAGCATTGATTGGTGGATTTCCTGAGCAGGGTGAGAGCTCATCAATGACGGACAACCTTTCTGAAGCTGTGCACTGCCTCTCAGCTGCTTTTCCCTTGTACTGGTTCGTTCTCTCGGCTTTTTTCCTCCCTCCTCCGTCTCTTGCCGCAGCATTCTCTGACCTCATGTTTATGTATCTCACTATGTCGCGCTCTTCATCAGAGCTGCTCTGTCAAAGGTCCCTTCTCCATCTTTTCTCTCCTCGTCTCTGCCTTGCTTGTTTCCCCGATGCAAAGGCACTGGGATATGAATAATATAAGAAAGAATCAGCATTGCTCGCCCTCAGACAAACAGGCTGTTCCGTGTGTTGTTAGGTGACAGCGGGCAAAGAAATCTGACGGGGGTGAAAGAATTTGCAAGGTGCTACAAACGAATTCCTGTCAAAGAGAACCGAGGCTCCCGCGGGCAAAGAAGCGGCTGACGGACGGATTCTGCGATTGCTCTGCCCGCATACTGGACTGAAGGCACAGGCTTTGTGTCAGTTTAGACAAACTGTATCGCCAGATTAGTAAATGAATAGGCTCCAACGGGTGGATTTGCAGTCAGGAGCTCAAAGCTAGAGCTTCCCAAGCAAAGAATCAACTGGCTATTCGTCACTGATTTGGAGCTGTGATTAACTCTGGTTTTCCAGTCAGGGCAAGTTTCTCTCGCGCTTGATTGTTTTTCAAGGAGGATGAAGTGTTCAAGAGCAGATCAGCTCATTAGCGGCCATGCTGAATTGCTCTTAATGAATGCTATCAGCCGCTAATGAAAAGTATTGTTCTCGAGCGCAGCTAAATCAAAAGGTGTTTAAAGCGCACGCTCGCTGCTCTCACACGCACTTCATCAACGAGCGTTTGGCGAAGAGGTCCCCGATGGGGACACAACACCATGGTTACAGGGGCTAACACCCCCCACGAGAAATCAAACTCTCATTTGGACCACAGCCACTGCTCAATACCCGCTCCGGTATCGATCGGCCTCGGTGGGAGCGCTTATGTGCGCGAAGGAGAGAGGGAGTTTGAGAGAGAATGGGAGGCGGGGCAGGATGAAGAGGAAAAAGCAGCGAGGGATTGATTTATCTCCCATTGATGATGGTGATTTGGCATCAGATATGTGGGATGCCTGACCTTATTTACAGCCCCCCCACCTCCTCCGCCTGCCAATTAGAAAAGTTTTCCTCTGTACGCTTGAAAACACAGCTCAATAACACAAAAGTATAAAACAGGGGATGTGTGGAAAATGGCGCGTGTAAGAGAGCAGACAGCCTGAAGCAACTGAATCAGTTGTGGAGACTTATGGAAGATTCCGTTAAAGGTGACAGTGGGAAAAAGCGACCATCTCGCTGTGCATCTCCTTTAACCTTCAGCCCACTAAAACTGAAGGCCCCGGGGTATTTCCAGCATCTCAAATAGACATCAATTTGATATTTTGTTGGCAAGGCTGCTGCTGAGGCTGCTCTTTAAAGAAAATTTCTCATTACCCTTACTAAATCCTGACACTTAAAGACCATTAAGCTAAACTGCTCCGAAGCCTAAATTGTGCCAGTGAACCAGGTTATATTCTGCAAAGTGAGTTCCCCAATGAAGCTCCTGGTGCAGTGAAGTATACGAAATAATCTCACATCTCGAGCGTTAGCAGAAAATGTTCCAAGAAACAGAGCTTCCCGCCACCCTCACCCCCACCCGGTCGAAAAATAAGGCAACTGAAACGGCTGAGTATCTCGCTAATTTGTGAGGAAGAGTAAATACACCGAAAGCCTCCACTTGAAGATATTTTTTCATTTCTCCAGTTAGCGGTGAAGGCTGAGGAGATACACAAGGGAGAAGAGTCCAAAGAGTTCATTTTCCTGACGCTTTGATGTTGTATTTGTATTTGCAAAACATAGCAAGCGGACCTTGAGGATTTTACTCCAGCTTACAATCAACAAACTAAAAAAGTTAGTACAAAAAAATCAGGCTGTTGGTAGAAGGAGTTTGGTTTGTGTTTAAGGCAAATTACGCAGCACAAAGGGATAATTATGGGGTTTGTGTAGATGAGCACCAGGGCCGTAGCCAGAAACTCTAATGTCAGGAGTCAAAGCCCTTCCATTTTACCCACCCCACATTTCTTAAATTATATATCTACTCTTTTTCGTAACTACTTATCACATTTCTCAATGTCTGAACTCAGCTATATTTACTGGGGCTCTTTAGGGACTTTTATCTGTTATTTCTCTTTAGTTGCATGATTGGAAAAACATTTTCTGCTTCTTTTGTTTACTCTGCCTTTTGTCAATTACCCTTTAGCTCAAATTCACATCTATTATCTGTAAATAGTATTCACAAATGTTAACATCTCTGTGTGGTGAAAGCCATATTTCTGTTTTCATGATTTAAAAAAAAACAATTTTCATTGTTGTGATTTTTGAATGATTCTTTGTGGTGTTAATTTACCCAACACAACATTTTCTCCAAACCATCACTGAACATTTATGGAAAATTTTCAGGAACTGTGAACAAACTATAACACTGCTGGGAAATGAATGAATTTCTAATTTGAGGATTTGAAAAAAACAAGTACATTTGCAAATACCACATTTTAAAAACAGTGCAGCACGTCTATTAATAAGCCACTCAGGAGTTACAGGAACCTGGTGGAAGGTTACATTCTATCTAATAATGTCAGGATGTCACCTCAGACTCTTACAGAAGACTACGTTTTCACTTATTTTCGGTTCTTAGACGTTTTAAATGCAGACAGCCAAAGGTCAGGATTCACACTTCTAGGTTTGAGACCGTTTTTTCTACTCTTGGCTCTGTATGATGTCACTGAGAGCTGATATCCCTACCTGAGGCACCAAGCAAAGACTCCACCTTTCATTTCAAATGTGACATGCAGCGTCAAAATGTTTGCTAGTACAAAAAATGTTGGAAAAAAAATGAAAAAAGCAAATCCATACACAGCAGCAGCGGGGACTTTATCCCCAGGATGATGGATCTCGTCCTCTACAGCACCTCCACTACCCTGGCCCACGAGTCAGGCGCCACCTTAACAGAATTTTTCTGTAAAGTCTTACATTTTCAGTTATGCAGTGCAGCCATTTGGGTCTGGCAGCATGCTAAATTGCCAGGTGCAGCTTTAGTAGTGATTTATAAATACATTTTTACTCAACTTAATTTCATAACTCCTCAGGCATCGACCTCAGCTCTCGAGGGTGTCAGAATTGCTCTTCTATCACGAGGAGCACATGTGTGGTTGGCAACTCAAGGACTGGTTGGGGCTGGTGGAGTTGGGTAGGGGGGGGGGGGGGCTGGTAATGACCAAGGCGCAGACCTGAGGTTGGCACAGCAGGCTGCAATCTAATCAGCACCGCGCCTTATTTTCATGGAGACGTGGGGGAGAATTAGATATTTAATGGCGACAGCTTTATCTTTCAATCACACGCCTGGGTCTGCACCGTGGACACCTTGTTAAGAGGCTAGATGTGCCCAATCAACAGGCGTAGGTGGGCTGTCAGTGTGAGTTCGCGCGCGTGTGTGTGATTGAGTGTGCATGGGTGCTTTTAGCTGGTTACCACTCTGCAATCAGAGGTGTTTGTGTGTCTCACTGTGGCTCATATTGTGTTTGATGTCTGAAGACTGGCACAAATTGGTAATCAGGTGAGGTTGGCATGGACGAGGGCCTCTCCTCACCAGGATCCTGACTCCAATTGGCCCCCTTCTCCGCTCTCCCATCCTCTCATCCCTCTCTTCCTCTCTAACTGAAGCCATTTTAACTTGACCCTGACAGGTGCTCCTGACAAAACCCATTACGGTCTCAATTACGCTATATATCTCTCCCTCCTTCTCCTTCCACTGCTTGTTTTTATCCCCTCTCTCGGCATTTTTTCCCGCTCCGCTCCTCTGATACTCCAGGGCCGGTGGGAGCTCTAAGCGACCGGCGTTAGCACTTCCCTCTTGACTATCACCAGTCTATCATCACTGCGCATCTCATTTCTCCTAATTAGCCTTAGTGGGACCATCACTTTTCTCTTCATTAGGAACAACACAACAGATGTGGGTGAGAGAAGCAGAAGCAATGGTGGGACAACAGTGTGATGAATGGTAGGGTGTATGTGTGTGTGTGATGTGTGTGTCTATCTGCATGTGAGGATGTTTGCACAGAGAGATTGTGTATCTGCCACCTAAGTGTATGTGCACACTTATTACCTATTTTTTATTGAGATTATTCTTTTGGAATTTTGCCTTTTATTTGACAGTGACACATAGGCTGGTGGCCAGAATCAAATTGTGGCATATTGCAGGTATAATGCATTCATCTACAATACCAGGCTACTAGAACACCCATCTGACTGAACAGCTTGCAACTGTGGTGCAACCATGCGAGCTAGCTTCACTGGTTTTCCCTGAATACCACACAACTTCATGTTAGTGCCAGCAATACTGTCATTTTTCTGGGGTCTAAAAAGGTCCTCTTTGATTTATGCATCACTTACAAATAAATTTGATCTATCAGCTTGTGAAGATCATGACTTCTCTGAATGAGAATAAGAAGTTGAGTTTCTACCCTTTTCTAAAAAGTCAAGCACAACAGTGGTGCAGTTCCTATATTGGCCACTTGAGGGTGGCTCTAAAAGTGAGTCAGTCACTATGGACATATTTAGATGGTCAACTCTTGCCATGACATTAGTACATTAGTACAGCCTGGGATAGTGAAAAACATGTTTTGGTCTCTATGAATAATTTAGTGCTGAGGTTTCAAATACAGAGTCAAATTGGTGATATCCATCTTTTATATACAGTCTGTGGTCGAGTTTGCTAACCCTGCTATATTAATCATGCTGTACAGCTAACCAAACCACAAACCCCTGTAACACTGATCTGCAACATCATGTCATTTCCTTAACCTGCTGGAAATGCGGACACATATTAAGCGTGTTTGGAGGCAGGTGTTTGGACTATATCTGTAATTTATATATACAATATATACGTGACACTGGAACTACTCATGATTTGTATGTAGTCGCAAACCAACTAAGACAAATCTTGGGTTGTATCCAAATACCCGACAATGAAAATATCTTTGGAGTGGTCGATTTTTGGTGATTCCTGTTTTCAAATGGAACTTAAATAATGTGGTTCAGAAGTCTCATTTTAAATTCACAGGGAACTATCGTTGGGTTACACGGGGTTAGGTAGAGACTAACTCTCTCCCCTTCAGAATAAAGCAGAAGTCCGACATTTTGGAAATGACACTTTCCTGTAAAGACTTCAGTCTGCCCTTTTCCTTTTGCTAACAATTAAACATGCAGACAGAAGATTAGCCATTTTGACACAGGAGCAAATAAGCCTACTGTGTGAAGCTTCTCCTTTAAGCTGGGGGAACAGAGCTTCTGATGCAATTCAGAAGTAAGTCCCTTTCATTAGAGTTCATTCCCTACTAGTATCATCCACCATTTGAATTTATGTATGACCTCATTATGCAGCAAAGGGCCTTTGAATCGGATGGCATATATTAATATTAAATTATCTAACCTAACTGAAGTTCACTCTCTCTTTTTTTGCCACATTTCAAATTTGCTTTCTCTGCCCTGATATTACGTCTTTGTCTTTCCGGTGGTTTACCGTCTTTTCTCACCAATTTCTCACCCTTTCTCTGGGCGTCCTTGTTCCCGGCACCCTCCCCTCTCCATCTCCTGCAGGTGTGCGCATGATGTGTGGGAGCAGAGAGGAGGGGCAGCAAGGTGTTGAAGGAGACGCGTGAGACGTACAGGGAGCAGCAAGTGATGAATCTTCCAGCCGTCTGTAACACTCTCCGCTTCGCCGGCTCTTCCCTCGTTTCTGACCCAAATCTAATGCGACAGGACTCGCTTTCGCCGTCCCCGCGCGCTCACCTCCTCCCACACCCCACCCTCCCCCTCGCCGCTCTCGCAGGAGTCGTGCACCTCCCCTCTATTTTTAGCTGTTTGTCCTTGAGTTACAATCCCCGAAAATTGCTATGATCCATAAAGGGGTTGTGGTGCTTGAGGGAGAACATGAGCGCGCACACACACACACACACCCTTGCCAGTGCCAATTCACCCTCCAGCCCCACCCCCACCCCATCCTCACTTGCCCCACCACCACATCGTACCACCTCTGTGCATGCCTGTGTGTGTGAGCAACAAATCGTTACCAATTTAAAGTCTTTCTCCATTACTGGAGCGAATATTCCTCTCATTAAAGAGGTGAAATGGAGGGAGCGTTAAACGAGTGCAACGCCGACAGATCAGGCTGTTCTTTTCGCTGCCTCCCCCCCACACGCACACACACTGTCATCCCCCACCACAGAAAGTTATCCACTGTAGCCAATTAGCATGACTGCTCTGTCTAGCATTAGCCCCCCCCCACACACACATCCAGCTCGTGCTCTCATTATCGTCTTTCTCTCTCTTCCTCCGCTATCGTCCCTCCTCTCATTCTCTCTCTTTCTCATTAGGGCTGCGTCGTAACACAGTGAATCATAATAGGTGCTCTACACTGTGAAATGGCTTTAGCTTTGTCTCATTTCGCCGCTTGTAGCAGGAGAATGAGTAAACAGACAATCTATTCCATGCAGGCGTAGACACACACCAACAGACACAATCAGGGCCGTCCATTAATCTGTCGTAAAGCAGCTTTTTGCCCGCCTGAAGGAATCCCTGATATTCGCAGACAGAGAAAGAGAGAGGGGTGGGGGCTAATCTATGGGAGCTGCCATGCAAGGCCATGTACTATCCACCGATAATAAACAGATGAATCCGAGCAAGGAGAGAGTTTCGGGACGCGACGAGTGAAAGATGGAGCAGAGGGAGAGATAGCAGGAGGATTTCGGGCGAATGAGGTGGAAGGCCCAAAGGTAGATTGGAGAGGAGAGAGAGGATGGCAGCGAAGAAGTTGGGGAGGGGGGCGAAACGGCGTGCAGCAGGGGGTGGAGACGGCGGCACCGAGGCATATTCTAAGCCCTGAATGTAAATATGCGTGAGGGGATTATCACAGAGTGCCAGGCGGCGCTTTTGGGGCTTTGTTTCCGTGACACCATGACGTTGGCTTTGTTTCCCTGACAGCAGACGTGTGTGTGTGTCAGTGTGTGTGTATGTGTGCCATCGCATGTGTGTTTGTGTGTGACATCCAGGCATCTGTTTCCTGCTGGAAAAGGTTAATTACATCTCCACTGCCTGACTGGACGTGCCATGCATAATCACACATGCTAATGAGACCTGTGTGTGTGTGTGTGTCTCTTTTGTCTTTGTGTCTCCATGTGCATTCTGGAAAGGCTGTACTGTAGTGGCTGAGCAGATATCTTAACCACTTGTTTCAGCTTTGAAAAGCTATTGTTGCAGCCAAGAAGAAGCACAGACACACACACACAACACTCGCAGAGTCCTACACTCAAACAGGTGACAGCTGGAAGAGCACCGCAATGGCATTTACGGACAGACACTCCTCTCCCAATGGGGGACATTAATTGATGGGTCTGCATCCGTGTGTGCGTGTGTTTGTAATTACTCGTCTGCATGTTAATGAGACAGAGATGCTACGCCGTAAGCGGAAGGACTTCTCACAAACTCCGCTGCTCACTCTGACCCCTGACTCCTATCTTCACACTCCAGCTAAGCTGCTGATTGGACAGCTGCTTGGCTTTAGATGGAGCCCAGCGCAGCGTGAAAAGCCGAGATGGGCTCCAGCCCTCCATGGGTGACTCTACAAATTACTGCACACTTTCTCACTCGGCTGAAGTTTTCACTAAGTTGATCTGACATAAGCAGGTAGGTGAGGAGGTGCAGAGCTCCGTCGAGCAATGGTTCTAATTCAGCCCCCGCGGAGGAGCGGCGAGGAGTGCGACTCAGAGAAATAATGGATTTCTAGAGTCCATCGCCTCTTCACACCTTGTACGGAACGCCAGCTATGGCACGAAATTAATCAAACAGATACGATTTTTTTTTCCTCTTTTTTTGGAATCACATCAGCAAAAGCAAAGTTCTCAGTCAGCTGCCAAGGGAGAAATGAGAGTGCTGCAGGGATGTGTAATGGGCATGAGCCAGGAGTTCGCAGGCTTTTATTTTCAACTTTAAGAGCGTGGCTCAAGACAGCCTTGTGCTTGTTGAGTTTAGCCAGGTTAAAAAGTACAAAAGAAGAAGAGTGTTAGTCACCGATACTCTGGGAAAAATACAGTACCTGATTCAAAAGCACCTTTTCTTTTCTTTTTTTTTAACTTTAAATAAAAGCCTGTGCTCGTTGAACCCCCTTTACCATCTCTGTTATAATGTCTCCAGGCAGCATATCAGACAGTGGAGTCTGTACTGAGCTGTGATAACCCAGGCCACACATTTCAGTCCATAAGGGATAAATCCCACAGAAAAGGTGAAGACAGCTGGGCTGACAGCAATGCTGTCACACCTGTGTCTCCTGATCCCTCCATTGCTCTACCTCTTCACACTCCTCGTCCTCCACTTGATCACTTTTCTTCTTCCTTCGTCTGCAGCAGAAGCCATTAAGGCCACAGAAGCAGGCGCAGGTGAACGGCATGTCCTATCTGATGCACCGCATCTACGTGAACCTGTGAATGGACACAGAGGGAAGAGGGGGAGAGAGAGAAGAATAGGTAGAGCATTAAAACAGTCCTCTTTCATCTAGTGCCCATTATAAGGACTTTTGCTTGGAACACGCATGGATATCTGGAATAGAAGAAGAAGCTTTCCTTAGTCTTTCATGCATGTTTCAGGCAAAGCCAATTTTCTGGATGGATCTGTGATGGATGGAACTTAGCAATGATTAAGATAGTGACCATTTCTTCCTGTACAGTGGACTCTTTAAGCAGAGGTACCATCTAAAACAATAAATGCTACAGTGATTAGCACCCTTTTTATGCTTGAGACACAAATGGAGAGATCCTCCCCAACTAAATTAAATTTCACTGTAATCAACATGAATCTAAGGACTCTGCACAGACCTATAAGCTCTTTACCCTCGGAGGTCAAAGTTATCATCGGAAACGATCCCAACTCTAGCTTTGAACCTGACCCTAATCAAATAGCATTTTCACTCGCTGGGCCCATGTCCTCATTTTTGGTTTGACAGCATTTTAGTAGATAAAGGTGAATGGCTTGGATGTGAATTGAGCTGCGGTTTGGGGAAGGCCTCGAAGGGGACTGGCGGCGGCTCCCAGGCCTGGCAGATCCCCATGTACTAAATAGAAGTGAAAAAGTTTAAGTACTGAAAAGTGGAGGGAGTAAACGAGAACGAACAGCTTGTAGAACTGGGGAACATATATAGATGAGAACCGGAAGGAGCGTGTTTGGAGGCGTGGTCCCACTCCCGAAATTCAGATACTTTATCTCCAATTAAAAAACATGAGTTTTACAGTTCTTAGTTCTCTGCCTGTTAACTTTTGGAAGAACATTTTTTTAAATGTATTAAATCAGGTGCTCCTATAAAATATTGCTATGATGGCATACAGGTTCATCACTGACAGTCTTTCTATTTTAATACATGAAGTCTCTACAGTGAAAATACTTACCAACATTAACATACAGTTAATTTTAAATAGAAGTCGCTACAGCTACCACATTACTGAGCAGAAAAAGATGCTAGTCCCAACAGTATTTTTCCACTTCTAAATGAGGCCGTGTGTGGTCCAGGGCGCCACCAGTGATGTCTGACACTAACCCTACACATGTAGTTTGTGTTCTTTTAATTGTTCTCTGAAGTCTTGGCAATCAGGGGATATAGAAAGAGTGCTTTTCTGCTTCTCTCTAAGACACTGGAGTCAGGACTGAGCTACTATTGGGGTGTTAACCGATGACGACCTCTGAGGGTTAAATGGGAAAAAGACAACTTTTTTGGTATAATATACCATTAAGAAGTAAATACTGGTTATAAGTTTCCTTTTCACTATGACATTCTGTCTGCCACCAGGTACCAAACCTCCCAGACAACAGTACTTTTGTTTTGCCATGTAGCCACTGGTGGCTTTACTCACGTAGCTAAAAATTCAGTAAATCTGAAAAACTTTGAAAAAACTAGACCCAATGTCAAAAGAGTCCATTTTAAAGGGAAAAGTGACAGATATTGAATGTAAAACAAGTGTGAACCTTGGACAGGCTTTTAGTGGAGAGAACGCAACATTCAGTTGGCATCCACTATATCAGTAAGTTAAAAAAAAAAACCTGGCAACTCATTACACTCATACAACTGAGTGAAAAGGAAGGCGATCTCAGTCTGGTCTTCTGTTTTGAGGAGACTGTATGTTGCCATTAATAAAGAAACCGTTGGGAAGACGATGCTGGTCAGTGTCATGAGTCTGAAGTTGGCTGAGTTAGAATGATTTTTTTTTCTTTTGACAATCAAACACTTGGAAGAACATTTTTTTTCAAATGACATATGATGGCATACAGTAAAGATTGGGGTTAGTGTCAGGTTCATAACTGATGATAACTTAGATCTAGATCAGGACAAAGAATGGGCATTTGAGAGGTCACGCTCACATGAAGAAGATGTGTTACATTGGCCTGTACTTACTGTTTAACTCCCACAGAAATACTGTTTTCATACTGTGTGCATTCACACTGGGAATAAAAAAGTAGAAGATTGTTGTTGATGTTCTCCCTGTCCTTGAACTGGGACCAGGAACAGCTGATATGTTTCAAAAACTCCTGCCAAGCACTGCATATTCACCAAAGGCCATCACTTACTCAGTAATTATGGCTGTTGCATCAAATTTGCTGCAGCTGTACTTAACAATTTCTGAACCATGTTCATTAAAGTTGTTTTCACTGACTCACTGTTCAGGTTAGTTATTTAAACCAAAATTTACAGTTTTGATCATATTATATGTTTTTACACCTTCCTTGAAGCCAGTAATAAACACGAGGATAATTATTGTTATTTAAAGTTCTTCTAGGTATCTTTTATGCATAGAAACTTGGGTATTTTTTCAAATTGGGTTATTTTTTTGTATGTATGTGTCTATTGATGTGTTTGGCAGCTCTTGCTGACTACATTTGGTGTTTTTTTTCTGGTGGAAGTCTAGAATTTCACCTTTTTTCGTTAAGGCTGCCAAAAATCAATCAGCAATAGCTAGGCAACTGTGGCAGCAAGGTGCCCAACCCTAGAGTATTTTAAAACACAGCAAGTCTATGTCCCAATAAGCAGGTGCGTTGGTTCGTAAACACTGATGTTAGTGAATCTGTTTCAAAACCACCTGATACAAACTAACACATATCTGTTGTTGAGGGTGCACGCCGCCTCTTAGCGAGTGTCAGTTGGTATAAGCTTTAGGCCCAAATGTACAAATGTGGGTTTCACAAGATCATGTACATTTTAACACTTTCAGTGTTTGCAATGTGCCATTTATGTCTTTATACACTATTCTGTATTTATCATTAGTTATTATGGAACGTATATGTATGTTCTCATTCGGTTTTCCTCCCCTTAACCCCAAATGGTCTTGGCAGATGGGCATTCCTCCCTATGCCTGGTTACTTCCTGTTACATGGGAGTGTTTCCTTCCCACTGTCGCCAAGGTACTTGCTCATAGAGGGTCTTCTGATTGTTGGGTTTTCTTTGTATTATTGTAGGTTCTTTACCTTACAATATAAAGCACCTTGAGTTGACCGTAGAATATCAAAATGATCATTTATATTTGTGTAAATTTTTTGTAGTCACATTTTTGTTGAGGTTACATTTGACACCTGTAGTATTTGTCAATGTTCGTGTTGTAAATGTGATGTGTTTATGTGGAAAATCTGTCCTAAAAAAAAACAAAAGAAAAACGCGGTGTAAAAAAAATTTAAGACGGCATCAAGAGATGATGAGATGGTCCCAATGTTTCCAAATAAGATGAGGAAGAAACAGATTCCTAACCCATCCCATTCTTGAGATAAGGGAGCAACAGGGAGAGTTTCATGGATTGATCCACGAGATGAAGATGTATCACGAACACTTTCATATATATTTCAGGATATCAGTGGCGCAGGTTGAACTCTTGTTGGCAGAGTTGGGACCCCATCTGAGGAGGCAGGGAAATAATATCAGAGAGCTGATTGACCCGGAGCAGCTCTAGCTGTGTGTCTAAGGTAATACTTGATCTAAAAGATATTTAACCATTTCCATATAATTTTATATTCACGACTGATTCAGTAGATTTTAAGCTATGAGTGCACTTGTTGCTAAATGCAGTGGTCTGACTGGTCAGATCTGTTTATTCGGATCCAAACAAAAATCGAGCTTGGTTCGAAAAAATAAATGTCGTAAATTTGTTCAGCTAAATGGCCGCTGTGTACCAGCCATGACCCTGATATTATGGCTGAAAGATGAGAGATTAACAAAAATCACAATCTTTTTCTAAGCATACAAGAACCTTTTTTTCTTGTCAAGGGTTAGGGTTAGGGGTCGGCACTGGCTGTAGTTTGAGAACACTCGCTCTACAAAACGAAAGAGTTAGAGCCAATGGACTGATGGAAGTTCCTGTGTGATCAGGATTAAATGATCTTACCTGCAAAAACACTGATCAACTTCTTAATCTTTTGAGATTTATTGTCACTTATATGGTACAGGTGTACAGATGTGAAAGTGATGTTAATTCAGTAAATCACAATAGGCAGCTGTCAGTATGATCCTCAAGGCAGACTGTGTGACTGTGTAGATATCTGCATGTGGTTGTCTCCACATATTTGCAGCGCCTTATACTTGTTTTATGCTGCTGCTGTATGTTTGCATAGGTATTTGCCTACAGAGAGAGATTTTCAGTCTACACAAACGTGTTCTCGTGCATGGAAATCAACAGGAATGAGATCAAAACCAGAGTTTGAAAAGCACAGACAGCGGTTGCAGTCGAATTCAGTTTTTTGAATGTTAGGACTTTGCTCTTCTCCACGGCTGACTGAGCGACCAACAGCAGCACATGCAACAGTAGCCCAGAGACCGGTCTAACACATACTTTGGACATTGCCTCCATCTGGTAACAGACGCGCTCTGCAGGTAGACGGTCCAAATGTGTTGCCAGACTGTAGGGAGCCTACAGTCTGGCAACACATCGCCAACGGAGAACCATGTTCAGCCCATTAAGCAAGAAAAAAGCAAGAAAAAACTTCATGTAGATAAAGTTACAGGGGTTCAGTCAGTAGGTCATTACACACACACACACACACACACACACACACACACATACACGCACGCACACACACAGAGACAGAGTCTATTGCGCGCTGTCACTCAGCAAGGAGAAAAAGTCATTTTATTGCTACACTTCTCATATTTTTCTACATTTCTCCATGTCTGTGCTTCAGTTACTCTCTCCCTGCGCAACTCTGTCTCCATCTCTGGCTCCCTCTCACGCAAACAGATGGACAGACATACGCACACACACACACACACGCACGTCTTAAGGCTCACTAAACTCCAAGCGTTAACATTTTTCGCCAGTGTTCGAGCAGCCAATCACAAATGAGCTCTGAGATTAGGAGACGCGAGGTGAAACTAAGAGCTTCATTAAATACCAACCTGAGTCAGCAGCACCAGCAGGCCTGGCTGGAGAGTGTGTGTGTGTGCGCAGTGCAAGAGGGAGTGAGTGGGTGACAAAAACACAAGCACAGACGAAACATGAAGTGTCTGCATTCACGCGTGTGTTTGAGTGTGTGTGGTTTAAGGATTGATTCAACCTGTCTCATATGGGGGCAATTAGCTGAGCTGGGCTCTGGGCTGCCTGAGAGCAGAGACAAAAACGCCTCGGGCCATATGCAGTGTGTGTGTGTGTGTGCGCGCATGCATTTGTGTGTACTATATACTATTAAACCTCCATGAGCTCTTCTTTTATCCCTTTACTGCCATCCCATATATCCATCTAATCCTTGTCTGCAGATCTCCCACTCTGTACCCAATGGCTTTAGACCCTATGTGACATGCCAGAGAAAATCACATAGGAATAGAAAGCCATAAAACACAGCAGCGAGCCATCACACTGGTAGCAAGAGTAAACTTTTCTTTCCACACAATGATGCACGCGCAGTGTGTGTGTGTCTGTGTGTGCAGCTCTCTCACTACATGCCTTTAACACCCTCAGCTTGTCTGACAGCTTACAAGGCCCTGCAGAGGATTTACAGCAGTGCTGAGACACCCATCTCCACTGCGTATCCTTCTTGTCTCCCATGTATCCTCCAATCCCCCACTCCTGGCCCACTCACTCTCTCCTGTTTTCCTTTTTCTTCTTCTTTCTTCTTCTCCCACTCATCCGGCTCGCCGTCTCTCTCTATCTCCAGCCACGCTGCCAGCCATCGGAGACACCGTCTTGTTTGGCGATGCGTAATTTCTAGAGGTTCTTTCACAGGCAAGTGTAGAGATGAGATAGATGAAAATACAGCCTGCAGACCCTCTGAATTATTAACCGGCTGAAAATGGATGAGTCAACGTTAACAGAGAGCAAGGGAGAGGGAGGGTGGCATAAAAAAATAGCCCACGTGCGTCCACAAATATGCACATAAAGTACAGCGTGGCACTGTGCATGAACCAGCCGTAGTGGGAAACAAACACGGGTTAGAGCGTAAGTTTTTGTTTGTGAAAAAAGTAGATCAGCAATGAATTTGAATTATTTAATGCTCTGATAAAAGTTTCACTCGTAAATTATTGATTACAAGGCGGTAATATGCCCAAGTATCCCTACCACTGAATAGTTCGTTGGCTTAGTCAGCTCTAACTAGAAGTAACTTCTGAAGTTAACAGAGATATTTAGTGTTGCTTGTAAAGGCTGACCAGGAACAATACCAGATGCTGGGAGAACAAGTCAGGGTCTGGATTACAGCAGATGATGAAAAGGTTAGCAGTAAGTTTTCATATATTAGTATTTTTGGATGTCATGAGGTGTCCCAGGCGCTGAAATGTTTGTCTTTCACAAATGCAATTTATTTATTAATCTTCACTCTGAAAATATATTATTCTTTGTTTCTCACAATCTCGTTCAGGTGAATGTTTTAAATTCAGATTTTATAGTCGTCCTATATGGTAAAAAGACTGCTTCTTATATAGTGCTTTTCTACTCTACTTGAGCACTTCGAGCACTTCAAACAAACCTCATTCATTCATTCATACAAGTACATTTTTCTATGCCTAACTGCTTTCTATATAACATTCACACTTGGATTTGAGAGCAACTTGGGGTTCAGTATCATCTTGCTCAAGGACACATTGGCATGCAGATTGGAGCAGCCAGGGGTCGAACCACCAGGTCGTCTGATAATTGATCTAACTCAGCGCCCCCAACCCCCTGGGCAGCGAGAGTTGAGGCTCAGGTGTGAAATTTATGGTTTCAGGGTTTTTATCGTTAACTCGGTTTCCCTGGGTCTTTTCCTGTGTTGTAGTTGTGCATCTTATTTTGAAAGAAATATTTACGCGTTACTATAGTGACCAGAGAGCATTAAGGGGCAGAGAGGAGGATGTTACTCTCAATGTTGTTGGTGCATTTCAGGGGGACGCTGCTAATAAAGTTACACAATGTGTTACACAGTGAAAATATTGTCTGACATTAAACCGGTCCATGGCGCAAAAAAGGTTGGGGACTGACGCTGATCTAACTGGTAGGTGACCTGCTCTACCTCCAGCATCACCAGCTGTGGCATAAACGTCACGAGCACAGCCTTTATAGCTGAAACGCTCTCTCACCTTCAGTTCTGCATACAGCTCGGTCTGTCTTTGAGCAGCTTTGGTAAGTTGACTGTTATTTTTCTATGAATTCTTCCAGATTATCCAACTCAACTGCATAATTTCTCTATACATGACTTTTAGTGTGTGCGACCATTTTTTATGGCGCTGTTTCCAATTAGTGCCTGTTCCCACAGTTTTTATGGTACCTGCTGTACGGCAGAAATACAGATGAAGCCGATCTATCGAACCAGGCCTTGGCTGCAGTTTAGTCAGGGGGTGCAGAAGAAGGTACTTATGAGATGGGCCTCACTGAATAGGAATGAATGAGGCTACCTGAATACATAATAGAATAATTATTTACACCTGCTTTGAGATAAAAGGCCAAAAAAGGATTGCATTAAATCCTTGGAACACTTCGGAGTTTCAGCGGTATCAGTTTTTGTGATGTACGTTTCTTTATGCTAAGCCATGCTAACTTGCTGTTAGGTGTAGTCTTGTATATGTGAAAAAGTAGCTAATGTGCCAAAAAAAAGTGCTTGGAAATGATCAGTGTCAGATTATTTCTCTGATATTTACTACTGTGATCAGCAGTATAGTATATACTCATTCAGGTAATAACCCCAATCACATCTATAATATGTGGTACCTCGTTTGGTGAACAAAGAGCTACTTTTCAGACTGAAGGGGAATCCCCTCTTATTTCAGCAGCCTGCTGTATCAACAGGCATGGGAATAGGAAAGTCAGAGGGCTGCAAAGACGTGCCGGAAAGATAAGAAGAAATGAGAGATAAAGGTATCAGGGCTTGAAAATGGAGCAAAAGGGTCACTCAGAAAGAGTTTGAAGCAGGTGGGATTAATGTCAAAGTCATCCATCCTCGTTTTAATCCGCTTTTTTTCCCACTGTCATTCCCTGTGAAAACTCGCACCGCTTCCTTGTGTGCGCTGTTTGTAGATATTTACGCGTGTCCGTTTGCCCGTGTGCGTAAGCTGATTTGTGTCTTATCGAGATCCTCTGTGGAAACAGACAATGTGGTTTATTTGTTATCTTCTTGTTTGGACAATGAGATAAGGCGATCAGTGTTTGCGAGCGCGTACGCAGACGTGTGGGAGTGTTGGCGTGGACGTGTGTGTGCATTTGTGTGCGTAGAACACAGATAAGCCGAGTGTTGTGCCACAGTTTGAGTGACAGAATCCTAATGCTGATCCCAATGGTCAACAGCCCAGAGACATTCCACAGAAAACTTATTAGACCTTTATCCATTATTTATATCGGGCCTGCCTTCGGACACATACACACATACATACAAAGCAGGAACCTTGTGTGTGAGCGTGATTCGTGCTGACATGTGCCCGACTTCTTCTCATGGAAAATAAGTAGCCACTGAGAAACCTCCCATCCAGAACATTTCCCATCAAGCGCTTTACCTGCTCTCACTGCTGCAAGAACCAGAAGTTCTACTCTGCAATGACCAAAAAAATCCTGAATTCCACAGCACTTGTTTCATGGAAAGTTTTACACATTATTAACCTCTTGGGGTTCACCGGGTCACAGGCAACCCATCTAAGGTTAAGTGTAATTAGATGAATGTCCTTATGCCCTTTTCATAAAAACCAAATAGCTATAACAGAAAAAAACTGTAATGCCAAACTGAATGCACAAGACTTCATTTAAAAGGAAACATCTTCTAGTTTCTGAATATTTGCCCGAAACGAGTCCTGGTTGCACAACTAGGAAGAAACACAATATAGCTCCCAAAAGTCACGAGTTCCTCTTTTACCAGCTCAAGAGATAACACAAAATTAGAGAAATACCTGAAGATTTTTTTTCTACTTACAATCATGCACTTTTCCAGGTCACTGTGTCGCCACAGAAGAACCAATTCCTGCCATTTTGTGCGACTGACTCCAACATACAGATCACCTCCTGCTCTCTTTTCCATCTGAATTCACGTATTCGGTTCTGGTACCTGCACAAAGCTTTTACCTGTACCTGCAGCCCTGCCCCCTTCTCTGTTTCCCAACCCTCTTTCTCTTGTTCTCACACAAAATGTCCTCTGTCCAGTTTTCATTTAAAAAAAAAAGAAAAACACACTGACCCCTCCCCAAATCCCCCCTCCCAGATAAGTGAAACAAAAAGTCAAGGTAATGGTTTTCTCTGTTGTTTCAACATAAAGACACCAAAGCTGAGGGCTGAGCGATAAAGGGTGGCATATGTATGTAGAAAGATTAAAACCTGGAAAGCAGCTACTTTGGAAATGGAGGAATGCCCTTTCGGGCTTAGGTATTTAAATTGCATGTGTGTGTCCGCAGGTACATTATGGTGTGTATGAAGTGTCAGTGTGTCTCATGGCTAACTGTCTCCCAGGACCAGTGAACAAAGAGCCTATTGACTTCTAAACACAGAGGAGCTCTCTTTCTTCTCCACAGGCCACTGCTTTGTGTTTCTCTCCCATCACCCTCAATCCCTCCACACACACATCTTTGCCTCCTGATACACACCAAAACCCATACTACTGCTTCACCTGCTCCTCCACCTATCCATCCTTTCTACAGGTTAAGTTTAAACTTCTCACCTGAGAATCATAAAATATCTGTTTTTACAAGTCACACGGAATAACCTCTGCAAACTATGCTGACAGTTCGAGGTTGGACTGACTGACACACTGTATGTTCATACAGTGGTAACTTTTCTAGCTACAAGGCCTAAAGTGTGTCTTACTTCATCGTCCATTTTGACAAACGGGGGACTATGATTGCATAGTCATCATGCATCATGGAGAACCATGATGCAGTGATTCCCAGAGTGTGGGCCGGGGCCCCTTGGTGGCCCTTGAAGGTACTGCATGTGGGTCGTAGTAACAACAGAAATTCACTTACATATTTATATTAGTGTTGTTAGCATTAATCTCATTAAAATAATGTTAACGCCATAATCGCATTAACGCAGCAAATCTCCATTAGCGAGTTATCGCGGATTGCCCTGTGCGTGGGGCTGGATGTCACTAACGCGTTAACGAGCTAACCACGCTAACACGTTGATGCGGTAGGTATCGTCTATCTTAATTGCCCCTTGGGGATAAATAAAGTCTTTTTGACTTTGACTTTGATTAATTTTTTTTTAAATAAAATCTTCAAGGAAACACATCACTTTCTCTTGTATTTTGATTACAGTGAAGCTCGGGTGGGCCCTGTGGGACTTTTATGTGGGCCACAGCACTCTTGACTTTATGAATTGCTGCCATAATGCATTCAGTAACCTGGTAAGACTTGAAACTACCAACTAAGACAATAAACTCAGGAAAGTGTTTACTGAGGTCATGGAGCAAGGCAGCTCAAGATCTGTTTTCTACACAGGTTTAGTTCCTTTTCAACCATCTTGCTGGACACAAGAAAGAAAGCAGTCTATCTTTGAACCAAGAGATCAAAAACGATCGGCTACCTTTGCGCTACGTCATGCCAACTTTGCACTGCACCACCATTGTAGAGGTCTGGGGAAGTGACAAGTTTTAAAAATACTTTGCAAATAGTACATCATGGTGGTTAGCCCAAAAAATGTTTTATACTTGAGTCATTTTAAACATTCGTTTTAAAGTGTGATGAAAAGGAAACAGATTGAAACAGCTAACAGCTATTTGGGGACATCTGACTCAACTATCCTATCTGATAAAGGATAGGGTGATTTTTATTGAAACCAAAAAGGTAAAATGTAATGCCAGATTACTTTGAGGATAATTGCAAGTGATTTCAGTCTGTCAGTTTGCCACAATTCTAGAAAGCAGGCTTCTCAAATGGAAGAGTGGGTGGCTAGAGGTAGAGGCTGACCGACAGTAGGGTCTTATCTAGACGCGATGTACCCGGGGAAACTGGTGTTGTTCATTGCTTTGGTGTTCAAGAAGAGAATTTATTTATCCCAGGAGTGGGACCTGCTGATGGTAAACAGAGAAAATCTCCATGTGTCCGTGCGTGGGAGTAATCCCATCTGCAGAACTACAACACATGAATTTGTGGTTCTAATAAACACTGTTATTCAGGCGATAGCGTGTTAGCTCCCCAAAACAACTGGAGAGACCAAGAGAACAACTGAGCTTAAGAAAATCAAACAAAAGAAAGAACACATTTTTTGGGTATATTTATACAGTTTTCACGCTGCTTTGTTCAACTCCTTGATTCCCAGAAAGTGGAGAGTACATATTTAGCATGACCCGTGGAGCAACAAAACATTAATAGAAAATACGCCTACTGTCAAAGCTAAGTGTGGTCCTACATGTCCTGTTGTTCTTGTAAGAGATGGTGTAGAAACAGCACTCACGAACAGCAAAATCATTTACCTGGAAAATTTAGAGCTTAAAGTCCCCAGTGCTGGTGCTTCTGTGCTATTACTTGCCTTCTGTAGAAGTCTCTGTTGCCTTTTTCTTGGAGCGACACCGGAACTACAGAGAGCCACCGAGGTGCTCCCGGACCGCTCGAGGTAGGATAATTATAACCTCCAGGTTCCCAGTGGAGAATAAGGCTTAACAAGGCCCGCGCAGAGAGCAGAGAGATTACGAAGTCTCAGTAGCACTACAACTGTCTGGCCGACCACAGGGCTCCTCGGTAAAGTTATGAACATGGTGAATAATAACGCCGTGAGCATTGGCAGGAGCTTTAGATGAGCTGTGAACTGTGTGTGAGAGAGAGAGGCAGAGAGAGCAACAGGGACAGAGAGAGACTGTTTGTGTGCGCTGCAGTCAAGAGATTTCTCGCCTCAGCTGGTTGGACAGATTACCTGAAACTGAGAGCGAGGAGAAAGATAGCGAGTAAGAGAGAAAGCAAGAAAAAAAGAGGACAGAAAGGTCACAGTGATCTCAGGATAGGGAAAATGAATGGAGAAAAATGAAAGAGGGCGCTTTTATTTTGCCAGGCAAAATAAAAGTCCTTTCAGTACTCACAGTTCATATATATTGGTTAAAAACTTAATTCACCATTTATCCAAATAGGTATCTCTTCTTAGAGCAATGACCTGAAAGGAAATGGAGGACAAAATGCTAAACTTAAGGTCTTAGCAAATTAGCTTATGATGTTAGCTTACAGCACAGTAACTAAAATATGTAGTTTTGTTCAAAAAATTATTAAGATGTGTGGCCTGACCTGAAAAAATGCTATTTTTACTCCATACTCAACAGTGGCATTTTTGCAGTCTTTCTATTGATCTCAGACATCGAATGTGTTCGCTCATATTTGTAGCACATAGCAAGCTAGTCTTGTATGCACCAAACCTGTTTGTCTGTATTTGCATGTCTCGTTTTAACCTTTCAGTAGTGAATATATTACTAAAGTTCCCAGAGCCCAGGCAACAACTACAAAACACTAATTTTCTCATTTCGTGATACTTCTAAGGGCTAATTGTGTAGCTGTTAACCCTGCAGTGCACTGCATTTCTGTTGTCATTTGAACATTTCCTTTATTTTTCTTCTTCTTCATCTTGTACTTTATGTTATTCCATCAGTTTGTATTGGTTAAAAATCATTTTGATCCTTATTTCCACAGATTTTTGTAGAATAGGCCAAACAGATAAAAATACTCACACTAAGCTAGCAAAATGTGCTTCATATTAACACTCACACACGTTTTTGGTGCACTTGATTTTCCATTGAAACGCCTGCTCTGCACTGCACTTTATGCTCAGAGGTGTGCTAGGAAAAGCATTGCATCATACCCAGCAAGCACAGGAGGAATGATGCCGTGGACCAGAAACTGTAAATAAACAGAATGTATTGTGTTTTGAGAAGAAAAGAAAGGAGTGCATCTTTAACGCTTGAGAAATCAGAGAATAGTAAAGCAGCGGTGAAGGGAAAAAGGAGAACTACCCTGAGTCAGAAACAGACAGAGAGAGGGCACCCTGTCCTAGATATCCGCCTGTAAGCTGCTCACAATGCAGACATGGCAACGGGCCGTGCGAGGCGAGCGCGGGAGAGGAGATGAGAGGAGAGCGGAGAGATGGGCAGAGGAAAAAAAGAACGAGGGACAGAAAGTCAGGCCAGAGAAAGGATTAGTGATCAAAGAAAGCTAGTGGCCATCCTGAAAGCCCTTTATACATGTACACGCACACACATTCATAGAGAGAGGGAGAGAATAAGTGAGATTAGAGGGTTTTTTCCATGGGGTTTATCATTTACCTTCCTCCGTCCCAGCAGCACATTAGCTGTGAGAATGAGCACGTTATGCATAAATCCATTTGTATTAGCCCCAGAGTAAATGTTAGGAGGGCAAACATACACATGCACATGCACGCTCATGGATCACGGTGCTCTAATGAAAATATATGTGAGTCTGACTTTCTCTCTAACTAGTTAGGCTTTCCCCTGGAGCTTGAAGACACAATATGACATCAGCTTCTCCCTCCAGCAGAAATTCAGAGGTGCAAAGAAGTCTTTTGAAACGCTTTTAAATTCCTCCTCAATCGCTGTCTCCTTCACTGCACCGAGTCACCATGAAGAGATAAACAACCAGCTGCAGATACCAATTAGGCCGTCAAATGGCAGTGCAACAATCTTCAGCAACGCTCAACTTTCCCAGAGCAGTGCTGGTGGGGAGAGGGAGGGTGGGGAGAGACAGTAACAGAGGAAGGAAGGGGAAGTTTGAGCAGTAAAAAGCAGGAGGAGAAGAAAACTTTGCTCACATCTAATCAGGGAATCCTCCTTCTCACTTTCACCATGCAGCACACACTAACAGACACACACATAAATACACACATCGCTCCTGTCAGAGGCTTGACCTCCACTAGCTGATCTCATTTCTCAGTATTCCATCGCCCTCCCACCGGCTGACCTGATTGGCTAATGACGGCTCATTTATCTTGATGCAGCACCTGCAGTGCCTACAAGGTGTGTGTGTGTGCGCGCGTGCAAAAAACTACGTTTCCAAGCGCGTATGTGCGCGCACATACTCTCACGCATCTCATCCCCACCACGATAGCTCTATCTACACCCGTACTGCTCCTGCTGCAACAGCTTGCACACATTGGTTCATCTCTGGGGAATGCTAGAGAGGAGAGGCTGGAGTCTAACGGGAGGATGCGAAGAGTAAGAGGAGGGAGACTATGATAAAGGAGGAAATGAGGGCAGAAAAGAGCAAGAGCAGGAACAAGGAAGGAGATGAGGAAAGCAGCACAATAATAGTGGGTGGGGGGGGGCGATGAACTGGAAGAAAGGAAGATGCTGGAGAATTACATCAGGGTGGGGGAAAGAGAAAGGAACAGAGTGAAAAAAAAGATGGAGGAGGGGGTTTGAATGAAGGGAAGAGGGATTGATGCATGTTTTATTCACTCACTGTTAACGCTTCTTTAATTACCGCAGCTGAAATCGCTGGCCGGGTGTGATCACTGCATGTGTGTGTGTGGAGTCCTCTATTATGTGTAATAATCAGCAACCATTAATTATCTGGTGTAAGTAAGGCAAAGAGAAAACCAGTGCAATCCTGTTGATGCTATACAATCCACAAATTAGCCAGTTAAATCTGTATGTAAGAGTAATTACTTTTGCTTTTTTAACCTCCTAGGACCTGGCGTCCACATATGTGGACATCACATTTTGGGTTGTCTAGACCAAAATACAAAATTTTGCTCTACAAGGACCTGATATCCACTTACGAGGACATTATACTGCCACTGTTCTATCAAAATGTAAAATGAATGTTCTCATATGTGGATCTAATTTTTCTCAGAAACAAAAGTCAGGTAAAAAAAAAAATCAGCTAATTCTTTGTTTTTACATTCATCAGGTCCCAATCAGCCCAAATTGCAAAGAGAAATTAAAAATGCATGCCGTGGAAGAGTTCAGAAGGTTAAGTCATTCCTCTTTATATATGCAGCATGACTCCTGCCGGTTAGATTTTTAACAAGCATCTGTGTAATAATGGGGTGAACATCCAGACGGGTCACCTGTCTATCACTTAGGGAGAGACCATATCAACCTGTTAACCTGAGACACATGTCTATGGACTGTGGGAGGAACCCGGAGAACGTGCAAACTCCACCTCAAGTCTCGAACAAGGAAGTTTTGTGCTAACCACTGCACCCCAGTGTCAACATCATTCAAACCAATTGAGCTGAAAAAAAAAAAGACTGTCTATGTGAATGAACTGCATGGCTGGTAACATTAATAGTGTTGTGTGTGAACATACTTGCTAAGAAATAAATTGGCTCAAACAATCTGTCTAACCTTTGGGGTTCCTCTGACTGCTTCAAGAGTTTTTGTCCAGTCTGTTCTTTCCAGTGTCTGAACTCTTTGCCGCTAGCCTACTTTCAGACAATAATAGCCGAATGGAAAGAACAGGACACCTTCTGCTGAGCAAACATTTCAGCGTACAAAATACAAATATGAAACCACTACAGCTACAACTGTTTTAGCTAAAATTAGTTTATGTGGCCGTGTTGTTTATTTTTAATTCAATTCAGTTCAATTTTATTTATACAGCACCAAATCACAACAACAGATGCCTCAAGGTGCTTTATATTGTAAGGTAGACCCTACAATAGTACATACAGAGAAAAACCCAACAATCATTTGACCCCCTATGAGCAAGCACTTTGGCGACAGTGGGAAGGAAAAACTCCCTTTTAACAGGAAGAAACCTCCGGCAGAACCAGGCTCAGGTTTACTTAACTTTACTTAACAGTTCATTAAGTAAAGAACTAACCTTTAATCTAATATCTCACTATATGAACTTAAAATGACTTCTACTTAGATGTAGCTGCTACTGGTGAAAGTAGGGGTTTGCTAACATCTCTACGTTTAAAAATAAAAATCAACAAATAAAAACAGCACACTTTAGATTCTGACGTGATCGGTCGTTGCTCTTGGTTCCAACTAATTATGGTCCAAACACACGTTACGAGTGCAGTTCGAGGTCGCTGCGTCCAGATTAAATACAACAGAGAGAGTCTGGAAACAGGACGGCTCAACAGTTGTTGGTAAGAGATGAAGCACAGAGTCACCTGAGGGTTGTTGTTTCAATGTCACCTTGTCTTATTAGTGCAGAAAGTCAGTAAGACAACTACAGCAGAAGGCTTGTTTGTCTGCACATTTTGAAAACTTTGGTTTCTGATCATGAATAAAACTCTTTTTTTTTTCATACCATTTCACATCCAGGAACTCACCCACTGATTCACCTTCCTTTCATAAGTTTGACATTTCTGGAGCAACCACACGGCTTATTTTTATTTATTCCTTTTTTATTTTATATAATTTGATTACGACAATTGCCTTGCATGTTGCGCCTTACTCATACCTCTCTCCTCTTTCCTGTCTCCTCCTCCTCCTCCTCTCCTTCCTGACTGCAGAGAGAGGAGGGCTTGCATGTATTATGTCTTCTTTTGTTCTTTGCTGTCGGCTCATTGTCAAAAAAGAGAAAGAGGAGAGAGTGAAGAGGAAGAGGGCAGTTAGCGAGGGAGACTGCGGGCGAGGAGTAGTAGGAGACAGTAGGTAGATATCGGAGGCTTCAC
Organism: Oreochromis niloticus; assembly: GCF_001858045.2. Taxonomy (NCBI): domain Eukaryota; kingdom Metazoa; phylum Chordata; class Actinopteri; order Cichliformes; family Cichlidae; genus Oreochromis; species Oreochromis niloticus. The sequence continues at coordinate 38,233,436 of NC_031970.2, forward strand.
ACACACACAGACATGCACACACACACACACTCCTGCGACCTGCCACCTCCCCTTTTCCCCACATCTCTCTTTGTGTGTTCTTATCTTTTATTTTCTCTCTCAAACCAGGTGCAGCTTATCCTCCACCCCCCCACCCCCATTCTGCCTTATCTCCCACACCGTCATCACAAACACACAACCTGACACATGAACACACACACACACAGCCTCTCCTTCAACCTGCTCCCCCTGTCGTCCTCCTCTTTTCCATATCTCTGTCTTTTCCTCCTTCTCTCTCTCCTGCACTGCTGGAGGCAGCCAGCAGGCCGTGACCTATCCTATCACCGCTCTGGAATCAGGCCCAACTCACACAGACACGGCATCGCAGACAGACAGGTAGGCGGACAGACAGGCAGCTAGAAACTCATCAACTCCAGATCTGTATCTTAACTCCAGTTTTAATCCGCCCGCAGCCAGCTACTGTAGCAGCCAAGAGGCGGAACGGGAAAATCCATACAGCTTAAAACTGTCCAAAATCTTTTTAAAGTCAAGTTTCTGTGAAGCAAATGAACCGTTTTTTAAAATGTATTTAATTTATATTCTAATTTATTAATGTTATTGCATCAAAATAAAACTGAAAAATAAAAATAAAGGAAGTCTGATTATCAGCATCTTTGAAACTAAGAAGCTCTTTTTGTCTCCCCGTGTTCAGCATTGAGGCTGATGTGGAAGAAGAGCGAGGAGTTTGGCGAGGGAAAGCCTTCAGAGTTGCTCTTCTCACGCTGTCGCAGTATACTTCGCTGGTAAAACTCACAGCAAATCTTTGAACTTTCTTTTTTTCTTCTTCTTCTTTTGGAGTGCAAGTGTTGTAGCTGCTGGCTGTAGCAGAGGGAGAGAGGGAGGGGGGGTGGCGTGGCTGCCTGAGCCGAGCTCTAGTCCTGATTTAGAATTAGATCTATTTCTGTTCACCCTCCAACCCCGCCGGGAAATATTTAAATCTGCCGTGGAATGTGTGTGTGTGTGTGTGTGTGTGTGTGTGTGTGTGTGTGTGTGACAGAGGAGATTATTTCAACATATAAACTGGTTGTGTGAGAATATGCATTGAGCCCACAGCTTTGGCGGTGTGGTTGCCTACGAGCAGGTATGCCAATTAAGACGCCCAACTCAAATTAGACGGAATGAGAAAAGAGAGAGACAGAGGAAGAGACGGAGCGATGTGAAAGTGTGAAAAAAGAAAAGAGAAAGAAAAAAACACAGACGAGAGGCTATCTGCAGGCTCCTTGTGATCTAGCAGGGAGCAGAACTCAAGCCGTGGTCAGTAATTCATAAGCAGAGCACGTACAGACTGAGCCGAGCTCACCCTCTGGCAACGCACACGCACGGATCCACGTACACACACACACACACACACACACGCTCATAACACTCACAGTCACACCAGCAGCCTGAGACACAATCTCAGCTCCATATCCAACCCTGCTGCCATCCAAATGTCACCGGCAGAACCTCTGACCCCTGTTAACGCAAACACTCACTCACACACACACACTCATGCACACACACACACACTCATTCACGCACACACTTCCACTGGTTCTACAGTTCAAATAATATGACATACACACACTTTACAAACTTCAATACACACAAAAACTGTGTTTTAAAAGAAAAAAGGTGAGTTTGTGAGATACGGAGACGGCGCACAAACACTCACCTCAGAGTGGAAGCTGGCGCTGGGCTGCGCTGCTGCGTAGAAATGACCGGCCGCACACACCCCCCCGTCCTCATGCACGCACGTGCACGCAACACTCTCAGCGGCAAGGTGTGTGCGCGTTTGAGAGGACAATGAGCTGGATGGAGCTGAGCAGCAGCAGGAGCACAAGGAGGAGGAGAAAAGGGAGGCGGGAGATGTGTGGTTGGGCGGGAAGGTAAAGAGGAGAGAGAGGGAGAGAGAGAGAGAGAGTGAATAATGAAATACAACACAATAAAAAAACGAAGAAGAAATGTGAAAAAGGTCCTGCCGAAGTCCCTCTTGTTCCATTTGTGTCTTTGTGAGTGTGTAAAATGTGTTAAGGTAACTAACTATGTGTGTGTGTGTGTGTGTGAGAGAGAGAGAGAGAGAGAGAGTGAGTGTAACGGCTGAGAGGTCTCCTATCCATCCCTGGAGACTTGGCGCCCTGCCTTAGAGCAGAGAGTGTGCTGAAAGGAGCTTCACATCTCTTCTAAGTGTTGATGTGTGTGTGTGTCTGTGTGTGTGTGTGTGCATGCGCGTGTGTGTGTGTGCGTGCGCGTGTGTGTCCTCCACTCAGCCAGCTAGCCTGTAACTTCGCCAGCATCACAACACCTCTCATGTCTTCTTGTCTCAGAAGCCTCCTCTTCATCTTCTTCATCTCTGTCTCTCTCTCCCTCTCTGCAGGGAAATACCTCTGCCACTAACTCTTCAAAGGTCTCTCAGCCGCTCAAGCTCACTCTCTCTCTCTCTCTTTCAGTTTCTGCACTGTAAAAAACATACTTTTGATAAAATACTATTTCAATAAATACTCTTTTCCCCAAAGAAATTAGCTCACATCCATAACTTGAAGAGAAGAAATATATGTGTATATATATATATATAAAGATATATATTTATATATTTTCCTTATCCTAAAAAAAAACCTCAGCAGAGGATCAAATATTCATCCACAGCTAAAAGTAGTGCCTATTAAAAGGGCTACTGTTTTCTGTTTCAGTAACACCCCCAACCCCCAAGAAAAAGCACAGAGTCATTTAAGCACATTATTTTCCCTTTTCTTCAACTCTTAATCTATACTTGGCTTTCAGAGCACATTCAGAAGTTGGTAAATTCTTAAAAAAAAAAAGAAGAAAGAAACAATGAAAACTAGTCTTTTTAATAAACTAATTTAAAATAATCTTGATAAGAGGGAGATCTTCACAGCTCATATTCAAACTCATACACACAAACACACACACACACACACACACAGCCTGAGCTGCAGGTGTGTGTGTGTGTGTGCGTGTAATTGTGTTTTCATGTGTGTGTGTCTGTGTGTGAAGTGCCGTGCAGCCTCAATCCTCTGGCTCAGCCACAGAGAAGCCAATCTCCACATCCAATTATTTGCTTCTCAAAGGCAGACAGATGGAGAGAGCGAGGGAAAAAAAACAGCGAGCGAGGTAGAGAGAGGCAGAGCTGGAGTTGTGGAGAGTGCAAGAGAGAGAGATGGGCTCTTTGAGGGTCTGCACAGGGGGGGATTAATTAGAATGAAAAAGAAATGAGGGGTATAGAAAGTCTCGTCTTTGCCTGAGTCCGGAGAATAGTTTCACAATTAGCCAAAGTCCCAAACAGAGCCTGTGGACACAACTCAGCAGAGAGAAGGGAATAAAGAGAGAGAGGGAGAGAGCGAGAGAGATCAAAACCCAAAATGAAAAACGCCAAAAGGGACAGAAGAGCTGAAGTTGTTAGAGAAATGATTGGCAAAAGCATGTCATACATGGGTTGTTTTTTTGTTCTTTTCATTTTGTGTTGCCGTACCCTCCTGAGGCGAGCGCTGGCCGTCTTCTCAGTCCCGTTATACTTCTATCGTCTTCTTCTCCTTCTTTTTCTTCTCCCTCCTTCTGCCCTCCGCTGTCCGGGATATTCCATCAAAGAAGATTGTGGCTTATAGCGGATGGAGGCATCGCTGTGCTCCGAGCACACTCCAGTCTTCACTGTCTTCTCCCTTTGACTCTTTTCACCGTTTTCTCCTTTCGCTCTCATGTGCCGGAGCATTTTTCTTCCTTCCCGGCAGTGGTGACACACAGTGTGGGGGGGAGTTGAGAACAGTGGGGGGGTGGAGAGCAAGACTAAGAGAGAACAAAAAAAAATAATAATAATAATAAAGACAAACTGAGGGATAGAGGGTGGGAAAGAGCAAGTGTAGGTAGATGGAACGGTGAGCGGAGAATGACGAGAAGAGGCAGGTGGAATGGGTAGTGACACATCGCGGAGGTGCGCGTCTGCATGTGTGTGTCAGAGCATGGGGGCCGTCCTTCTAGCCGACACACCGCCAACGAGGAGGAGGAGGTGGTGGAGGAGGAGGAATAGCTGGATGGCTGCATAGATAGGTGGACGGAGGGATGGATAGAGGGAGTGATTCAGCAAGCATGCCACCTCCTCTCCTCCTCCTCTCCACACACACACACACACACACACACACACAGTTAGTTCATTATCATTCACTGGATTTCACCATGACACACATGGCTAACCTGCTCACGGAGACAGAGCCGAGCCCTGAACTGAATCCTAATGGATGGGAGGGAGGATGGGGGGGTGTATATCAGGCAAGCAGGTGTCCCCTCCATATCTATTGTTTCCAGTCAATGCTCTTCTCAGTGTGTGTGTGTGTGTGTGTGTGTGTGTGTGTATGTGTGTGTGTCTATGTACGTACAACTACGAGCACTTTTTCTTGTCGAAAAGCAGCCGAAACAACGCACATGTGCATCTGTTTCAGCCAAGAGCTCCACATCTATTTCGGGTTTCAAACTGCCGTCAGCCAAAACTTTTCAAGTTGAGATGAAGCAAAAAGTGTGACAAGAACTCTCTGTTTCCACCAAGAGTTTCCCCTTACAGGATGTTAGGCGTCTCTGTGTTTGACAGCTCGCATCAGTTTTTCTCATATATCTAACAGGGTAGTTTTGTGAGGCTGAAATGACACAGCTCAACGTGGAGTACATTATCTTGTCATACTGGATCCTTGCACTTTGGGAAGCAGTGAGAAATGCCATTTTGGGGAAATATTGCACATGCTACATGTATTGTGATGATAAATTTAGAAATTGCCTAAATGTTCCAAACCAATAATTTTCACACAAGAAAGCAGAGTGCATAAAAAAGCCAGAGTGCAAAAACTGCTGTTCCTCTAATAGACAACCAACTTTACAGCATTAGCACGCAATCTTAATTAAACCATTACTAGTACTAGTTGATGATCTGCTAAAACAATAGTTTAGATAGTTCCCTTCTTAATATAAACTCATGAATTTTGTACTAAATCATCCTTTTGCACACTGTTCTAAAATTGCCCTAAATTGCAGTGATTGCTGTTTTGGTTAACGGGCAACTGGAGTTGAAAGTTACTTGCTAATTATCATCACTAAACTTCACCACTCCACCAAGTTTGGTGCATTTTGAAGCATGCTAATAAAAACTGTCTCACCAAGAACATGGCTTGATGTGTGATGCAAATTATGCAGTGGAACTATTATTTTATGAGTCTGTTAGCACGATTTAGCTGACATTTTATGGCTTTACCTCGCTAATCATACTAGCTAACATAAATTAATTTTTTTAAAAACAACATCACAGCTGCCAAAGCTTGCTGCATCCATGTGGTATATGTTATCTATTGCTTTAACATGCCCGAATTGCAACCTTTAATCACTTAAGTTCAAAGTAAATACTTACATACCATAAACCAACAGCATGTACAGAAAATTATGTCTCTGCACTCTACAGAACTGTAAGCAATGCTTTAGCAAAACAAACCACAGAATAAAAATGCTTGACTACACATACCGTACTCTACATATACATTCTTCAGAACTGTATTATTGGCAAACACTGTATAAGATAATGAAATGAAAATACTTATCCTGCTGAAAAATGTTCCACATTGGTGTTATATGGATTACTGTGTTACTGTACTCCTACAGCATTACTAGTATTGCTGTTGCATTGAGCTTGTTTTAAACAATTTATATTCTGTTCAGTGCACAGTAATGCATCACATTCTATAAAATGATATTTTAGTCACTTTTAGTGTTTTTTGTCGCTGTATTGTGAGGACGACATATCTCTGAAAAACTGTTAATGCTGTTAATGAGCTCTGAAAAACAGACCTACATCTTGATTTAAAATATATATATGTAATTTATATATTTTTTTAAACAGCTGAATTAAAAGGCTTGAGCACTGTGTGACATAGCTGTCGATATCTATAGTGGGAAAAAATGAATGAAAAACGAAGGTGGTGTATTAGCAAACCAGCTTAACTTTGTAAATTTGGTAAACCAAGTGATTCCTCAGAGAAGTCAATCTGAAATTCTACATAAAGTAATGAAATGCTGGGGGAACCTGCACCTATTTACCTGGTGGTGTTTTATTAAGCCAAACAGAGCATTAGTTCCCCTCGCCATCATCATAAAACTTTCTTAGTGGTTAGTAAGAGAAACATCATCTTTTATCATGATAATAGAGTTTTCATCTACTTGCCAATTCCAGCTCTGTTTTGTCACTAAACACAGCTCAGATCAGTAGATGCAAAGCCAGCAGCAGTTGGCCCTGCATGCTAATCATCAGACCAGAGGTTTATCCCCAATGCACAAGCCCAAACAACGAACTCTAAGCTGCTGGCTCTCAGCTTGAGAAAGTCCAGCCATCGTCAACCAGCCATGGACATCTCCATGAGAACGCCTACTCCATACTCTTATCACGCAGAAAGAATTCTGTTTCCAGTACCAATAACCATCTGTGGTCACAAGATGGCAGTAATGCATGGATGCAAACAGCCATGAGAGAAATTTAATGACAGAATGCTATGTGTAGTGAAACAAGATTGTTTAATTTGGTATGCTTTAATTAATGTCTGCTTTTGATTTCACTAGACAAGCACTGCTTGCCTTGCATGCCCTGAAAGAAGGCCACTGCCATAAACTAGTGGAGTGTGGATCAATACTAAATATAAATATAATACAAAATATGAGTTACTCCGATACCAGATATTTATGTTTTAGAATCGATTCTCACATAAAAATATTGATATTTTAGTAATTTGTGGTAAATTTGTACTTTGTGAGTAACAGGAACACAGTACCTATATTACAGGGATTGTCTAAATGATTGGTAAGGACTACTTCTTCTTCCGCCTGTCATAGTGATCTGCGAAATACGGCTGTATAAGTGCGTCACAGGTCACTTGTGCTCGCTCACTCAGTTGATGATTGTAAGTGGAGTCATGTGTGGAGCTATTTCAGCTCCACTAACAGCCGAGACGCGGTTTGTGACACATGTGGCAAGACCGCAAACCTTGTCAAACAGAAACAAAAGTAAATTATAACACAGAGTATGATGATGAGTTTATGATGAGGCAAACTGAAGAGGAGGAGAGGGACAGGTGCTGCTGGGGCGAGACAAACATAGCTCGCGGAGTCCTTTGGTGCTGCAGGCAGGCACTATACAGGTACAAATGAAATGTGGAGCTGTTGGCGACATGTAGCACTGGTGCTGAATTTTGGAAAGTGACGTATGTCTAGGTTTTTTTGTCTCTGTTTAAATGACGGGAATTCTTCGCATCCTTAAAAAGACAAAGTCTCATTTGTTCAAATTGTAGTGCATACTGACACAAAGTATCACTATCAGATCAGTATTGCTGATACCAGCCTGAATTTGATCAGATCAGAAACGAAATCAGTGGTATCATACATCACTACTGTACAATAAACCATAGTGAACTGAAATAATCTGTGAAAGTACAGGAAATGATATCATTTCATCAAAATATCATGTCTAATGTCTCTCTTTAAAATGCTAAAATGGTTAGTCTGTAAAAAAACAAACTTGTTGTTCAGTTGTCTAAACCGAATCCCTAGAAATCGAGCTATCCTGTAACAGACCTCACCTGATTATGAAACTACCTGATGTAACAACTGCAATCATTAATGCAATAATTTTGTCGAACCTCTTCACTCTAAGCTTTACAATCTATACCTTGGCTGTTTGATTTAAAATCCGCTGTGTTTGTGTGCAGAGGCCAGATTAAGAAACGAAGAAGAAAGCAGATTATAAACAGAGCCAGCAGGAACAAAGAGAAACACGGACAAACCAGCAGGTTTAATTATGAATGAGGGTTTCTGTGTAACTGCACCGTGACATTACTAAAGGTCAGAATAAGCTAAAAATGGTGTTCAGTTGTTGAAACACAGGGAAAGAGGACTAATACTGTTTTCACACTACCAAACTGTGGTTGGTACAACTGTTCACTTATTTATGTTTGAAGCTCATGTTACATCGCTTGAACAGTCAATTTACTGCATGGCTCTACTTTAATGACATTACATAGCTAGCAGGCAAGCACTAAATGAGTGGAATTAATTAATGTAGGTGTTAAATGTACACTAAAAGCATTTGTTAAGCGCCTATTAAATGCTGTTAGAATGATTAAGCTCCCATTAGTGACCACCTTGTGCCCAACAGCTCCAATGTCAGCCGACAGAAGCCATGCTTTAGTTAAAAGAAGAGCACGTCGGCCCAGTGCTGAAGATGTAGTCTACAGGTAGTTGAAGTGTAGGGCAAGTCGTATTACATGGGCTGTAGCAAAAGCCTATATGCCTAACCTTGAATTTACTGTTTATCAAGTAAGCTTGCTGTGTTTTTCCAGTGGAGCCACACCAAATCCTGTGTGTTTGTGATTTAATAGTCTCAGAGGGAGGCAGCTGCTGGGAACAACAAAGAAAAATGGAGTTCCTATTGAAGGTGGGCATTTTAGAATAACTTTGATGATAAAAATTCTTTACTCTGCAATAATGAGTAGGGGGAAAATTTGAATACTGGAGTGAATTCATCCTCAGTGCTGTCAATGGACAGCTCTACTGAAACGTTCAGTAGAAAGAACCTGAATTGCTTTTTGTTCTCATACCACATTAAGATATGATGCTGTTTTATCATATGCTGCCTTCACCTCTCACCTGGATTGACCAGCTGCAGCTATACTGGCCATCCAGAGATAATGGTCCTATTTTAGAGACAAAACAAATGTGCCTTAGGAGGCTGGATGGGATGTAATGGCAATCTGGTCTTTAAGTGATGACGTAAGAACCCTGCTTCCGGGTCCAAACTACTCTGCATTTATTAAGGCTGTTGTGTTTTTAACATGTTTTAATGCTTTGTATCTTGTTCTATTTAATCGGAACAAGCCCCTAAAAAAGTCAGTGATCACTGTCGGCCTCTCTCGGTTTTTATTACCACTGTTCATCTTAAAGCTCAGTTTTTAAAACCTTACGATGTAACTACAGCCCAGCCCATGCAGCAGTATATTAATGACTAACCTCGTATTGTGGAAGGATTATTTCAGTTGTTCTCCTGACTGAAGTTTAACCATCGGGAACCCTCACGTTAACTTTCATCGAGGGGAAAAAAGTTAGCGTTCATCCTCCAGCTTCACTGTGTTTATGTGTTTATATTATGCTAACATAGCTGTGTCGCTAGCCACCACGTAGCACATCATTATACACCAGCTAGCCAAACTTCAGTAACCCTACAAACGTCATTACTGTTTAGTTTTCTTTCTTCATTTATGTGGGAAGTGATAGCAGAGCTGAATGTTTTAATTTTTTCAGAACTCTCTCAGTCACAACATGTTATATTATGTTCAGGTGGAAACAAGCGAGCTAACCTCCTGCTAACTTCTAACTACGTTAAATTTAATGAATTCTGTTTTCATGGATATCTGGATGTTAAACTTAATTGTTACACCTGGTAAAGCAGCAACACTGATTATTTTATTAAAGATGAAAGAATTTAGACAGTTTGTAACTCTCAGTGATGCCGCAGTGTTCGTTTGACTTTGGAACCTGCAGCGGAGTTTAGACCCGGAAACGGCTAATGACGTCAGACTTAAAGACCGGATAGACACAGGTTTGTCGTGTTCTGCCTTCTTGACATCTTTGTGTTTTGCACTTACTTTTGTTTGGTTAGGTTAAGTGACTGAAAACTACTTGGTCCTGAGCAGTAAAGGGTTGGTAGTGACAGATCCATCTCACTGATGCCTTAATGTAGTGGGTTAGGATCCAGGCAACAAGCATAAATGAACCAGACTAGAGGCTTTGACAAAACCCCACCGACTGGCACACGGCGACTGAGAATGGACTGGTTCCAGCACGCAGCACAGTGGAAACACACAAACACAATCTTAAATCATCTTGACAGATTTGTGTCTTTTTTTGTCCACGTCTGGCAAATGAAAATCAAGTAGAAGAGTAACTGTTTCGACATGCATCATTTCAAGAAGATGCATGCTATGCAGACGCACAAGTGTAGGTGCCAGAACAGGATGATCTAGAAATGGCAGCAGTGCTGAATCACACATGCTCGAAAACATGACCTTGGAAGGGAAATAAGCTAAAGTTAAGTCAGGGAAAAATTTGGTTTTGTGTTTCCAAGAATACAAAACGGTGGTGCGGTGATTAGCACTGTTGCCTCATAGCACAAAGGTCCTGAGTTTGATTCCACCACCTGGCTTTCTGAATAGAGTTTGCATGTTCTCCGCATATTTGCGTGGGTTCTCTCCGGGTACTCCGGCTCCCTCCCACAGTCCAAAGACTTGTAGTTAGTGGGGTAAGGTTAAGTGGTAATTCTAAATTGCCCATAGACATTACATAGGTGCGAATGTGGGCGCCACTGGTCGTCTGTCTATGTGTTAGCTCTGCGACAGACTGGCGGCCTGTTCAGGGTGTACCCTGCCTCTCGCCCTATGATGGCTGGGATAGGCTCCAGCCCCCTGCGACCCTGACAAGGATAAGTGGAATAGAATGGGTGGATGGTAAATGGAACCAGTTTATAAAAGCTCTACCACTTTAAATTAATAGCCAACAAGTAAAGTTACTTCTACTGAGTGAAATACCCAAAGCATAAATGTTGTGATTACAATAACAAACACTGTTCTGAACAAATTGCAAATGAAGCTACCACTTTAAAATAATGGCTTTGATTAATAATGATAATCAGTGATGATAATGATAATTCACTTGGTGCTTTGGGAAATTTTTTTAATTTTGTTAGTGGGGTGATTAATCACATTCAGTTTTATCAGCAAGTCGTTACTAGACCCACTGCCAAAGAATCTATTCCTTTGTTGATCACACCAGGGATTAATGAGTTGGGAAAAGACTAGTTAAAGATCCCAGATTCCTTTGTAAAGGCTTAATGGACTGGACACATGCTTCATACAGGCTGACCCATGTTTTGAAGTCTGTCTATTGGAAAAAATGTTAAAGGAAACAAAAATAACTTCCCTTTCTCCCTCAGCATCTGTGCTGGAGTGCATGCTAGAGCTACGATTTTCTTATTAAACTGTCAGAAAGTGTGCAATGTATAAACAATATATATATATATATATATATATTGCTTTTTTTGTTTTTGCCATTTATCACAGAAAAAAGTAGAAGAAAAAATATTGCACTGAAAAATTTTCTGTACATTTTACAGCTTTTAGTTCATTAATCAGTGATAAGCTCAAATATGTTAAGCCACAGCAGTAGGTGTAGTCTTACATTAAGGGCTAAAGCTGAAATATCTCAACTCAGGACTAGCACACAAAAGGCTTTATATGAGTCGTCTGAAAAAACAACAACAAAAAAACCTGTTTGCACTTGTGTTCGTGGTAAGAGGTGCAATTTCATAACAAATACAAAAGTAAAACCACAGCTGCGCCACTCCAAGCAACTCACTCAGCGCAAGCAGGATTGTTTTGAAGCCTCGAAATTACCGAACAGGTGCAAGAGTAAATAATCAGACTCCAACCAACAAATACGGCAGTAGTTCTAGTGCCACACTCTCTTTACCCAAGAGGAAAAAGCACCATTGCATATAGGAAGGGATTTAATTTGTTTGTGGGAGCAGTGGCTGTGTTTAGAATGAATATGAGATGCGCTTGGTGAGTTACAGTATCCAGTATTAACAGAAACCCAAAGACCAAACATAAAAAAACACCAAAACATTCCTGACCCCATCATACGTACACCTAATCATATAAAAGACTAACTGAGAAATCACAGGGAAATGCATATGTCAACATATAAATGGAATATGGACTGGTTTTTAAATTGTGTGCACTCTGAATTACTGGGTCAAAGCTTCCTTTGTCTTGCGACCCCTCAGCCAATAAGAGCCTCCAGTAGTTACAAAAATTCTGCATGAATCATTCTCAACCATCATGCTTACAAAAGTGATTTCTTTGCAATAGTTGAAATGCACTTTGCAGTTATCCATCTGCACTTGGAAAGGAAAAGCTCAACATTTGAACCTCTCATCCATTCCTTTCACCCGACTTATTTACTTGATTACTTTTGCCTAAATATTTCTGCTAGTTTGAAACACATCCACTGAAACTGACCAAGGCAGAGCAGCAGACAGGTGATTAGATATTTACTGAAGATTAGTATCAAGTCCATTTCTAATCCCATTTAGCTATTTGTTTTCAGAACCCATTTAAACCCATTTAAAATTGCTCTTATTTACTTAAAGTAGAATATGGAGTCTTTGTAAGCCATTCATTTTTCAGATGCAGTCCATAGTAGAGTCAGGTAACTGCTCTGAGCCATGTCTATCTAAGGTGTGTAATACAGCTTTTGCCTTACCTTAGCCTTTTTTCCCCATATTTACAATAATTATTTACAATAAGGTAGAGACCATACAATAATTTACTATACTTATAAGGTCTTTACCTAAAGTAAAGAAGGCTGTTGCTGTATAAATAAAACTGAATGCAATTATTTCTACAGAAATGTACATTAGCAGAAATATATAGAAACAAACTGTTTGGACAAGTAACCAGTGCAAATCTGTAACTCTCAATTTTTAAAGGATTAATCAGAAAAGTTTTAATAGAATAAAATACACCCGTCTTTCTTTTCAGTCTGAGAGCTACAGCAACTGCCTTTAAACGTAATAGAATCGTGTCCAACAAGCTCACCTTCTGAATGGCACATTCTCCTCTAACATTCATTGTTACAGGTGTTAGAGTGTGAAAGTGTTAACATTTAATGATTATAAAAGTATTCCCAGTATGCCTTCAACCATTTTACATGAAAATGCTAATTACTACTACCATTGTTGGAGCAGTGCACTGTGCTCTGTTCCCACTGAACAGAATACAGACCATAATTTAGCAGCTTTAAAGACCAAAGCTAACACCCTGCACTGTGTGAAGAGTGCTGTGGGTGACAGTAGAGACAGACATCGAGTTCATCCTCTTTGGAGCATGAATCTGGTTTTATGGCATTATATTATGTAATTATTTTCACCCTCTGTCTTTTATAGGAATCGTCCACTGATGCTCTCTAATGGGTGCTGTTGGGATGGGAGAAAAGTGTGGTATGAATACCTGCCTTATTTAATATCCTAAAGCGTTGCTGTAGAAAATCATCTCATATTTGTCTCCACAGAGGCTGATCAACACTGCATCACATTCTGTGATCAAAGAACAATATGTGCCCAGTGTTTTTAAACTTGGACTCACTCTCTGTGAAATGCTGCCCTGGAAGCTTCTCTTTCTTCTTTTCTTAATAAGGCGTGGTGGGTGGCTTACTTTGTTCTCGCGCTAGGTTCAAGACTATGGGATGCCATTTTCAGTTAGTCATTTATAACGTAGGCTTTATCAAACCCCCCTGAGATTATAGCAGTTAGTAAGAGCTTCACAAATATGCCTCAGTTTTTCATGTAATACATTTCTGAAGCTTTTAGTTTTTTGGCTACAGATCATAATGGAAGGCCTTTGAAAAGCACTTTTAATAAGTTTATCGCCTGTTTACTGAAACATGACACAAGAAGCAAGGCTAGCTTTTTTTTTCTTTTTTATAATCATCTTCTCTGCTCACTATTTGTCTTACAGTTATCTTCTCTGCGTCCTCTCCTGACACATCGAGCTGATATTCCCCACCGGGGTCGTTTAAGTCTGAACTCGTCTGACCGAACAGAATCTGCAGCCCAGCTAAGGAAACAAGTCAGTCGCCTGCCTTAACTGCTGTCATCTTTCCTCATCTCGTGACACCTCAGTGACACCCAGAGTGGCGCTCGGAGTCGCCTCCACCAACATCCACCTTTCAATCACACTTTCAATTGCAATTGCCTAATTCTGTGCTGGGATTTCAGTCCACGGCGAGGATATGAGATTTGTCAAGCACGAGCCCGGGGAAGAACCTGCATCGCATAACGCGTAGACGTGCACCATTTCCTCAGCATGTGAACTGCAATTCATTTTATAAATGTCAGATGAAGCCTGGCAAGCCATCCACCCACCCACACACACACACACACACACACACAAATAGCGTGGTGGGTAATATTCTTATTAGAGATCATTTTGATTGGCTTCCGCTGCCCTTTTCATTGTGTGAGCGACAGTGAAGGGAGAGATGATGAAGTGTGTGCCTAAATGTCTGTGTGTGCACACTATGCATATATGTATATATATATATGTGTGTGTTTGTGTGTGTATGTGTGTGTGTGTGCCTAAATGTCTGTGTGTGCACACTATGCATATATGTATATATATATATGTGTGTGTTTGTGTGTGTATGTGTGTGTGTGTGCGTGCATGTGTCGGATGTTGAGGGTTTGAGGGTTTATGTAAGCAGAGATTAAAAATGCAATAAACCTGCCACATGGAGAATGCTGCTGTCATGTCGTCAAAACCTGAGTTTGCTGTCATTCTTATCTACCTATTTCACACACACACACACACACACACACACACACACACTTTTGATAAGAAAGGGGAGAGGATTACAGCTGGATATTGAGCATCTTAAGCCATCCTGACTCTCATGTCATTCTGTACCAGTGTGTGTGTGTGTGTGTGTGTGTGTGTGTGTGAGACAGACGAAGTAGAGTCACAGGGGCTCTTGAACAGGCAGCTTGCTTTCCCATTTCTTGTGGTGCCATAGCTTATTTCACGGCTCTTCGTCTGCTGTTTATATGAGAGCGTGTATGAGAGGCCTCCCAGTAAGAGTCATTTACCATGCTTTTGGTACCTGATTGTGTGTGTGTGTCTGTGTCTATATGTGTATCTCTGTGTGCATGCATGTGTTTGCACCATGGCCGAGGCCCTGATGGGTCCCTAGACACAGAGGATGAGTTAGCCTCTGCCCTGGTTTCCATGGCAGCTGCTAGCTTTATTAGACTCTCGCTTCAGCCCCCACAAACACACACCCACTTTCTCTCTCACACACACACACACTTCATTGTACACTGACGGGGCTACATGGCCACCCCGCCCTGAGGCTCTCACATTTTGGAGCAGTTAAGAAACTTGTCAGGAATGAGAGATGGGCGATGTGTGGCTAAATGAAGCGCAATGGAGAAAACGTCACGCGATTTCACACTTGAGTAGCCTCCGGCACTGCTGCTGCCCCACACACACACACACATACATATGCACACACCCTCACACAAACACAGAGGCAGGGTGAGATGAGCCTGAAATGAGAGCCATAGTGAACATCAATACAGGCCCCCATATCTACGCTCGGCAAGAACCATTCTAGATCAATATTCTCCAGACCAAACCAGTGTCACATTCTGTATGCTGCAAGCCAGACAGCATTAGAGCCGGTCCGGCCAGCATCAATCAGCTGCGAGCGCAGCTCCATCCAACCACTTACGTGGCTCATAACATGCTCCATAGAGGCTGTAACCATGATGACACGCACACCACACTGACATTCAGATCTGATATAGTGGTAAATACTGCAGTTATGTGGTTCATCCTAAGCCATTACTGCAACAGATATGAGCAAATGCCTTTAATGCTCCTCCTGATTTTGGCCACCTTACCTCAGAGGTGCTGCTAGACACGTGGTCCCCATATTTTTGCAGTACATAACTGATAACTGCACAACAAGTTATCAGTGAACTGTCGGTTTACTATATTGAACACTAGTTTGTATGCACTCATAGACAGGCGAGTTTTATACCACATAAAATCCTTTAAAAATGTTTTAATGTTGCATTGTCAAGTGGTGGGGAAGAATGACAGCATAAGACATCAAATACCCTCACCTGTTTGCATCTTACACAGTGAAAGCTATAGCTAACAACCACTGCAGATGGCCAGTGACCGCATGGAGCGCTAAGAAATTAAATCAGCTCTGAAATGCCCTTTATCTAACCTCTGCTGATATTTCAGCCTCCTTTCATCTAAATGCAGTTACTTCTGCCTCCAAAAGAACAACAGAGCCAAAGTTGAGGTGCCAGTGCCTAAATCCATCTTTTACATACAGTCAATGCAGATGGCCCACCACCTAAATGGTAAATGTAGTTTTTCTTATATAGTGCTTTTCTACTCAAAGACAGCCAAGTTTAAACCACCAACTTTCTGATTGGTGGATGACCTGCTCTAACTCCTGAGCCACAGGCAACCTAAAACAGGTCCAGGTGGCAGGGATGGACTGTCAAAATTGCTTTCATTTGACAATACAATTAAAAGAGGTCGAATGACATATTTTGCACAGATATTAATAAAGTAGACATAAATTACATTCTCCTTTTTGTACTCTAAGAAATTAGCTCCCTCAGTTCCCCAAATAAAATCTAAGATGTGCTGCAGATCCCTGTAAATGTAATTTTTGCATTTACAATAGGATTAGTAAATGCTCATGTGTGGGACCAGGCAATGGCAAATAGCTTCCATTAACTTTAGTTTAGTCAAAGCTTACTTGCTGTGTGGAGAGCTGTCCTTTGTATGAGCATGTTGGGAGATTGGAGATTTTATTATCCTAATCCACAGGGGAGTGACTTCTGAGTTCTTATAGCCAGTTGTTAGCACTGCATATTAGTATAAATGTGCTTCCACATCTGTAGCTTGGGTATTAATAATTAATTTTGCTTCCACAACAGTGTAACAAAAGCAATGCAAACGTGTTTCATGTTGTAAACATTAAAACAGAAGCAAATTTCTTCGATTACGTGCACAAGATGAACTCAAACACATGCTGTATGAACATTTTCTGCATAGATATGGACTCATAAGTAGCTTGTTTATTGTTAGCATTTTACTGATATACTCAGACTCACATCATATTCTAATTTTCATGACACTGCAGATTAAAATTACTTATGCCTCAGTCACCAAGGCCTAGAGCCCAGTCAGGGCTATCTGAAAAAATGTGCATTTATAGCTTATGTCATATGAATAGGGGTTTATAGATTCCCCAGTGACTGCCAGCAATCACTTGCAACTGTTTGGTGAATATACATTTGTTTGCAACATGGATTCTGACACGTCTCTAGGCCTGTGTGAGGCTTTAGTCTGCATATGTACTCACACTATGAGAATGTTTCGTTTAGTTTTGCCACCATAAATAAGAAGACAGTCAACCTGGAATTGGCTGGATACACTATATTGCCAAAAGTATTCACTCATTCATCAAAGTCATTGAATTCTGGTGTTCCAATCACATCCATGCTCACAGATCTATAAAATCAAGCAGCTAGTCATACAGACTACTTCTACAAACATGTGTGAAAGAGCTGGTCGCTCTCAGGAGCTCAGTGAATTCCAGCGTGGTACCGTGATAGGATGCCACCCATGCAACATGTCCAGCTGTTGCATTTCCTCGCTACTAAATATTCCACAAAAATTCCACTGTTAATGGCATTATAACAAAGTTAAAGTGACTGGGAGTGACAGCAACTCTGCCACAAAGTGGTAGACCACGTAAAATTTCAGAGCAGGGTCTGTGAAGTGACAGATCAGGCTCCTCTGTCTGGGTTTGGTGGTTGCCAGGAGAACAGTACTTGTCTGACGGCACTGTGCCAAGTTTAAAGTTTGGTGGACGTAGGGATTATGGTGTGGGGTTGTTTTTCAGAAGTTGGTCTTGGCCTGTTAGTTCAAATGAAAAGAACTCTTAATGCATACTAAGACATTTTGGACAATTTGCTGCAAACATGGCTGAGCGAGTTTGGTGTGGAAGAACTTGACTGGCCTGCACAGAGTCCTGACATCAACTTGACAAAGCAGCCTTGGGATGAAATAGAGCGAAGTATACAACCCACGCCTTCTCATCCAATATCAGTGTCTGACCTCACAAATACTCTTCTGGAAGAATGAAAATTCCAATAAACACACTTCCAAACCTTTTGGAAAGCCTCCTCAGAGGAGTTGAAGCTGTTATAGCTCCAAAGGGTGGGCTGAGATCAAATTAAACCCTATGGATTAAGAATGGGATGTTACTCAAGTTCATATATGTGTGAAGGTAGATGGGTAAATACTTTTGTCAGTATAGTGTATATAGTCAATACCAGGATTTGATTTACAGCTTCACACCAGCTCAAAGATGAATGCTAACAAAGAAAACAAATAATAACTTGTTGGTCGTGCAAAGCAAAGTTATTGAAGATAAACAATCATTTCAAATGCTTTTAACTCTTGCATTTCCAACCTGTAAGACAGAAAGAGCAGACTGTAATTGACGTCAGGCTCTGACAAAGCAAAATGTAAAAAATGAGTTCTTTAAACTATTATGAACAAATGCCACCGATATTTGTGGTTCTTGTACAAGAATTCTTTCTGTGTGAGCAGTCTGCCTTGGAATTATGTTTGTATTGAGTGTCTCTGCAAGACATGATTTACATCCAGTGGTCTAGGAAGCAGTTTACGGTTCATGCAGTGTGGTGAAGTAATGGTGTAATAATCTGCTCTGGTGTTGACCTTGTTATAACAAACTATAACTGTATTTTATGCACACCACAGTTATAATGCACAGATATTTGTGAAACAGACTTTCGAGTTTGAGCTGATCTCCAGAGTCTTTTTTGTCTGTCAGTTACAGATTAATTGATCTAAAATCTCTTTTTCTAAATTCTAAATTTGCACATAGACTTAAAATTTAACTAGATGTTCCTAACTATTATTGAAACTGCCTTTATTTTCTTTTATTACTTTTTGCCCTCTCTTCCAATCCCCTCAAAATTAAGTAGGCAAAAATTATACCATAGGAATGTTTTCCCACTTGGAAATTGCAGCTGTCACTTGGCATTAGTGGTACTTCATTTCTTCTCAGCAAGCGATGTAATTGCAAAACACCTATGCAACCATATAATTATTTTTGATTCTTTATATGTGATGGCCATTTCTCATGTTTTATTCATATTTCTATCCACTTAAACAGTTCTTAAGGTCAAGTATCCTCCATGATTGCAGAAACCTGGGCACAGGGCTTTTTTTCTCATGCCTGTAATTTGTGCGTCTAATGAAATGTAACTGGCACACTCAAAATTTCACACAAAAACTGTCAAATTGAATATGTGCACTGTTTGAGCTTCATAATGAAGACTGACTGACAGCTCAGTGAGGAAGATTACTTCTCTAAGCCAATTTGATGTCACAATATCTTCTGTGCTGGGAGATATCTTTGCACAGGGCTCAAGTGTTTGAATGCTGCTAAATATCATTCCAATCCTGTCATTCTGTCTGTGGAAACTACCAGCTTCCTTTCACTATGTCAGCAATGAGATTAAACAGAATTTTTACATATAATACATACATATATATTTTACATAGCCATAGTGATGCCACTCATTGGTTTTGGCAATTTGACTGGTACCATGTTGGTTTTGTTTGGAGCCAGAAGTTACATCTGGATTTGTTAGCAAGCTTAGTTAGTAAGCTTTCTAGCATTAGCTCATCCATATTTGGATGAGAGAACATAGTGCTACGTTATCAGCTAATGCTGTAATATAATGTATAACTATGCCAATGTGCCTGTGCAGTGCTTGTGATAAGTGTTGAATCCAACGACCTCAACTGCCCAGCGTAAAGTGGTAAGGAAACTTGTGGCCTCAAGTTTTGCTTCTTTTGGTAATTGCAGACGTCAGCTTTAATCTACTGTATCAGAGCTGTGCTAAGTTAGAGCTGATACAAAGCCAACATAATTTACATTATGTTTACACTGGCATACCAGCAAATAAACACAAAAGCATGTTGTGATTCAAATTATGATTTATTTTTGTAAAAGATTCATAATTAACTAATAGGATGTTAATTTTTCATTAAGCTAGTTATTGAATACAGTGGTAGATGGTTATGATGTCAAGCATTGATTCTGTATTGGTTTAGTATTATGCATGCTTTGGACTAACTTCTGTAAAGTACTTTTTTGTTACTGACAGCCCAAAGGTGTATCTATCCCCACACCTACAGTCACCATGTATGTGGGAGGAAACCAGAGCAACTCACCAGAAACAAGGAAAATAAAGATAAAACCTTAAAATCAAATAATAAAAATAATATTTTACATAATATGTATATAGCTAGTAAACAAATTGTCTCCTGATATTGCTCCTTAAAATTTAGACCAGACAATGCAAATATATATATTTTTGACCCTTGAAAAAGATATACAGTTATCCTGAGATCCAAAATTAGCCTTTGCTGATCAACTTGTTTATATTTTAGTTACAGGGATAGAACATTTGCAGTATCTGTTTCTGAGAGTATAACTGACCACAAGCTGTTCAATTAAAAAATAATAATCTAAAACTAAGCACACTGCACGTTATGTTTATCACATGTTATCAGATTATGATTGTAAATGTCTTTGTTAGCTAAAAAGTACCTGGTATGAGCAAATGATCCGTACCACCAGTAACAATGGTGAGTCAGTTCAGCCCAACTGTAGAGATTCATTGCTAACCATTGCTTTAGATATTTATTTGCCACAACGCTCTTTGGGATGTTATTATTGTGAGAACCTTAAAGGAAATGTAATGAATTTAGTGTATGCTTATTCACCCAGGTGAATTCTATATTAGAATAATCAAATTAGACCTGTGTAATGCAATAGCACAAACAGATACAGCACACCTCTGTTACTTAATCAACCATATCTTGCATTGTAGTGGAAAAACACTTAAAGTGTGTCAGTGTGGCTCAAGTGCTAGCAGCTATTCACAACATAGCTTGGGGCAACCAGCGTCCCTACTGTGGAAAAACCCAGTGAGAATTTTCTTTCTAATACTTTTACTGCTACTAATACCACCTCTAGATTATGGAAATGCAGTTCTTTCCCCCCCACCTCAATTGTATAGGCGCTTAACCTTTATTTAAGTAGCACTGGCCCATTCTTTGAGAAACGATATATAGTTAAAACCACAAAACAACACAAGTCAACAACAGTAAAGAACATTAAGACACCAATGCTGAAAATAATTGGTCATACACAGGTGTCAGGTCAATTTAAAATAATTTGGAACATGAGGAAACTACCAAAAATACAAAAGAAAATAGAGAGAAAATACTTTTAAAGAAAGCACCAAGAAAATGTGCTTAACAAATTGATTAGACCACCTGTCATAAAAACAAGAAAATACAAATATTCTTGAAGTTTGTCAAACACACGAGTCTCCAGCTATGGCCAGGCAGTTTGTGCCAGGAGAACGTTTGTTGTCAGGTCAACTTTGCCTCCCTACAACTTTGTGTAGTTCTCAAAAGTTCTGAAAATCAAGTTGATGAATCACTGCTTTGACTTCCAAAAGACAAAAGGCTTTTCTGTTTTTGGCCTGTGATCAGAACTTTTGCAGCATTCCTTTATAAAGGTACTGCACATGTATGGAAGCACTATGCATTGCATACTGTTTCCCAACGAGTTCCAGTGAGTCCAGACCTGTAGCTGTTTTTCCCTCCACTAATTATTTCAGTCTCTAACACTTCTGGTTATCACATCTGTTGCACAATCTTCTTGACCAATTGCTGCAATAGTTTCAAGTACAGCTGTCTACACAGTTACATGAAGGAATTTGGTCTGAACATTTTGTTTTACTAGTTTTCCTAAAACTCCTGTCTGTACTTTTTGCTTTGAGGACGTTGTAAGGCATGTCTGCTCCCACCACGACATGCAAGCCTCACCATCTGGCGTGGACACATTTCGGCAGCAGCCTGAGAAGACGCCAAATTAGATTTTGTTTGGAGTAAACTGCTGTTCGTGCTGCTACAAGCTTCAATTTTCTCTCTGTTGGGATATAGCTAATCACTTGTGATTACTAAGCACGCCGCAGGCTAAAGGCGTGTGTATGTGTGACACAAGTATGGATTATATAACTTGTCTCAATTTACTGTGATATTAGGTAGACCTGAGCATTAAAGGGGGTTATATTCAGCTGTGTCTTATTAAAGGTGTATAAACTGAGTGCAGGTGGGTGTACCTTGCACTCCATCTCTCTGTTTAACACGTTTACTGTGTATCGACACTCAGTGGATAATGTCCTGTTCAGCATTAGCAATGCTTTAACTGTCTGTTATAAAGAAAGCAAGGTATAGCGCCAAGGTTACATCAGTCACGCTGTGTAAACTTTATCCACCTGCATTTTGTTGCTCATACCTCCATCTCCATCTTCCCCCTTTCCCCCCAACCCTCTTTCTTTCCACTCTCCATCAGCCGTTGGGATTCTCATCTGAGAGAGGAGAACATAGACGGAAAAAATAAGAGCGGGGATGCAAGGACGCGTGGCGGAGAGAATACTAAGCACCTATGGGTGTTTAACACAAAGCCCTGTACAGACACCCGTGTGCATACACACACAGAGGTGTATATAGGCACACATTTCTCACTTAAGCATGCACACATATACACAAACACACTCTGCTGGGTATTATCAGCCCCCTTGGTGCAGGTTGAATAGAATGTATTTGTACCTCAGGCTTAAACAGTGAGGATTATGGGGGATATGAGGGGAATGCTAAAGCCGGGAGGGAGGCCGACGACCTTGGTATGGACTTGGAAGGCAGGAGGAGGGGTTGGTTGTGGGTGGCGTATCATTCAAAACTGCGGTAAACACGAGGCCTGAAAACAATGATGGTCTTGTGTGATGTGCGCGTCCATTTAAGTAGAAATAACAGCATTAGGGCTGTGAAGAGTTTCATTAGCCCAGTGCGAAGCAACATGTTGGTGAAGAACGAGCTTGTGCTTGTCTGATATTTCCATCAATAACGCATTCGTGCTTTTGTTTTTGCTACGTTTTGTGTTTGCGTGTTTACATGAGCATGTCCGTTCCCATTTTGCACGTGTTTTTGTGTGCCCAATTGTGTGGAAATGGGGGATGCATCATATACTTGTTACAAGTGGCAGGACAGAATGCATAATTCATTTTCATTTGGATTGCTGTAATAGGGTGAGTTTGTGTCTGTGTAGCGGCCGCGGGGAATGTGCTTTTTCTTGCACTAAGTGTGTGTGTCTGTGTGTGTGTGAGAGAGAGAGATTTGGCACATCTGTGTAATAACCTGGGATTGGATGTGTCAGGTCATTTCTACAAGTGTTAAAGAAAGCAAGGAGGAGAGACAGGCAATCTGATGAGTAGAGCTGCATCTCAGCTCATCAGTGTGGGGAAAAAAAGGGGGGGAATGTAGGAAAATTGGAAAGAGATGGGTGTGGAGAGGTAACATGGGTGAACAAACAGCCCGTGGACAGGGGCGGGGATGGAGAGATGGACGATGGAGGAATGAGCTGAAAAGAGGCAGAAGGAGGAGAGAAAAGTAATGCAGGAGTGATGGAGATAAATCAATAGGAGAATGGTGAGGAAAATAACAGAGAGGAACGAGTGAAGAGCTAGGTGAGGGTGGAGAGGAGAGAGAGTTAAGGAACAGGGCGGATGGAGGGATGGTTGATAGAGAAAGGGTTGCGGTTGGAAAAGTTGCAAAAAGGAGAAAGAAGACAGGAATATAATATTTATGTAAATATGTATTAGCAGTGTTTCAAGAAATATCAACAGGATTTATACGGTCTGTTGGCATACATCTGCAGCCTGTGCTTGAAGTCAGCTGGCCTTTGCTGTGCTCATGTGTATGGCCTCTCACCACATTTTTACTAGAACTAAGTTAAACTGTTTACCCATCCATCTTCAACAACTTATCCACTTATCCAGGTCCAGGCTGCAGGGGTTGCCTACTATTGTCTAAGTGATTTCAGTTCATTACATTACAATATAATTCATTTATTTAGCACCAATTCACTACAACAGTTGTCTCAAAGACCTTTAGTAAGCTAAGGTCCTACAAGCCCCAGTCGTCTATGAGAAAGCATTTGGTGGCTGTGGGAAGGAAGAACCCACTTTAAACAGGAAAAGACCTCCCACAGAACCAGAATCAGAGAGGAGCAGCCGTCTGCTGTGACGTATAAGGGCAGGATTACAAGGACAGAAACGCATAGAAAAAAGTGCTTGTATGAATGGGTGAATGAGGGATGTTGTATAAAGTGTTTTGAGTGCTCCAGGACAGTAGATAAGTGCTATATAAGTCCATTTACCAGTACATCATGGGAATCCAGGCAGCTGATATAGCAACACAAGTAAGGGATGATTTTGGGTCACCTGATCTAGTCCTAACTCTAAACCTTATCCAAAAGCACCAGCCTTTCTCCATTTATCAGATCACCAGCAAGGGTGTAGGGTTCGAGCTGTGTGTTTGTATGGCCGCATGCTAAACAGAAGATGCTACATTTCAAAGAAAGTCTCATACATTTGGTTATTTTTGACAGTTTTTCAATTCAAAGCTTTTAAACATGGGTATTCCAACCTGGGAAAAGTAAAGGGGTGGACTTTAGGGGAAAAACTCTAACAGATGGGTTGCCAGTGGCATGGTGGTTGTTAAGAGGTTAAGCCCAGTCTTAAAAGTAGATAGGGTGTCTGTCACATGACCCGCACTGACAGCTGGTTCCACAAAACAGTGGTCTGACAGTTGAAAGTAAGGCTGTACTGTGAGAGCAAAGTGGTCTATTAATATAATATATAGTGCTGTCTTTGGTGGGAAACACAGGTATTTGCCAAAAAAGCTGAGAGTATAATCCTTCCTGCATATTCTGGGTCTGCCCTGGGGTCTTTTTCTAGTTAGACTTGTCCAAAACATCTTTCCTCAGAGGCATGTCGGAGGCATCGTGGCCAGATGCCCAGACCACCTTTCATTAAGGAGCTTCTCATCCTAAAGGCAGCATCTAGACAACCTTCAGAGAAAGCTTATTTCTACAATCTCAGAGAGCTGATGCGGTTCATCTGGACATTGCGTTTTCAGTGGGAGAAACGTTTGAAATGGGTGAAACGTTTCTCCCGTTGAAAAAACTTTGGCCAGATGAACAGACAAAGCTTTCTGCGATTTCTGGGATTGAGCATGCAATGAGACCTTATTTTACAACCTTATTCTTTCTGCCAAAACCAGCAGTTTGAGGCCATAGAGGGTAAGTTAGGTGTTTCACCAAACAAACCGAACTGAAAAATAACGGATCTATCATATACTTAAATAAATCTAAGCATTTTTTGTATGTGAGCCCCCTGAATAAAAGGTCTACATGTTGGTGTTAGAAATGAATAGTGTTGAAAAAAATGACTATTTTGACAGTCTTAAAAGAAACCTTTGTTTTTCTCTAAAAGTGTCAGGCTGTACTTCTAATAGAAAAAGGTCCAGATAAAGTCACCTATGATGAAACAAACAAACAAACAAAAAGCAGCCATAAAGCTATTGACAAAACACAGGCTGTAAAAGCTGATTGAACCACACTGCATTTGAAAAACTAGTGGCTGTGCATTCATGCTAGGTAGGAGGTCCATGTAAAAATAAAGTTGAAGTGCTGCTGACAAAAATCTGAAAAGCTCTCTTTGCCATTTTGCATGCACTTTTTAGATGGTATCGAACTCGAGCTCAGCAGTCTATCATTCCCCCGTCTACTTTCAAGTTGTGCACAGTGTCAGGCTTCAGTCTTGGATCATGTGGTAAAAATAACATCTGTGGAGTTTAGTTTAGTTTTAGTTAGCTTTTATACAGCTCTGAACAAAAAACTGATAAACTTACACTGAAGGACAACTCTGCCAAATGCCTACTTTATTAGGTTATTAATCACCAGAATTATCTATTTTAAAGAATATTTGTTCTCAGTATATAGCTGGGATTATGTAAAGGTGGAGTTGTGCTAGTCAAAGTGCAGTCAGTTCATATTCTTAATGAAAATCAAGGATCTTAATCTTTAAAATTCAATTCAATTCCATTTATTTATACAATGCCTTTTTTTTTCTAAAACTTAATGCCAAATAAAAATACAAGCTATCCTGGATGCTTGGTTTACAAATGTAGTCGATACGATAGCGATACACGATTGTATCCCTATGCCAGGACAGAGAACAGTGGTTCCATGGTGTAATGGTTAGCGCTCTGGACTCTGAATCCAGCAATCTGAGTTCAAATCTCGGTGGAACCTATATTTTGGACAGGCGTAGATGCCCACTGCTTCTTTGAGTGAATGGGTTAAATGCAGAGGACTACAAAATTTCCCATGTGTGGGATAATAAGAGTTTAAAAATTAAATTAAAATTAAAAATTATCTTTCAACCAGAATCCTGAAAGTTGTGAGAAAGCCTCAACTCTGGTAAAAAAAAAAAAAAAAAGAAAAGAAAAAAGAATTGACTTTTGAGTATTTCTTCAAAAAAAACAAAAAAACAAAAGAGATAATTTCCTTGACAGTGGATGGAATTATCATAAATAATTTATGACCATTTTAAATCTTTTGCCAAACTCACAGGTACTCACAGAACTTTTTTTCCTGGATGCCTTAGCGATTCCTTTAGATCTCAGCAGGATGACACCATGAAAGCAAAGAGAACACAACCGCAGATGTCAAAGGTTCAAATAACACAAGTTCCACCACTCGTTTCTACTCATTAGTGCCTAACCTGGAAACTGAGAGTCTATTTTTATCTGTTTGATGATGCGATGAACTTTTTCCCCACGACTGAACAATTAAACTGTTCAAGT
Organism: Oreochromis niloticus; assembly: GCF_001858045.2. Taxonomy (NCBI): domain Eukaryota; kingdom Metazoa; phylum Chordata; class Actinopteri; order Cichliformes; family Cichlidae; genus Oreochromis; species Oreochromis niloticus. The sequence goes on from NC_031970.2 coordinate 38,259,955, forward strand.
ATTTCACTTTTTTATTGGGCACTGCTTTAAGCACCTTAGCACCCAACAGGTTACGGGAAAAAACCCTATAACTTAGGTATAGAGTCAGGTTTTACCTGGATACTAAAAAAACATATTTTCAATAAGCAGAAGATAATAACTCTTTTTTACTATGAGATATCAATTTGGGTGTGTCAAATAATTAAAGGGGTAGATATAAAAATGAACCTAGACCTAGGCTTAAAACAGTTAACTGGACACCTGATGGATGTCAAGACGGCCAATCCAAACCTGAAGCAGAGACAAGGAGGAGTTGGGGAATGTAGAAGGATAAAATGGGGAATGTAGAATTATAAAATGAGGAATAAAAACTATGACAGAGTCAAGTTTAAATAAATCTGAATGGAGTCAGATGGAGAACAAGCAAAGAGGATATGAGAACAGAAAACAGCTTTAATGAGGTGTGATAGATAACTGGAAAGGGGGCTGTTGGGTATTATACCTCACTCAACAATGGGGTATATGATTGTGTGTGTGTGCGTGTGTGTGCTTGTGTGTTTGTGTGTTTGACGTTAAGGTGAGCTGATCAGTCACTGGAAACTCCCCCGTATGTCCCTCACTACGAGCTGTTTAAGGTCAGTTCGTCCCCGTGGCAACATGGAACGTCAGTGAACTCCCCTACCATCACTGCCACTGCTCCCAGAAACCACGACACGACTCTGGCCAAATGCCATTGTTTGTGTGTGTGTGTGTGTCTGTGTCTGTGTGTGTCTGTGTGAGCGTGGATGTACACGTATTTGTGTTTCCTGAACTCTGACAAACGCCACTGACCGGTGACACTATCAAGCCAAACAACAGGGTCTTGGTAGGGTTTTCAGATCGTGTTAGGAGGGCTGGCTTTACAAAGCCGAGGCCACGCTCACACACAAACATACACTAACAGCAGCCAGCTTTTTGTTTTACCCTTCTTTGCTACTGCTATTTTTTTCCCCCAAAAGTTTATACTAGTGTGTGTGTACCTGATATTTATGTACAATATGTGTGTTGTCCTAGATAGACACACACACGCACATACACAATCTGCCAACTGCACAGGTAGTAAACTAATTGGACTTTAGGCCATGCATTTACTTCATATGCATTAATGTGACTGTGCATATAACCGTGGCCCTTCTCATTTGCCTCCAGTGACAGGCTCGCCTCTCCTCGCTAATACTAACACGATGCTGCTTAGCTTCTAATTAAGATGTATGAGTCACCATGTCCGCTTGTGTGCGCGTGTGCGTGAGAGAGAGAGAAAGAGACAGAGACTGTGTGTGTCTCATCATCATAGTCTGCCACACATGAATGGTGCTGTCCGCGTTGTGTTTGGCAGGGTTGAATGGTTTTGCGGCCAGGAACGTTGTCTAATTTAAGATGTCACACATGCTTGGTAGCTCATTTACACAAGCCGCACACGCACTCACTATACTGTAGTAGCAGGCGACAAGCGCCCATCCAAAGGGCGTACACACACATGCACAAACTTGTGCCACGGAACATCTTGATGGACAGACAGTTGGGCGAGGGGGTGTTGATGAGACATACACACAAATGTCATCTGTTTGCGAACCCACACACACGAGAATGTACCACTTTTTAAAAACAGCAGCCACTGTGCCTTCAGTTCCCTGGCAGGGTGATTACTACTTTTATCGTTATGCTCATCATCAATCATCAGCCCACAGACACATGCATGGTGACATAAAAGTGCTCCAGCTCCTTAACACACATGTAACATTCTTGTTAATGGCTGTGTCTTATGAGCACAGATACACATACAAGTGGATGGAGTGAAAATCAAAAATTCTGATAAGTTTCTTTTTTTACAAATCGCGTGAGTAAAAATGGAAATATTTTCATTACCGAGAACTAAAAATGTTTGGCTGCACATGACACTGTACTTTCAGTCAGTGTCAGGTGCAACTCCATAGCAATATAATATGTGTAAAATGGTCACCATCCTACATGTTCTAAACGCAGTAACAACATAGCAGTTACTAATCAACCAATACTGACATTTAAACTGAGTTTATGTGGAAGGAGAAAATGTATGGTGACCTAAAACCTTTCAAGAATTAAAATTACTTCTAATTCCATGAAGGATAAAGAATGGGATGGCACAGATCAAACAACAATCCATCAGTGTAAAAACAGCACCAACTTGTCAGGGATCAGAGGTGGGAAGTTACGACGTACAAAGCAAACATCCTGCAAACCAAACCAAGCTATACTGACTTTGTGTTATTCAAATGTAAAGCACTGTGTTGGCCTGGTGCAGAGTGGCTGTGGTGCTCATGGTCAGAGTTAGTTTACATCAGGTGTAGCAGAGATGAATTTACCTTTAAGATGATGATGCTTCACTGAATTTTGTATAAAGACAGTATAAACAGTGTAGTGTCAGTGTAGGGCCAAGACAGCTCGTGAAACTGGTGACATCTGGTTGCATTGTATAAATCCACATAGACACTAAACACTAGACTGAAAAACCCAGTGGAGCTCACATTAGAAATTATTGTGATGACTGAGTTGTGATTCTTTTCCCTGTGCTGAGCCTCTACATAGATCTCCCCCCCCCGCTAAATCCCACTTTAACCTGTGACTGTACTCATTTTACTGTTTAGGTGTGGGGGTAAAATCACCCTCTACAATGTAGGCAACAGAAAATGGTTCATTTTTAAAATGAACTTTCACTGCTTTTGTCCTACATAAAAGATTCAAACAGAGTACATTCTTCTGAAATAGAATTCAGATTGCATTGTCATGTAATAATGTTATTTTATACGAAAATAGTTCGTAGGATTGTCCTTCAAGGAGCTTCTGTTTACTTTCTCAATTTCTTACTAAAGCTTAATTTAATCAGTGTCATATATATGGTAGAAGAACCACCTTTTTAGTGAAGTGCTCTATTTTTGACTGAGTTTGGTATCAACCTTGTGGTATTACCTAACCAGTCCTATTAGGGTTTGTTAATACTGATGACTAATATTTTTCTTGTTTTATTCTCTGGATATAAGAAAGAAGACATTGATGTACTAACTAGTGAAGACAGTGTGTTGAAAAGATGGAAGAAGTAGATTGAGGAGCCAATGAATTTAGAAAATGAGAGTGAGAGGATGGATGGAGGATAGTCAGTGGAAGTGCAGACGATTTGTAAGCAGGAAGTGAGGGAAGCTATGAAGAGGATTTAGAGTGGAAAGGGTTGGTTCAGATGACATACTAGTACAGGTAGGAGATATCCTTTTTAACCAGATTGTTTAACATAATCTTGGGGAGTGACAGGATGCCTGAAAAAGGCGAAAAACTATATTATACCAATTTCCAACAAGGTTGATGTGTAGAGCTGAGTAACTACAGAGGGACAAAGCTGGTGAGCCACACCATGAAGATATGGGAATGGGTTGCTGAAGTAGAAGTCACACATTGGTCAAAGGTGGGGGTGGGATTACATCAGAGATCAGCTCTGATACAATTCGTATTTGCAGTGGTGATGGACAGGTTGACTCATGACGTCAGGCAGGAGTCTCTGTGGACTTTGACGTTTGCAGATGACACTGATCTGTAGTGAGAGATCACAGGTGAAAGAGAGCCCGGACAGGTGCAGGTATGCTCTGGAGAGAAAAGGGATAAAACTCAGTAGAAGCAAGCCAGAATACATCTTCGTGAATGAGTGGGAGACAGGTGTACCAGTAAAGCTGCAAACAGCAGAGGTATTGGAGGTAAGATGACTTTAAATACATGGGATGAACCACCCGAATCAATGTACACTCCACAAGAGAGGCGAAGAAGTGAGCGCAGGCAGGGTACAGTGGGTGGAGAGGAGTGTCAGGGGTGATTTGTGAAAGGGAAGCTTTACAAGATGGTAGCGAGACCTGCTATGATGTATAGTTTGGAGATGGTTGCACTGACAAAGGCACAGGAGGAGGACCTGGTGGTGGCAGAGTTGAACATTTTAAAGTTTTCATTTGGAGTGAGAAGGATGAACAAGATTAGAAATCAATATTTCAGAGGGACAACACAGGTTGAGCAGCTTTGAGATGAAAAAGGAGCAGACAAAAGAAGAAGTGTTTCATATTTTTCCTGAAATCAGCCCATTTTAATTCCAGGAACTGAAGCCAGTTTTTATAGGAATCCCAGCAAATAAACATGTTTCTTTCTAATAAAAACTTCAGGTAAGTCTTAGGCTTTTAAAGCAGCAAAAAATACAACAAGGAGAAGTATCTAAATATGTGTTCACAACATGGCATGTCAATTATTCGGATCATCATTAAGGCCAAAAAACCCAGAATTTATTCTTCAATACTATTAGTAAAATATGAGCTACATTCACATCCAGCATGCTGAGCCGCTCTGCTGGTGTGAGGCTGTGAACACAAAGTATTCAATCTACTGTAATAATAACAAAGCAATAAATTATAGCCTTTGCTATGGCCCTTTCCTCAGAAATGTTGTCATGCTGAGATTCTAAATATCACACAGTCTGCTTGTTGACACTCCTGAAGATCTTCTTACCTGGTCACACAATCTGCATTTAGCACCACCATCCTCCGTGCTGCAAGCCAAAGCTGGTAACAGACATTGTGTTTAGCTTGATTGACAAAATAGCCTGCTAGCTACCTGTAACATGTACTAGCTATCTGTATGAGGCTAACTGCAGTAATGATGCAAGCAGCCTGAGGCGTTGAATGAGGCATTACCATACAAACATAGTTCCTCAAGATCATTCTAGGAAGTTGGAAAATGGTTCTATTAATTAGCCACAAGGCTTTGTATTCATTAATAGACATTTTTGGAATGTATTGCACCCAAGTTGTTTTTTTCCTGTTTCCTGTCATTACATTTTCTGGGAATTGGGAAAAGGTCTTGACTTGTCTTTCTGGGAATTCCCTGGATTAAACTGTAGTGCTGATATGTGTGTTGCTGGATAACACTACAAGTAATGAGTAGTGTAAAAAATTACTTTGAACTAGGGCTGTCAACATTAATGCGTTAACGCCTCATCATGATTAACACGATTAAAATTTTTAACGCATTTTAACAAATCTGAAGCGCAGAATGGACACACTTTGGACAAAACTGCCCGAGATGCATTGACAGAGACATTTCAGGGATTTTGAGTCATTCTGCGCTCCAGATGGGTTAGTTGCGTTAAAAGTTTTAATCGAATTAACCGTGATGACAGATTAATCCGCTTTAATGCATTAATGTTGACAGCCCTACTTTAAACAGATAAAGTCATAGATTACTTTAAAAAGTGCAGTGCGACGTTTAATAGATTACAGTTGTAAGTAGCATTTTATAAGAAGCACCACTCAAGGAAGAGAGTTCTGAGTAAAATCTGAGAAAAGGAATGTTGCATTGCTGCTTTTAGGTATTTCATATGCCTTGTAATCAAGATACTATAATCTACTATAAGTACAGTGTGACAGCCTTTATGCTTTTGAAGTTTCTAACAATCAAAAGCAGCTATATTGTATGTGGGCATGGTAACATGCTCACAATGGCATTGTGTAGTAGTCATAGGGTCTGTATAATGTTTACTACCATTTCTATTTTAGTTTAACACCACCAGCACACTGCAGTAGGCTGATGAGAAAGTCAGAACAGTGGCATTTGACAATGAAATGTTATGTTCAGGGTCTAGTACCTGGAAAATAATCCCTCCAGAGTATTCTGGATCTACTTTGGGGTCTGGGGGTGGGGGTGGAGGGGCATCCTTATCAGACGTCTGAATCACCTGAACTGGCTCCTTTTCTTACAAAGGATCAGGGGTTCTAGTGTGAAGCCCCCATGAATGGTGAGCCCAAACCACACAAAAGAACTTCCAGTGAATTCTCAAAGCTTATAACCATGTGTGAGGGGTGTAACTGGTCAATCGCTCAAAGCGCTTTTATACAACATGTCTCATTCACAAGCACGTTTTTCTACACCTAAGTGCTTTTGACCAAACAGTCACACTCTGATATTTGCATCGGAGAGCAACTTGGGACTTTGCTATTTTCCCAAGAATACTCAGACATACAGCCTGGAGCAGCCAGGAATCAAACCACCAACCCTCTTTTTCGTAGATGACCTACTCTACCTCCTGAGCTACAGATGATAATAGGAGCTACCAAAGTCAGTTATCATCCACCTGTGCTGACTTGCCTATTCTGTCTGTCTATCCTGCTTGTGCTCCCTCTTTCTCCAGTCAGGGTGAGTAGTTTTTACTCTGTTACTTGGTTTCAGAGGTGGGTGCTCCTTTGTGCCTTTCAGCCCTCCTGGCGAGCACACCTGAAAACAGTTTGCTGATTAACTAACTTGTTTTGCAAGCGGTCATCACCTGCTGCCTTCTTAAGGCTGACGAGATTTTTCAGTTGTTACCAGACCACTGAGTCTACTGTAGAGGTGGAGTTTGGCTCCATGTTCTCTCGGAAGCTTCTTTTTTGTGCCAAAGCCACTGTCATTGTTAAGTGTGTGCGCGTGCGTGTGCGTACCTTTGGACTTACCTATGGATCAAGCTTCAGCTAAAACGCAGCCAGCCCTCCCACCTGCTCCCCTCTGTTGTTATTGTCTGAGTCAAACATTCTGCTGTCTGCATTAAACCTGTTCAACTTTGATCCTTCTGTGCTGCGTGTGAGTCCAGGTCAAGTCCAATTCCATGAAAGAACAATCTGGTGGTTATGGACCCGACGGACATGTACCTAATCCAGAGAGCCATTACCTTTCATGGAGCTGTGCTGGGAGAACATGAGTGAGTCCTCTGTCATCTCGCCTCCACACGAGACGTCTTCTGTCAACGTTATTTATTATTCATTTATTAAGGGGTAGAACACTCAAATGGACTTAGTATAAGCAAGAGCTTCATTAGCATTTTTTACTGCCTGAGTTCATTATTAAATTTCAATGTGTATTTGATAAAGGTTCAGGTTCAGATGCTGCTGCTCCCAGAATATTTAGTCTGTGACAGGAAGAAGTGTGGAGGGTTACTCCATGGATTTGTTTGGATTTTGGCTGAGGACAGTGGTTGGGAGGACAAAGCTTCCCATTGGGCTTTTTCTCATTGATTAAATAATTACATGAGGAGTGAATTAGCTGCTCCAGCATTGCCTGATTACCTTCACTCACTTGATTCTATGGGTACTGGGATGGACAACCACTTTCATAAGCACTGCCTCACTTAAGCTTATCGTTCCTGTGAGGCTTCATTGTGGATAGCTTCCACTTTCACTGAACATGGAAAGAGAGCGAGTATGATGAATTAGGTGCTGAACCGATGCAATTCTAAGGTCTCACCTGTCTCTAGAGGAAAGTAGCAGAAGAACTGAGACTGGGACGTGTTTATACTGTGGCGAGAAAGAACATTTCATTGAATCCTGCCCCCCAGTGACCAAAAGACCTCCCTATTTCATTTAATGGTTTCAGCCAAGATTTGATGTGAAAATTATTCCGTGTCTCACCAAACTTTAAATTATTCCAGGGAGGAACAAAGTTTTTTGGACATAAAAAACTAACTAAACAACTTGACATTCCGTTAGAACGCCCACTCCAGGTCTCCACTCTAAGTGGCAACAATCTTGTCCATATTACCCCCCACCTGTCTCTTCTGCTCTCTGGAAATCAGTTAAAACATCTACCTGTACATTTTTGATATGACGCATACGCCGCTTGTTCTGGAACACCCCTGGCTTAAGACTCACAGCCCCACTATAGTGTTCTCTAAACAAGACAACTGACTAGAGCCTCTTTTGCTATGAATGTTGTTTACAGTCTGCTTTCCCCACCTAATCCTCATTCCATGCTTCCCCATTCTGAAACTTAAGACCTGTTTCCCCTGTGTATCGTGACTTAGTAGAGAGTTAGTACCATTTTCCATCAGTTGACTCCCAAGCCACCATGAGGCACAATATTGAGCTATACATCACATGCGTTTTGTCTACACTAAGATCTTATAATTATGCACGTAACATTAAAAACAGATATAAAAGTAAAATATACAAATATAAAATCTTTAAACCTACATAAAAACTGCCCAACTTGGGTTTTGTCTGTCCAGTCAGATGAGTATGAGTCACACATTTGAAAAATGGTATCGGGTGTATTATGACATGGATGTGTCTACCAAATTTCATGGCACACAACAGTTGTTAAGTCAATTGAATGTGTGAACTTGTCGCTATTAAAGGAATTAAAGGAAATCTATATCTGTCTTGACCGATGTGTCTGATAATTGTTGATGTGACAGACTGACAGAGTAGCATTTCCTAGAGACATGCTGTTAACAGTCAGCAGCAGGTTTATTGTCTATATGTAGAACTATTCTGATGTTAAAATGAATGAAACCTATTCTAATGAAGGTTAAAATGCTTTTGTTCATTTTGTCAAATTCATTCAACTAGTCAGGCTAAATCAGATAATACAAATCAGAAGTGTTTCCTCGGTCTCCCAAGCAAGACATCCAATCCACACAAAATTTTCACACAGTATGTTGACTGATTTCACTGTTGATTTGCACAATGCTTGCTAGCCAGACTGTTTATCATCCACTGAGGGGCTTTTTGTTGTATTGCTGTTTCACACCACCAAGGCATGCTGGCAGGCTGCTGCCAGGAGGCCGATTCTACCCAGCCAGTACGTCACAGCTCAGCTAGGAGACTTTAAACAACGGTTCCCACACACAGACAAACACGCCTCCTCCCTGTTGTTCCATCTTCATAAATTTCAGCAGATTGTAGCCCTGCTTATCCTTACTGTTACATCTTCCACTTTTGATTCTAAACATCCAAAGTAATTGCATGCAAATCAGTGTTTCAGACTTGTTTTTCTTTCTTCACATTGTTCTCAATGAGCCATTTCACTTTGTCTGCTGAGTTACAATGTTTAATCAAAGGCCATGCTGTTTTTCAGCAGGCTCGTAAAGACAATTTATCTAGTAGAGGGAAAAGTTTAATGCGAGCAGCCAAAGCACTGAAACATTTCACTGAATGAATGTAACAGCATTTCTTAGTGAACCTTTCAAAAGTTCTCAAGCCTTTTTAACAGATAAACTCAACTAAAAACAGAAATTCTCTCAAGAATTTAAACTGTGCTTGTTCTTTGGCTACGAAGAGAAATATGCATTGGTTATACATGCAGATATTCCAACATAGAAATGTTACTTAGAAACTGATTTCTACAGCCACCCTGTAAAAATCGCAATTAAAAAACAATTTTAAAAAAACAGTTTCCAAGTTCTGTTAAACAGAGCAAGAGATTTTTAACACAGCTTTTCCAAATATCCCAATTGAATCTTGGATGCTTACATTATTTTAATTTATACACAGAAACATTATTATTTCACAAAAAAAGAAAAAATACCAATTATCAGCTAATAGTCCCTTTTGATAGATAACAGCCTGCAGTCGTTTGCTGGAAAATCTCTCAAACTCGTCAGGATTTAATGATCTTTTGGCATGAACCTTGGTCTTCAGTTTATCCTACAAATTTTAGTGGGATTCAAGTCAGGGCTTTGTGTAGATCAGTCATTAATGCTCCCCTTTTCTTCTGGAGGTCATTCTTCATCAGGAGCATGTATGTTTTGGGTCATTGTCGTGCTGGGGGACAAAGTCACAGTTTTGCTGCTGACTGCTTGAAGTTTTCTTTCACAATCTTCACACATCCTTCTTTCTTCATGATTCCTTCCACCTGGACAATATTCCCTGTTCCAGACACAAGCACTGGGTCTGGAACACAAGCATCCCCACAGCATAATACTCTCACCAGTGTGTTTCACTGTGTGGACGCTGTTCTGTGGGTTGTTCGTGTCTCCCTTCTTTCTTTAAACAATAGCAGCATCTCTTTAAAGAAATGCAGTTTCATCTCATCTGACCAAAGGATGTTCTTCCAGTATAAATAATCTTTCTTCAGGTCATCTTTATATACTTCAGTCTGGTTTGAAGGTGGTTCTTCTGCAGAAGAGGAGTTTTTCTTGGTCTGAAACCTCACAGTTATTCCTGTGCAGAGTTCTAGTGATCATCTTCTTTGAGACCACAATTCCCGACTTCGTCACTCTCTTGTGTCTTGGCAGTTGTTCTTGGGTCTTTTAAATGCTGTGATAACTTTGTGTATCCATCTCCTGATTCGATCAACAGTTCTTTTTCAAGTCTAAATGGACTCCTTTGGAAACAGAAATTATTTATGCGTATAAAGAAAACTAATATAGTTAGAAATAGGTTGGAAAATCACTGCTGAAAAAAGCACTTGGAATTATTTTGACAAAAACTTTAAACTTTAATAATCTTGTCATCATCCTTTTTCCTTTTAAAAAGAAAAATAACCACCCAAATGTAGAGATAATGTCAACCATATTGATAAATCACTGGATATTTTTCCATTATCTCAGTTTCTTTTCCCCAAAGTACCTGGTTTTATGTATCCATTTAAAAATATAGTTTGTCTAAAGACAGAAAAACTTTATAGAGATTTACAGTAAAATATCAAAGTTGTAACTACGTGTTACACGCAGCTAATAGGTAATGTTACTTCTATAACTTAGCTATGTTAGCTACTCACTATAATGTTAATGCTGGCTCCATGTTGTCTTGTACTGGGACTGGTACAGTGACATCCCTATTATAAACTCAGTATTACTCAATGCATGCTGGGTACTGCCACCCATCAGAGGTGGCCCCTCCCTCAGCCTGGTTCTGCTGGAGGTTTCTTCCTGTTAAAATGGAGTTTTTCCTTCCCACTGTCGCCAAAGTGCTTGCTCATAGGGGGTCATATGATTGTTGGGTTTTTCTCTGTATGTATTATTGTAGGGTCTACCTTACAATATAAAGAACCTTGAGGCGAATGTTGTTGTGATTTTGGTGCTTTATAAATATAATTAAATTGAAAGTGAAGTCTGTGTTGACAAGTAGCTACATTCGTGGGAAGATAAATGTCAGATTACAGCAGTGGGTTTAGGCCGTAGATACAGCTTAGATTTGACCATGTCAATCAAGCATTATCCGCCACATACTTTATTATTCAAGGTTCAAGGTTCTATATTTGCCATTTGTGCATAAAACCAGCAGTTAAGGCACATTGGAATTCTTTTGGAGAGCTCTCTCAGTCATAGTAAGCATGTTAGAAAAATCAACAACAATAAACAAGACAATACAATGCTAAAATAAATTGTAAATTATAAATTATACCCTTTTACAAGAGGGGTGGCACTATATACACAAGAGTCTGATGATATTGCAGATTTTGCACAGTTAGGATATGCACATTTCTCACTTGTCATTTATATCACAAGTAAAGTGAGGTAGTGTGGAGTTAATATTGCACATTGTTCAGTGGTTTTTGCTTTGCCATCAGTCCGACTCTTGTTCGGGAGAAACTATTGAAAAACCTTGTTCTGTGAGTGATGATGCGGTGTGCCCTGCTTTGTCTTAGGTTGATCGCTTTATATTTGGTACACACCTGCAGTATCAACAATTTGATGGTCACCAGTTACAGTAAAGTACCTTACTGGTGTTTCAGAGTTAACATAATCTCTGATAGAAAAAGGCTCACAACCAACAGGTTCCAGTTCTAACTTAAGATCAGAAAGTTGGACAATGAAGTGGACCAAACTGCAAGATGGAGAATGCATCAGATAGAGCTCAAGTTCCAAGAAAGGAGTAAATTATCTATTACCCTTTCTTCTAGTTCAATTGATCTAACTGAATGCATTGCTTGTGTACCACATTTCTGTACACCAACTGTGGAGAGTGCTGATAAAGCTAGTGTTTAATAAAGTTTCTTATTCTTAACAAGGATAAATGATTTGAACATGTATGCCGTGTGTTCTGACCTCTGCGCTGACATATCGTCTGTGGCACATGAAAGTCAACAATTAGAACATTTAAATGTAACAGACTGTTTTTTTGGCCAGGCTTAAAAATGTTTGTTCAGGCGATCCTGTCATATGAGAGCAATATGAACATATTTACAGCATAGTATTTTTTTTCTCATACCTGCTCTTCTACAGCACATGCTTGTTGTTTCCACATGCTCTTGGCCAGTTATTTTGTTGTTTTCTTTACGGTACTCTGTTCTTTGACAACCCCGTTTTGTTCCCTAACCTGTTTTTAAACTTACCATTGTTTTGAAATTTTGTCTCAGCACATTCCTTTGTACTTAGTTTTCCCATTTGCATTGTTATTTCCTTGTTATTGAAGAAGATGCTCTTTTTAAAAAATCTTTTCCATGTTGTCCCCTTGAATGTATTTTCTGAAAACCACAACACGTTTTAATATCTAGGAAAGACATTGCCTCACAGAAACAAGGTTGTTTGTTCAAAACTGCCCATCAGTGATATGTGGTCCTGGTATGGTGACCGGTGACCTTTTGCCTGATGCTGATAAATGTTCTGGCACTTTGACCCTGATTTAAATATCTCAGAGTATATATATATATATATATATATATATATATATATATAAACTAGGCCTTACAGAAAATCATGTAGCCTCAGTATAAAATAAATAAACATTTGTAATCTTTTCCTCTAGTGCCATCATCAGGTTGAAATATGACCTGATCTCCATTTATATGTTGCTTTTAACCACATAACTACAAACTCTGTGTCTAGCAAATATTAGCATGCTAACACAATAAACTAAAGAACAAGATGACATTGTGCATGTTAACACTGTAAGGATGTTAACATGCACTGATCACTTGCTCCTTGTATTGCATCTTATAGCATATATAACTTGTATACAACTGTATATATCTGTGTATCTTTTATCTTTAATTTTAAAGTAATTTTAACATAAAAATCGACATACTGCTAATGGAGAGATGCCAAACTGCCTTCATTGTTCTTGTAACGGTGACGATAAAGCTCTATCTTATCTATCTTATCTTATCTCATGCTTGCATGCAGACAGTATTTAGCCTCACAGCTGTATTCAGTACAGTGTAGCTGTAGATTGTAGTCATGTTTGATCTTGGTCTTGGGAACCATCACCCATATGGGCATCTACCTGAGCATTACAGGTCTTTTAAGTGGCACAGACTGAAAGCAAAGTTCTTTAGTTTCTATGAGAAGCTCAGCCCAAGACAGCAAATATACTTTTGTGCAAAGTAAAATGTGGTGTACAGGCCATCTGTACAAATACTCCTCTTGCGTATACGGAGGTATGGCCCTGCTCCTGAAATTCAGATAAATTATCTCCAAGTAATAATTCTGCTACCCTGTAAAAAAAAAAGGTATGTCACTGTACTGCTGGTTTTAATTAAAATGTAAGTCACATCCATCTATATATTTTACTTTGCTTCCTAACCTGTGTGGGGCTGGAACCTATCCAGGCTTGTACTGCTTAAAAGACAAGCCAGAAGGCTTCTTGGAGCCCTTTAGAATATTAACTCTCTGAAGTGGATGTCATCATCAGTAATGACCTTAACCCTAATCATATGCCATCACAATATCCAGTTTCTATTCTTTTAAACTCTGTTCTCATAAGTCTTGGCAATAAGGGTATTGCCCTAATGGTCATGCTTTAAAATCTGTTAACGTTTTTTCAGAGGGTTAAAATTCAAGTCACATGTGAATGCATCAGGAATTGGTCACTTTTAATAATTATCTGCGATGCTAACTTGGTAAATGGACTATATCGCCTTCTACTCTGAGGGCTAAGTGCCAGTTACTATAAGCTGCATTAACCCAGTCAAACCTCACTGTATTTTATATTTGAATCACTTTCTAACAAACATGCACATACTTGCACTCTCATAGACAGAGCAGGGGAAATTGAGGGGGATTGACTTGGAACTACATTTACTCTAAGTAAAGCAACACTTATTGTTTTGGCAGCAGAAGACCAGTGAGATTAGGTGAAAGCACAATTTATACATACACCAAGCAGCTATAAGAAGAAAACTACTGGCTGGTGAAGCAAGTACCATTAATCATCTTCTTTTAGACTACATTATTCTCCTGTAAAACCTTGGGTCCTGGCAATTGTGGATTTTAAATGCAACTATGTTAAGGCGGGTTGCAGCCTATTGAGCCAGACTCAAAGACTGTCAGTGTCGCAGAGTTAGACTCTTGCAGATATGGCACACTGTGGCATTTTATATGATGTTTAATCGAGGCAAATAAGAGGGACTGAGTTTGTAGTATGCAACAAGACTGAAAGCGCGTCAGTCAATGTGACATAAAGAAAAACTGTTGCAAACAGTGTCAGTGCCTACTGAAACCTGTTGTTATGAAACCATTACATAAAACAACTTTGAATCAGAGTTTGAGACCTGCTCATCCAAATAACTTCACACATTTTCCAACCACACAACCTTTGTTCCCAATACAACAAGCTCCATGTAAAGTGTACTTTTTTTGGGAATAGCACTCAGGAGTCGTTGGACAATTCACCGACAGTTTTACTTTGTTGATGCTGTTGTTAGGTCATGAGAAATTATTGAGATGAAAAGTATGTTTCACACTTTTTAAAAAAAAATTATTTTTAGCGAACTGTAAAATGCCGTGATAAACTCAAGCCAACCGTACACATTTTTTACTTACTGAATTCCAGACTTAATGCTTGAGTATTCACATCTATGTTTTCCTTATATATCCTTACATTTGTAATTCTTAATATGTAAAGTTGCACTTAGGCCTCTGAAAACTGGTAGTAATGATTTTTTACATCTGCTGTCATTTTAGATGGTGGTGTACAGATACAAAACTACCAAAATTATTTAAGTGTCCAGATACTCATGGGCCCATCAATATAAATGTGTAGTGGTGAAACCTTCCAATAAATTAAATAGGGTTTTTTTTTTATAGTTAACTTATAGCTGATTGTGATCCTTTTAATGGGAGAAATGACATAAAATCCAAATCTGTCATGATTCTGTCACAGTAGCCTTATCTGAATGTTAACGCGCAGCATATTTAAATCTTGACATGGTCACGAAGACAAATGGTTTAGGTTTTCAGATTAATTTTCTACCTACAAGTCATGACCAAGAGAGATGTGCAGCATGAATAGTTTGACAGAACTGCAATTACCTCTGATTACTTTCCTAATCATAATCAGACAGGCTCCATGTTGTCCGTGACAGTGTTGAACTCAAACAGTGTCCTTGTCAGAGAGCAGTGCCTGATAATGATTGCGGTTTATGCCTCAGGTGGGAGAGGATGTGTTTTATGTTTGAAGCTGTGTTTACTTCCCACAGCAAACACAGCTTATATCAGAGGAAGTGATCAGAAATGAAATCACGGACTTGTCTTTGTGTCTAAAACGATAAGGCCTGAATGACACTCATTTGTGCGAATCACCTACATGTTAATTACCTCCGGCTACTTAAACCGACATAAATTTGAGTTTGTGGTTAATTTACCATTTAGCACTTGGTAACATGTTCCATCTTCATCTCATTGCAGTTAACCTGATCGATTCTTCTGGACATCAATACATCTGCCAACTTGTGATCCTTATGGGTCAACTATACAGTAGTACCCTGAGGATGAGATGATGGTTAGAGGTGATCAGCTTGGGCACAAATGAGAGGAGAATAAAACCTAATGGCTGGTGTGCATCCATTCCATTCTGCTCCAGTAGTAATGTTGTACTCTGCACAAATGCTACCCATTCATGTGGTCTTTCATCTGTTACTCCTCATCTATAAGAAAAAGGCACTACCCCAAGCCTTGTTTTTGAAGTGTTGCATTAACCTCGTGATAGGCAGTGCCCCTCAGACCATTATGATTTTCACTTACTGTATCATATCATCATATAGATTTAACCCTTTGGGGTACAAGCCATCATGGGTGGTAACCCATAACCCTGACCTAACCCTAGATTTTAGAAAAAGGTAAAGTAGACTTTTTTGCGACAGAAGTCTTAATAGGTTTTAATGTGTGTCAGAAAAATAATTTTCTTTGTTCCCTGACTGGCTAGACTTGGGAGAATAATTTATTAAAACAAAGATACTCTTAGCTTAGGGTATCAGAATGTAAGAGTAATTTCTGATGACAGCTAAGACCGCAGAGGGTTAATGTAGGGTTGGAGCAAGCTGTTGTTTTCAGTAATTCAAAAAGATACTTAAAACCACTCTTAAGGAGGGGAAATGGGGAAGATTTATCAGAACTTCTTAATATCCAATAGTTCCCTAACATCTTGCCACAATGTATTAGACTCCATTAGAAAACAGTCTCCAAACCCTGGATGTGGAGATGTTAAGAGATTTACTTAAGAGTATTCTATCAAATTATTGTGGTTGTTGCGTTACTCCCTTCTTCCAACCAGGGGTCGTAACAGTTACAAAGAAGAGGCAGTGACTGATAAAGTCATACAATAAACACAGCAATAAAAAAAAAACTAAAAAACTAATGGCCATTGCATTTTCTCCTTTCACTCCATCATTACACTAAGTTAACTGCTGGCTATAGCTCTGCATTTACCAGAATGATAGGAATTCTCTGAATGTATTATTGTAGGGTCCAACTTACAATATAAAGCGCCTTGAGGCGACTGTTGTTGTGATTTGGCGCTATATAAATTAAAATTGGATTGAAAAGAAAAATGTGTATATCCCAAAATATCAAACTACCCAAACCAGAATAGAGGACCCTAATGCAGAACATGACACAATTAAAACGGCAAACCTGGTGGAAAAAAAAAACAAAAAAACAATTAAAAAATAAGACAAGGACAACATGTGAAAGTCTGAGTAATTCTTCCACATAAATTGGCAAAACAATTTACAAGGGATCGGGAAGAAGGACCAGAGCTTTTTTCCAAGCAGGTGAGTTATTGCCAATGAGTGCCAGGTGAGGGATGTGCAGGAACAGAACAATGCCCTGCTCTGTGGAACAAACAAGGCACAGCACATATGCAAACATACAGAAGGAATAGATAAAAAGTGACAGGTCAGCACTGGAGGACAGGTCGGACCATGACAGGTTACATTTGTAAGCACCTACTTAATGTTTAGAGAGAGTGTTTAAAGAAAACTACAATAAAAACTACAAAGAAACAAAAAGCAAACATTTGTGTTTTGTGTCCATCCCAGTCACTTACCTTTGTGGACTTTCTTTGCTCTTTGCAAGCGAAGAGTCAATTCTTGAGTAATTCCTTTGACACTGTGTCATTTCTCTCAGGAGGACATTTCTGGTCTAATAAGTTTAAAGCTTTTTTGCATAATTTGGTATTGATGTACCCTAACAGGTTTGTCATTGGTAGTTACTGCATTGCCTGCAGTAGAACATCTGTTCTGTATAAATCAACTCATATGCCTCATGAGATATAAATCTAATAATCACTCGAACAGCTTCCAGATTCCACATTTTTTCATACAGCGCTTTGCATTACCAGAAGTAAAAAGTAAATCATCTAGCAGATGAATATGTATCACTAAATATAATAAATAAAACCAATTACTCAGTGCCCGAGAGATGATAATTCCTCTCCATTCCTCCCCTCAGAGAGATAGCAGGAGGTGAGGACCCAGCTCAGCCGTCAGATGAGCTGCAAAGAAACAAACATGTTGTTGTTGTAAGCTGTTGATGGACTCTTACCATGTACATAAACGGACATATTTCTTGGTATTAGAACTGCAGTTCCTATCTCTCCATGTGTGGGAGTTTACACAGTTAGTCAACATGTGATTGACACGGTCATATGTAATGAATACAAAGAGAGGACATATGAATGCATCGGTCTTATCCCCTTCTCCCACCCAGGCACAACCAACCACCATCCCAAATGTAGCAAAAGCTTGGTTTGCATTGCCATCAGTAGGTTTAGACGTATCCAAGAGATGAAGGTTTCCAGTTCAGTGGTCTCAGGATTAGGGATGGGTATTGATAAGATTTTCACGATTCCGATTCCATTTTCGATTCTTTAACGATTCGATTCTTTATCGATTCTCTTATCAATTCTTATTTTTAAAAAAGGAGAACACTAAGGTCGATTAGCTTAGAACTTTGTTTTATATCTACTCTTTGAGCAAGATAGAAATTTAGGAGTAACATGGCCTTACAAACCCAACAGTGAGATCTTAAGAGATCCACAGCCTACGGCTCTTCAATGGGGTGTCACAGGGTCCCCAGGAAAAAAAATTGTAAATGTAAAACAATAAAATAAATATTCTTCTATAGCAATAACAAAGTATAACATAAATTATTCTGTAGCAATTACACAAGAATATCCAGTAATGTCCCTGCCTACAATTAAACACATTCACTTACCGAAAATCGGGGCAAATGGGTGCAAGCCTTTGACCACAAACTTAGTCACTGCTCAGTGACATTCGTCTATCCTGGCCTGAAAGGAGACGCTACCGGTAGACTGCAGCGAGAACTGCCAGCATGTGAGCCAGCCAGACTCTGTCTGTCTCTCTCATCATGGTCGCCTAAATGCAGCGCACAGTAATGGCAGGTTTTGTAATAAGGCAGATTGCACTAACATAATATGCACTGTTAGCTGATTATTTACCTGCCGCATTAACGGGAGAGGACGTGCAAACGTTACCGCTGCTGCTGGGTTGAGATTCACGAGTCCGGAGCGGAATTAAAAACACGACATTCATTTAAGGTTATCGCGTGTTCTGTGAGCAAATGCTTTTGCATATTCGTAGTGTTTCCTCCTTTAAATGAAATATCTACTTTGCAAGTATTGCAAGTTGCCCTGTTGTCATCCGTTCTCGTAAAGTATAACCAAACTTTTGAGCGTTTGAGCCGCTTAGGCGCCATGTTTCCTGCCAGGTAAATGACGCTCCGCAACGTGGTGACGTCATTCAGGGCGACTGGAATCGATAAGGGAATCGTTTAGAAAAATGGCAAACAATTCCAAAGAATTGAAACAGTGGGAACCGGTTCTCAACAAGAACCGGGTTTCGATACCCATCCCTACTCAGGATCAAGTCTTTACTTTTTGGGGATGGTGTCACCATGCTCACCTTAATGTACAGTAACCAGTTTGTGCTGGGGCGTGTGCTGGGGTTGCAAAGCAGCACTAGACAGGTGATAGGAAAGACTGGCACAATGTCTACAGTGATTGGAAGTCATACTGGTCTGTTTTGGTAAAAAGAGAGAGCTGAGAATGAAGGCAAAACTGTGAATTGACTGGTTGACCTACCTTATTACCCTCACATAGGCCACAAAGTCATAGAAAGAAAGACAGAATCAAGCTGCCCCTGAAGGGTGTCTGGGCTCAGCCTTAGAGATAGGTTAAGGAGTTAAGGTGGTACCGACATTTAACTAGGATGCCCCTCGGTTGGCTCAAAGGCTGTATGTTTCTGACACATTCTACTTGGTGAAGACCCAACAGCAGCAAATGGCATTCAGTGTCCTTGCTGAAGCCCTTTGCTGCTTTAGTCTGCCAGTGTGACCCAGACCCTGATAAATGCTAGAAAATGGATGGACTGATGGATAGATTAAACTTCTGCTAGCACACAATAGATTCTTCTTACTGAAAATGCACAAAAAACATCCCTAGAAAACTATTATGTCAAGTTCAAGAAATTTAATGCTCATTTTATCTTTATTTACTCTGGAATTATGCAGTAGAGAGACTCCAGCCCCCCTGCTACCCTGAATTGGATAAGAAGAAAATGGATGGATGGATAATGCAGCAGATATTTAGTTTTCTTCAGTTTCACTGCCTCGCTGTGTAATCCTGTGCTTTCTTTAAACCGGGTGTTAATGTGTTTGTTTTTCTGTTAGTACAAGCTTCCATAAATAACTTTTAGCATCAACTGAAGCATTTACACAAAAGCCTGTGCAACTGGGTGGAAAGTCTGAGAGAAGATATCTATCTTACCAGACGAAATCATAAAGCCAGAGTTCTTACAATTAGTGTTGCACTTAAATTGATTTCATATGGCGCGTTGGAAATGAAGTTAGATCTTATTTTTAAGGCCCTGGAAGGTAACGTTGGTACATGAAGCAATTTACAGGAAATAAGCCCATAAACTTTAATGATTAAAAAAGTGTCTTGCCACTTAGGATAACAGCTTCAGATTCCTGTGAATATTTAATGACTTTTCTTTAGTGTAAAGAAAAGAAAAAGTGCAAATTTGTGGACTGCAGGGATCCAACTTATGGCCCTTGGCAGCAAAGAGAGGGATGGATGCAGTCATGTTACTGATGACTTTGTGTCATGCTGTGATGCATTCTTCTATTGTTTAACATTTTTAATAGTGAGGCCAAACCAATACGTTTTAGAGTACTACCACCCGTGATAATCGAAGGTGAGGAAATTGCTCTTGTATGTTTCTCGAGGCATTGTTTGCTACCAGCGGTGGATATTTATAGCTGCTCACTAACTCCGTCTGCACAGGTGTTACAGCAGAGCTCTTTTTTTCCTGCAGGAAATGATCTCTGGTAATATGGGTGATAAAAGATGACCTTGCTTTGTCAGAGTTTTGTTCGATATGTTTTGACATTTTGTAACCGGTACAAAACTGATGTGCTGACAATGTATAAATCAGATTGAGAAGAAATACATTCAGGAAAGGTTAACTGTGTAATGGGGCAAAAGCAGTGACATCTACTGGATCCTTATCATATGTCAACGTCAGCTCTTTAGACATAGCTGAAACAGCAATAGTTGTACCAGTAGCTTGGAAATAGCAGTAGCTTCTTTATGACAAACATGCTAACATACTTTAAAAGCCAAATGTGCGATTTCATTCCAATCAATTACCATAAAAAAACGAAACAAAACAAAAAAACATCAGCAGAAACTTGTTTTTTTTTAGCCCTTTCTTTATTTGGCACATTTTATCAGAATATGACATTCGCAGTATTTTTTTTTAGCTTTCTGTAGATGTTCAGGTAACTAATGCAGGTTTATATTCAAACTCAGCATACATCAGAGGTCTTCTACACCTATTATTGGACACAGTGTCCATTGTTTTCACCCAGTGTCACATCATTATAGAAATGCCCATCAGAAAGGCAAATTGGCTGCTGTTATGGATCATGAGGACCCAAATCTTGTATTCTGTTTATTTGTGGCTTATGGAATATTGACATGCTTGTGTTGTGATTCAGTTGAATGCCAATTATTCTGCCCTCCAGAAATCCGTATCATCCACTTGACTGAAAATCATGAATTGCAAGGTATTATGCTACAGTTGCACTAGGGAAATCCATGGTTGGAGACTGTAGCACTACCAAAATTATTGCGACCATGTGCAAGGAACTCACGAGCTTGTTGCCTCTGAAACGGCTGCTTCATTTGAACTCAGCATGTGACGCGTGTCACCTTTAAAGTGACTTTGGTGGAACAAGACTGTAATAAAATGTCAAAAAGACAGAGTCAGTCTGCTATCAATTAGGGTCAAGTTTGTAATCTGTTTGTGATAACCTGGCAAAAACCTAAAATCTGTTTCCATCTACACACACAGAAACTCACATTAACGGCTTGCATCCCAGCTGGAACCTCACGGGCTTGAAACAGAAAATAAGAAATTCCACCTCAAACAGTGATGGAGTTGCTGTAGGATGAAGATTTGACTGCAAAATGACACATCACGCAGTGATACGCTGATACAGTACGCTGGCATACCGTGATCAGACATGTTAGTGTCACTGCAGTGCAGCATGTGACAATTAAAAGCTACACTTTAGCTTTTAGCAGTAGCCATTCATTTTACTTGAGACTACGTCCTCACATACCCGGGTATTTTTGAAAACGCAGATTTTTCTGTGCGTTTGCACCTTTCGTCCACACGTAAACGGCATTTTCGGTCACTGAAAACTGAGATTTTTAAAAACTCCTGCCAGGGTGGAGATTTTCGAAAACTCAGTTTTTGCGTTTATGTGTGGACGAGGAAAACAGAGAAAACGCAGCGTCAAAGGTGTGCACCTTTTTTGATGTCACACTGTGCGCCAGGTTATTGTTTCGGTGAAGTGAATTTCTACAATGGCAGACTTAGACAAAATACCGTTACTGTTAATTTTACTCTCTGCAGTGTTTAAATGCTTACATATACAGGGAGTGCAAAATTATTAGGCAAATGAGTATTTTGTCCACATCATCCTCTTCATGCATGTTGTCTTACTCCAAGCTGTATAGGCTCGAAAGCCTACTACCAATTAAGCATATTAGGTGATGTGCATCTCTGTAATGAGAAGGGGTGTGGTCTAATGACATCAACACCCTATATCAGGTGTGCATAATTATTAGGCAACTTCCTTTCCTTTGGCAAAATGGGTCAAAAGAAGGACTTGACAGGCTCAGAAAAGTCCAAAATAGTGAGATATCTTGCAGAGGGATGCAGCAGTCTTAAAATTGCAAAGCTTCTGAAGCGTGATCATCGAACAATCAAGCGTTTCATTCAAAATAGTCAACAGGGTCGCAAGAAGCGTGTGGAAAAACCAAGGCACAAAATAACTGCCCATGAACTGAGAAAAGTCAAGCGTGCAGCTGCCAAGATGCCACTTGCCACCAGTTTGGCCATATTTCAGAGCTGCAACATCACTGGAGTGCCCAAAAGCACAAGGTGTGCAATACTCAGAGACATGGCCAAGGTAAGAAAGGCTGAAAGACGACCACCACTGAACAAGACACACAAGCTGAAACGTCAAGACTGGGCCAAGAAATATCTCAAGACTGATTTTTCTAAGGTTTTATGGACTGATGAAATGAGAGTGAGTCTTGATGGGCCAGATGGATGGGCCCGTGGCTGGATTGGTAAAGGGCAGAGAGCTCCAGTCCGACTCAGACGCCAGCAAGGTGGAGGTGGAGTACTGGTTTGGGCTGGTATCATCAAAGATGAGCTTGTGGGGCCTTTTCGGGTTGAGGATGGAGTCAAGCTCAACTCCCAGTCCTACTGCCAGTTTCTGGAAGACACCTTCTTCAAGCAGTGGTACAGGAAGAAGTCTGCATCCTTCAAGAAAAACATGATTTTCATGCAGGACAATGCTCCATCACACGCGTCCAAGTACTCCACAGCGTGGCTGGCAAGAAAGGGTATAAAAGAAGAAAAACTAATGACATGGCCTCCTTGTTCACCTGATCTGAACCCCATTGAGAACCTGTGGTCCATCATCAAATGTGAGATTTACAAGGAGGGAAAACAGTACACCTCTCTGAACAGTGTCTGGGAGGCTGTGGTTGCTGCTGCACGCAATGTTGATGGTGAACAGATGAAAACACTGACAGAATCCATGGATGGCAGGCTTTTGAGTGTCCTTGCAAAGAAAGGTGGCTATATTGGTCGCTGATTTGTTTTTGTTTTGTTTTTGAATGTCAGAAATGTATATTTGTGAATGTGGAGATGTTATATTGGTTTCACTGGTAAAAATAAATAATTGAAATGGGTATATATTTGTTTTTTAAGTTGCCTAATAATTATGCACAGTAATAGTCACCTGCACACACAGATATCCCCCTAAAATAGCTAAAACTAAAAACAAACTAAAAACTACTTCCAAAAACATTCAGCTTTGATATTAATGAGTTTTTTGGGTTCATTGAGAACATGGTTGTTGTTCAATAATAAAATTATTCCTCAAAAATACAACTTGCCTAATAATTCTGCACTCCCTGTACACACACAGTTACTGTCCCTCCACACATAGGACTCAGTTCTGCTTCTATGCACCATCTTTGTTTACTCTTTCCCACCCAGGCTTCTAGACTTCTGATTGGCCAACATTTCTACACGGTTAGGAATATATCGCCACCTGCTGCTTTGGCATGTTCCTGGCAGCGTCTCCTACGTTTTTGGCTTTTACGTGTGGACGGGATTTTTTTTTAAAAACGAAAACGGAAAATCTCTGTTTTCAAAAATACCCGTGTACGTGTGGACATAGCCTGAATCTCTCTCTTCCTCATCATGTCCCTCCATCTACTTTCTTACCACAGTAATTATATCTAACTTGGTCTCTCCCCCACTCTGTTGTTGGGAGTGCTGTCCCTGCACTTATCCACAGTTACACAGTTAGTGGTATCAACAGCAGCCTCCTGTGACTGCGAGAGCTAGTTATTAAATTAGTTGTTGCTGGTGCTACTGTTGATGGTGCAGCAGCTGCACCGACAGCTAACATGTTGGTTAATTTAACACATTGCTTTTTCTATTTCTCTCTTAGCTTTTAGCTCCACTGTTTCGCTTTTGTTTACCCATCTTTATCACCCACACTAAAGTCTGATCTGAGCACCGCAAAGGTGAGGGAGGGGTTGGTTGTGTTAAGAGATTTGACTGGGCAATCCAGTGTCAGTAGCGAAAAAGAATGAATGGGCTGACTTCGGTGCTTGAAGGGCCGCTGTGCGGCGACCTTTCAAGCCAGCACATAGCAGAGGTGTGGACTCGAGTCACATGACTTGGACTCGAGTCAGACTCGAGTCATTAATTTTATGACTTTAGACTTGACTTGAAAAAAGGTTGTAAGACTTGTGACTTGACTTGGACTTTTACACCAGTGACTTGGGACTTGAATTGGACTTGAACCTGTTTACTTGAAAAGACTTGATATTTTACCCAAATCTAAAATTTAACATACATATTATATAAAAAGTGCGGACCATTAATTCACTTTATTCATTCATTCATTCTTACCACACTCCGTATGTATGTGAGCGTGGGCTGTAGCACAGCCAATCAAATTAACCAGATTTGAAAAAAACAAGAACAAAAACGCTCGAGCCAAAAATGCTCCCAAGAGTAATTTCTTTCGGGTACATAAACTACAAAGTAGTCAACAAAAAACGAAATGCAATATGCAAAACATGCAAGAAGAGAATCACAGACGGAGATGGAACAACTTCCAACTTTGTCCGACATTTGAAGTTGCATAAAGAACGGTAGGTGGTGCTTTTTTTTGCTACGATGAGATAGCTGACTTAGCTAACTTCATCTTATTAGCAAATGTTCTTCGGGCTACGTTGATGATACTGTTTGGCTTTAACAGGTATGATATGTTTGTCATGCTATTTTAAATCCGGTCCTGCAAGCGCATCCAAGAATAACATGCAACTTGTTAGCTCAGAATTGTCGGTGAATGGTGAGCAGGGTCCGTTTCAGAAAGTGGGTTCTGTAGCTGTACTCAGTCTCTCTCCGTCTTCTCCCCATCATTAACCCCGTAGATTTAACCCAGTTTAGACTGACAAATATTTATTTTACCATCACATCACAATTCAAAATCACTGTGTTTAATTTGCAATTAGTGTATGGTCGTGTTTAACTTTTGCATGTCTGAGCCTGGAAAAAATTTTTTTTTGGTTAGAAAATCTGGCCCACCTTAGTGTGTAATTGAGTAGTCCTGCTATACATGGCCTTTTTCTTCTGTCATTTATGTCAATACATCAAATAAAATACTTTGATCTTATATTATTAGCTGTTGTTTATTTGCAAAGGTTATTCTCAACAGGGATGCTAGACAAAAACGGCGTTTTCTACAGACAGCCTAGCATACGCTCTCCACTTGCGAGTGAAAAAAGAAAAAGAAAAAACACCCCTTCCCTATTGGTGTTAGAGTTTACCAGTGTTGGTCAAGTTACTTGAAAAAAGTAATCAGTTACTAATTACTGATTACTTCCCCGAAAAAGTAATCCCGTTACTTTACTGATTACTTATTTTCAAAAGTAATTAATTACTTAGTTACTTAGTTACTTTTTAAAAAGACGATTTACAACCTGAATAGGTGATAAAGCGATAGATCTTTCAGCCCAATTCTACTTTTTCTGCATAATCCATCATACAAAATGTAATCAAATGGAAACGTCTCTTTTTAAAACTTTAAAACTTTAAATCTTTTAACATTATGCATCAAGCAAAAACTTAATTATATGCAACATTCTCTGACTGGAAGAAATTTGTTTAACATTTAAACCTATTTTCTGCACATTCCTGCACATAAAATAAAATATTTTTTTGTATTTACACTCACTCTTTCAAACAGATGAAAGTAAAACACAGCAGAAAATAAATAAAATCAAAGACTAGCAGTCCTGTTGCTCTATTTTCACCTGTAAAGCAGGACTGGGTTAGGCGGAGGTTTACCCTGGTGCAGGTGTGCCGCAGCGGTCAGTGGAAGAATCCACGAGTTTCTCTGTGAGTTTCACATTACGTCGTAGCGCACTCGCTGCTTGCTTGGAAGTTTAGGGGGTTTTTTCGCTGTAAAAAGAAGTTTTCTTCCCACGCACAACGGACACTAATGTTTTTGTCACTTTTTATGGAATCAAACTCAAAATAAGGTCAGTACTTCCACGCTTTGAACGCTGCATGCTATACTCTCTCCTGTACTTGATATATTATGATCTGCACACAGCTGTTGTCACGAACGTCGCACTCGCTTACGTCACTGTCATGAGACATTCTCGCAAAAAATCACGGTTTTAGTAACGCAGTAACGCAGCGTTCTTACGTGAAAGTAACGGTAATCTAATTACCGTTTTTGCAATAGTAATCCGTTACATTACTCGTTACTTGAAAAAAGTAATCAGATTACTGTAACGCGTTACAAGTAACGCGTTACTGCCCATCTCTGGAGTTTACCATGTCAGCCAATCAAAAAAATGATAAGGCAACATGTGACATTTGGTTGTTTAGGGAGAAGGGGAAGTTTTTAGGAGTGACACCCGCGACGGAAAGCGGGCGAGCGAAAGAAAGAGAGAGAGAGAGAGAGTTTTCACATGTGAGACATTAGTGACGTTTAGCGTGTTTGGAGGCTATAGTTAGTTTGTTGTGTAGTTATTGTTTTGTATTGTGTGTCGGTTAGACTGCTGAATTTCATATTTGATCTAAAAAAGCTGTCAAAGGCAGATTCCAGTGTAAACGCTGTCTCCACATAGAAAACTGGACTGTTGCACCTCCAGTTGTCAGACCTGCAGGGTTTAGGCCTGTGGTGTTCTCCTCTGTCTTATACTGAACACAAACTACATTTTTTGGACCGGGACAAATAATTTGTGTGCCTTCTTATTTGATGCAGCACACCTGATTGTTCTGTAAATAGATTTAAATGGTTATATAAAAACGCCTGAGGCCTTGGCTGCATTTTTAGGTAAATAGTACCATATAACTTTGTTGTTTGCAAAACTTGTGCATAATTTTTAGAAATGTACAATTTCTATTTGCATTTCAAGTTATGAAAATGATTCGTTAAACATGTAAAAAAATATAACTTTTTTCTACTCGAATTCTGAATTTTTTGTCTGAATTTAGATCAACTGTGCTAATATAGTATACCAAAATGAAAAAAATAACTCAAATTTCAGATATTTGAGGTTGTGCTGTAAATAATGATACCAAACAAGGCAAGAAAAACATATTTTAAAGGTGAAATATAGAAGTAAAATCAAAAGTAGTCAAGAACGGCCAATTATACCCAGGACCCCAGAGGGTTAAAAAAAAGACTTGAAAGGACTTGAAATTCAAAGTTTCGGACTTGGGACTTGACTTGAAAGTTGTCTGTCTTGACTTGCGACTTGACTCTGACTTGCTTGACTTTACTTGAGACTTGACTTGTGACTTGAGGATAAAGACTTGGGACTTACTTGAGACTTGCAAAACAATGACTTGGTCCCACCTCTGGCACATAGCCTGTATAATAATATCAACACAGGAAAAAAATTACATTGACGCACATGCTTCACCCCAACAGGCAGATTACCAGTACAGTCCTGGTGCTCGGCAACCTTACCTCCGTATAAGAATAAAGTCAGAAAACAAGCAGCTGGAAACCAGTTGAGCTGAACCCCCTGCTGCAAAGAGACACATCACAGACGAGTTGGTCTCATCAGCACAGACTGACTCAGATTGATTGCAACGTTTTGACAATATGTTGTATGCATTTATAAACTAGACAACAATTATTTACAGTGCTTTACTAAGCTGACTCAGACTGACTGCTGTCAGTGCAGAGTCAGACCATGGTGACTTAGAGACAGGTTGCTCAACCTCTGTACAAGCAGTTGGTAACAAGGAGTTTACCTATTTTTTCTCTAGTGTGACTGAGGTATTAACTGTTATCTTGCCACATAATCCCCCCATTTAATGGAACTAGCTCCAGCTTTCTGTTATTTCCATCCTGTCAGCTCACATTACTTCCATCAGCCATGATAGACCAGCCCACTGCTATTTTCCCAGATGCTAGCACTCAACTATAACAGTGATACATCGCTGTTTTGCTAAAAACCTGTATGTGCTGTTCCAGTTTGTCACAAGGGGCCAGGATCTTACACCAGCTGTCACTGAGTGTGAGGCAGTATACAACGTGGACAGGTCACTGGTCTATTAGAGGGCTCGCACAGACTGATAACCACACAGGGTGACCTCAACACCTACTGCCGATTTTGAATCACCAGTTAAGAATGTGTTTGAATTGGGCAGATGAAGCCAATGCAGTAGTGATGGTAAATTCGATTCTTTTTACTGAATCGAGTTTTAATGAGTCACTCACCAAAGTGAATCGGGTTTCTTGAGTCATTTAAGTCACTGAGTCAGTTGACCAGAGAGTGCAAAAATGTATATTTTCACTCAAACTTAATTTGTTTCTCTTTTAATGTAAATCCTACTGCTAAGATGAATGATTGTAAAAGAAAACAACTATTTTTTTAGAGCAAAAAAAATTCTAAAGGGAACATTTATTTATTTTTATTTTATTTTATTGGTATTTTCCTTAAATGTGTCAAATATATATTTTCTCATCTAAATGTCCACTGAGCTGTGAGCCAGGGGGCGGTAAAGCGCTTTAACATTGGTTGCCAACCAAGAAGAAGAAGAAGCTGCGAGCCAGGAGGGAGGGGGTGAGTGAGTGAGTGAGTGAGTGATTGGGCCTTTCTCAATATGCGTACTTGTGCATACTTGCGTTCTCGTGTACTCGTGATACGTCATCAGTCAGAGACCAAGTACTGTTCCAATTCGAAGTACGCATCAAACCGAGAACGCGAAAAAGTCCCGGATGTGTTCTCGCTCCGCCCGTTTTATCGAGCATGCATCGGTGGTGACTTGTGTGGACTTGGTACAGCTAAATATCCCAGAATGCATTTCGTCCGAAACTCAGACAAAGGCCGTTTCTCAATTCTCAAGTACATGAGTACGTACTCGCGTTCTCGGCGAGTCCGTACTCCCGTGCGTTCTCGGCCAGTACGTACTCGCCGAGAACGCGAGTATGTACTCACGTACTTGAGAATTGAGAAACGGCAAGTGATTCGTAACAGGAAGGGAGGGGGTGAGTGAGTCAGTGATTCGTTCAACTCGTTTGAGCTGTAAGCCAGGAGGGAGGGGGTGAGTGAGTGATTCGCCTTACACTATGATTCAGCACAGCAAGGGAGGGGGTGAGCGAGTCAGTGATTCGTTCAACTCGTTTGAGCTGTGAGCCAGGAGGGAGGGGGTTAGTGAGTCCTGAGTGATTCGCTTATGCTATGATTCAGCACAGCAAGGGAGGGGGTGAGTAACTCAAATGTGCTGTTAGCATGCTAGCTGAGCGATGCTACTGTGAACCGAGGAGCTATTGTCTTGATGTGAGCTTCTACTCAGGGTTTTTTCTTCCAGTTCAGAGCAGAAATGTTTTTGTTAAGAAACTGGCTGTTGTTTTTTTCCCCACAATTTTAATTATAAGCTAGATATATTTCTACTAATGGAATTAGCTTGCTAACAGCAACAGGGATGAGTCAGTGAGTCAGTTGCGCTTGTGAATCATGATTCATGAGTCAGTAAAGTGATTCTCGAGTATTGAATGATTCGTTCACGAATCGAACATCACTACAATGCAGACAAAGAACATGTTAATTTCCTACAGGAAGGTGATGCCCCTAATAAATACAAAAATAAGTATAAGTGAAATTTCAAATGACCACCGAGATTCTGAACAGTTTCACAAGCAGGAAGCATAACCATCTTCCACTGGCAGTTCATCCAACATTACACCATAGTTGTGACTATTAAACTTAAAATGCCCACATTTACAGTATTTACCATTGCTAACCGGAGGTGTAATTTAAAGAAAATTTGAGGCAAAGTCATTGCATTGTAAAACGTGTTGTGAAATACGTACTAATATAATATTTTAGAGTATATTCACTATTCCCTCTATCTGTTTAAATTGTGCCAATACGCTGCCAGTGGTGATAAGGGCTGAATGAAACTACATTAGGCCAGGTTCCCGTGCAGCAACACCATCTCTCTGTCTCTATCGCTCTCTCTTTCTCCTCCTCTTTGCTGCACCGAGATGCTGTCGTCTCTTCCGTTTTCCACTAACTTCCCCTTTGCTGAAAGGCAGATGCCCAAAATCAATTGCATTCACTCAATTTATATCAGCTCAAGTAAACAAGGCTGAATGAAACGGAGGGACGTTCCCGGTTCACACCAGTCTGAACAGCTGCTGCTGTTCTGCTAATCAATAACTCCACTGATAGACATCAAGTACAAAGAAAGGGCACAGAAAATAAACATTGCTGATAACGTATACTCCATTCTCCTGAATAGCACTGAAGCAATTCAGACCAGACTATTAGACATGCAGTCACTTCGACTAGCAGCAGCAGCTGTCCCATAACTGAACCTGCCCGTGGCCATGAGCAGCACTTTAAAATTGAAATGTATTTTTACCCAGAGAATCAAAGATTGGACAGAAAAAACACTTATCGAACACATGCACGTTTTTACATTTTAATGAGACTTCTGGGAGATTTTTTACAATATTTTCTTCTCTTTTTTTTGCATTAGTGTGTAACAGCACAAAGTTTTACACACACAAAAACTGTTTCAGTTTTAGCTGATTTCTGCTGATGTGGAGATTTCAGAGGCTCACAGAGAAGGAAGAAAGAGAGAGAAAAAAATGTATCCATTACTTGGCTGCGCATTGGAACTTTGAATTATCTGACACGAGCTGTATAATTCTGCACTGCTAAATGAAATGCATGTGAATTAATTCGGAACAGTGGTTCCTCCTCAGAGTGACTGCAGATACACAACTCCACTTTGCCTTTAAAATATTCATAGTCATAATGTATTGGTAAACACAAACAGCTGACGCAAGTGTTTGCTCAGGGATATTGGGATGGAAAGAGAGCAGCGTCTTCCCCTCACGGAAAGAAAAATTCAATTGAAGGATTTTGTAGAAAATCCTGTCGGGCAAGCTGTGTGTGCTCCAGTTACAAAAGCAGCGTTCTTCAGCATCTCATTGTTTTTGCTCTGGGCTGTTCAGTAGTGTGTGTGTTTGTTCATAAGACACTGTGAGGGGTGTGTTAGAAAGAAAGCTGCAGGTTCCCAAGTTGTCAGAAGTGTAAAAACTCAATGTCACAAAATCAACAAGCGCACGTGTCCTGTTTCCTCCACTGCTGTACCAAAGTAAAAACACTGATGATTGCAACGTTTTTTGTTTTTGCAATTTTAAAACAAGAGCAAAAATCTTTAATATCTAAAACAACAAGAATCAGACAGTGCTGTGCAAAAATCTTGAGCCATCTGCTATTTATTTTGCTAGGAAAATTGGAAATGGAGGGAGAGACTTATTGGAATGTAAGAAGTAAGAAGAAGCAGAGTACAAGTCCATATTTGTTATGACCACATTTATTCTTCAAGAGAGCCTGAACTCACTGGTTCATCCCCAGGTGCCTCGCATAGCTTGGATGAGTCATAGGTTGGTGCTAAGTGGCTTATGAAAAAAACAATCAAACAAACAAACAAACACTAAAGTGCCTTCTCCGTCCCTCTGATATACTGTAATCTTGTCCATCCTGGTCCCTCCCAGTGAGAATCTCAACATCTTAAACTCTGGCACCTCCAGTTCGGTCTCCTGTTTTTATGTCAATGCCATTGTCTCTGAACCATACATCAGAGCAGGTCTCACCATCTTATAAATTTCACTTTCACTCTTACTGATATTTCTCCACCCTCTTCACGCTGCATGCACTCTCTTCTTCACCTCGTGTCCACACACAGTCTACTCTACTCGCTTCTTCTTACTTCATTTCCTCTGCTCTCAGTACGTACCTCTACCTCTCCATAGGGTTGTATCAACTGCCTTCATAGCTGCCTTCATTTTCTCATTAAGCCTCTGTACTTCCTGATTCACTAACTTTCCTCTGTTATCCTCTCTCTCATTTTCTTCATACATGAGCCCCTCGGAGTGCTCCTGCCATCTTCCCAGCACTCCGTTCCCATGTTAGAACAGGTTTGTTTTTTTTAAATCACTCTAACCTGCTGCACATCCTTTCCAGCTCAATCTCTCTGCAGTGATACAAGTTATTTTGTCCTTCTTTAGTATCCAGCCTCACATACAACTCACGGTTTGCATTTTCTTCTGCCACCTCTCTATTTGCTCCCAGTATTCCTCTCTGGCTATCCCACTTTTTCCTTTGAATTCTTTCCTGTACTTCTTCATTCCACCACCAAGTCTTCTTATCATCTTTCTTCTGTCCAGAGGTTACACCAAACACCTTGGCAGTTTTCCTCACTACTTCACCTGTAATTATTCAGTCACCCGGTAACATTCCCTACCACCCTGAGCCTTTCTCAACTCTTCCCTAAAACTTGCACAACATTCTTCCTTCCAAAATTTTCACCATTTAACCTTTGATGCTAGAGCCAGATGTTGTCTAGTTCTGTTGTCCCCTTACACTATCTTGAATTCTTGTGTCTTTCAGACTGCAATTTCTGTGCAAGATTTAGTCCACCTGAGTGCAACTTCCTCCACTCTTACACATCACACTGTGGTCCTGCCTCTTCTTCTACTGTGTTCAGTGTTCACCATCAATACGCCATTCTTCCATTAAATCCACCACCGCTATTCACCCCTGTTCCCTTCATCTACATGTCCATTGAAGACTGCTCCAACTGCCCCTCCCTTAAATGTCTATATTAAACACATTATGCTGACTAGGTTTTACAACAGACAGCTTTGCATGAAAGCACTCATCACTCCTGCCTTGCATCAACAGTTCAGGCTGCTGGTAGAGATGATCAGGAAGGAAAATCAGGAAGGGCGCCAATACCTTTTCCCAGCACTCTACGTGTTTCTCTTGGTTGGGAAATCTGTAAGATAAGGATACCTCACTCACACTCACTCAGTGGTACTGCCATTCTCCACCTGCTACTGGATTCATGTCTGAAACATTTCCAGCTAACTCCTTCTTTATGCTCAACAACAAGGATGTGCATCAGTATTACTCAGATTTCCACCTGTGATATTAACATGCATCTCTTATTCCTCAGACTGACCCCTTGTAAATGTTCCTTTATATTATACTTACCAGTTTCTAGACTCATCCACTGCAGAAGACTCTTCACTCTAGGCCTGATAAAATATCCTCAACTGTAGTTACTGGCTCCTGTCACTGTTCTAATTGTAAATAAATCTGCATTTGAGTCAATCTGTTGTGATATTTACGATATGATCCACAATAGATGATTGTATTTGCCATCGAGTATAAACTAGTTTAAACTGTATAATCTTGTGAAGTCTGTCATTAACACACAATGCTAATTAGCACTTTAAACACTGCCCTGTGCAAATAGACTGAAATGTATTACTTTGTTTAGTTGATGCTCTTTCTGCACATCAGGAGCTGTCCAGTCATTCCACAACTCTTATTGCTGCCATTGAGGAGCTTCTCTTATTTGTTTTGTTACCTCATACAAATGACAAATTAGTGGCAGGACTTGGAGAGACACACCGAATGCCAAGAAGTCCTCAAACCTCCTCTTCTCACCGGACATCACTAGATGCAAATAAAGACGTTTCTGTGATCCATTCTTCTCAGTTTGTCTGCTTCCAGTAAACTGCCTCACAGTAGCTCCAGACATGCCTGTAGGTAAGTCGTAGCTTCAACTAAACTGAGTAATAGGAAGTGGTGCAACTGGACTGAGTCTGAGCACACACTCTTGATAGGTGTATCTTGTCTGCCATCCAGTGGTTTAACGCCAACATTGCATTTCCATCAAGGATATCCAATTCCACATTCCTACAGTCAGCCAGCTTTAGAGAGTTGACGTGGATAACACTGATCACTTTGTTCTGCTGGGAAAACTTGGGTCTTGTAGTACGAATGACATGAACCATCACCCCAAACAGACCAGGAACCTCCAGGGTTACAGGCAAAATATGAGGTACCCACACAACATGATTATATGGTGGAAAAGCTGAGAACTTAACCTTATGCAAGACATTTTTCTTTATGTCATGTCATGGTTTAATGTTTTTCTTTTATTTAATTATAATAAATATAGTTATTGCTTGTTTTATCTGCACAGTTTCTGTACCATTTGTTCCCAATCAGCTAATCTCTTCCTCCAGTATACACATATACTCCATCACTTCTCTGCTACTCACCAGATTGCCCTGTCATTCTGGCCACTCAAACATTTTTGTGGTTAACATAAAGTGAATTACATCCTTGTTGATGTGTTTTTAAAAGCTAAAATCAGTTTTTGACCACCTTATTTATACTTATACTACTCTAGTTGATGTATAGAAACAGTTTGATGTGATCTCAGAGCACTCAGTCTTATTGTGGTATACTCATTAAACACTTGGGCTGCAAATTATACAGTGCCTTTAAAATGTATTTATAGCCCTTGAACTTTTAGAAGAAGAATGAATATCCAGCTGACCAGATCTTGGCTGCCTCCGTGCTGCTGGTATGGTTAGGTGACTGTCTGCTCCTAATATTCATACTATATGTTCTGTACTTTAGAACATGCACAAATGGCCCGTATATGCCATTCTATTCTATCCTTACTGTATTTATTTGTACTATTGAGAAAATTGAGTAAAATACAGGTTATTTCAAAAACAGTGCTGTGTATATTAAACTCCTATTTTAACTCAAACACATTACACAATTTTCATTAGTCTCTCCATTGTTCGTCACATTGTGGATCTCTGTTATCCAATATTAATGAATAATTTATGTGTCCAGTTCACAAGGATATCATGCATTTATTTTATTGCATGCTTTTTTGTTTCTTAAATGTTTATTTTTTCAATAACACATGAGTATTATCTTAGAAAATTCTCTCAAAAATGTAAAACAATATTGGAACATTGAAATGCATTTTTTTTTTTTTTTTAGTTTTGTTTAAAGAATGTTTAAAATATAGTAATTAGAACTAAAATAGTATAATTAACAACAATAAAAGTTGCAATAAAGGTTTCTTTTAATTAATAATAAATAATTGAACTGAAGATATATATATATATATATATATATATATATATATAATTTTTTTTTTCCAGGAGCGAAATTCATGATTGAATCGTGAAACTAATGATTGTGAGTAAAAACTATTATTTGTTTACAGCATTCAATTATGATTCAATGTTAATATGAATTAATAAATGTAAATAAATAAATTTAATAAATTTAATGTACAATAATATTAATAGTCCCTCAAAGAAAATCTAAAAGATTTGAGGGTAGGCAAGAGTCACCTTCCAACGTGACATGAGGGACTGCAACATTCTGTGCTTCACGGAGACATGGCTGACCCCCACCGTGCCGGACCAGGCCGTAACTCCGTCGGATTCATTCTTTGTGCTCCGCGCGGACAGAACGGCACAGTCGAACAAAACAAAAGGTGGAGGAGTGTGCTTCATGGTAAACAGAAAGTGGTGTGATGCCAGGAGCATTTCTACTCTTTCCAGCAGCTGCTCGCCACATCTGGAATTCCTGAGCATTAAGTGCCGCCCTTTCTATCTGCCCCGTGAGTTCAACTCGGTCACCCACCCCAAGCGGACACAGGTATGGCTTTGTCCGAACTACATGATGTGCTGAGTTCGCTTCAAAACAAAGATCCGGGCGCAGCCCTCATTGTAGCAGGAGACTTTAATAAAGCGAACCTCAGACAAGTCATGCCAAACTTTTACCAGCATGTCTCGTGTCCAACGAGGGGGGACCGAATTTTGGATCACTGCTACACACCATACAAGCAGGGCTACAAAGCCGTCTCACACCCGGCTTTTGGGAAGTCTGACCACAACGCCATCTTCCTCATCCCCCAGTATAAACAAAAGATACGGAGGGAAGAAGTAACCACAAGGGAGGTGAAACGGTGGTCTGCCCAATCAGAAGCTACGCTACAGGACGCACTCGACGACGTCGACTGGGACATGTTCAGAGCATGCGCAGTCAACATCAACGAGTTTACGGAAGTAGCAGTAAGCTTCGTCAACATGCTAGCGGAGGAGATTATCCCCACTGCGAGAGTCACCACATTCCCTAACCAGAAACCGTGGATGGACAGATCGATCCGCGCTGCAGTAAACGCCAGGACCGCCACCTACAACGCGGGTCTCGCCACTGGCGATATGAGCGCCTACAAAGTGGCATCATACGGCGTGCGGCGCGCGGTGAGAGATGCCAAACGCCGGTACCAGGAGCGTGTGGAGTCCCGCTTCCGCCAGGGCGACACACGGAGTATGTGGCACGGACTACGCACCATTACGGACTACAAACCCAGGGACACTGCGCCGATCAACGCCGACTCTGCATTCACCAATGAGCTGAACCAGTTCTACGCCCGTTTCGAGGTTAGCCAGGCGGCTAATGCCATCTACCGCTGGACTACCGAGGACAATGACGTCATCAACGAGAGACCGGTGACCAGCTTCGCGGAGCATGACGTCCGAGCGGCATTGAGGAGAGTGAACACAAGGAAAGCGGCGGGGCCAGACGGCATCACCGGCCATCTGCTGCGCTGCTGTGCTGACCAGCTAGCAGGTGTGTTCACTTACATCTTCAATGAGTCCCTGGCGAAGTCTGTGGTCCCCACATGCTTCAAAAGATCCACCATCATCCCGGTGCCCAAGAACAGCAAACCCTCATCCCTGAACGATTACTGGCCAGTTGCGCTGACCTCGGTAGTCATGAAGGTGTTTGAGAGGCTGCTGAAGAACATCACCTCCTCCTCCATCCCAGACTCCACAGATCTGCTCCAGTTCGCCTACCGACCCAACAGATCCACTGAAGACGCCATCGCCCATGTCCTGCACACCACCCTCAGCCACGTGGACAAGAAACAGGGTAACTATGTGAGAATGCTGTTTGTTGATTACAGTTCAGCGTTTAACACAATAGTGCCCAGCAGACTGTTCTCAAAGCTGAGGGACCTGGGACTCAACAGCCGTCTGTGTGCATGGGTGTTGGACTTCCTCACCGGCAGAACTCAGGTGGTGAGGGTGGGTGGGTGTGTCTCCGACAGCATCACCATCAACACAGGAGCACCACAGGGGTGTGTCCTCTCGCCACTGCTCTACTCCCTCTACACTTCGGACTGTGTGGCCACCCACGGCTCCAACACCATTGTGAAGTTTGCTGACGACACAGTGGTGTTGGGTGCCATCTCCAACAGCGATGAGGCGGCCTACATGGACGAAGTGAAGAATTTGGCATCATGGTGCCAGGACAACCACCTCCAGCTGAACGTCAGCAAGACCAAGGAGCTGGTGGTGGACTTCAGAAGGAGTCAGCACAGAGACTACAAACCCATTTTCATCAATGGAGCTCCAGTGGAGAGGGTGCAGTCCTGCAGTCCTTCAAATATCTTGGTGTCCACATCTCCTCAGACCTGACATGGGCTGCCCACATTCAGGTCCAGACCAAGAAGGCTAGGCAGCGCCTGTATCACCTCCGACAACTAAGGAAGTTCAGGGTCTCTCCAAAGATCCTCAGGATCTTCTATACAGGCGCTGTGGAGAGTATCCTCACACAGAACATGACAGCGTGGTTCGGGAACAGCTGTGTGAAGGACCAAAAAGCTCTCCAGAGAGTGATCCGTACAGCAGAACGCTGCTGCAGGATTGCTCTCCCCCCACTTCAGGACACCTACACCAGGAGATGCCGGACTGGCAACAAACTGTTCCAACTTCTACAATCTGGTAGAAGGTTCCGCATCATCCGGGCAAGGACAGAGAGACTCGAGAAGAGCTTCTATCCTCAAGCCATCCGGACCCTAAACCAACACCCCCCCCCACACACACACACACACACGCACGCCATCTCACATCATCTATAATTGACTGAGACTCTCCTCCAGACACTCAATTCCTTTAACTTTAAATATGTTTATATTGTCCATTCTGTAAAATAGTCAGATGTCTATTCATATTAATGTACAGAATTCACCTGCTGCTGCTTCTACTGCACATTCACCCAATGTATATACTATATATATATATTTATAATGTTACTCCTCTACCCCCCATGTTTTTGCACATGTCGAGGATCGTGTCAGGATACATTTCACTGTGTGTTATACTTGTATAACTATGCATGTGACAAATAAAGAACCTTGAACCTTGGGTAAGCTTGTATTATTCATTTAAATTCCAGATTTATGCCCCGTGCAAGCGATGCACGGCATCAACGCGTTATGGCAGTTAGCTCGTGCAGCCCCTCGCACAGGGCAATCCGTGTTAACTTGCTCACATAGATTTGCCGCATTAATGCGGTTATGGCGTTAATGTCATTTTAACAAGATTAACGCTGACAGCACTAGTTATTTTTGTTTAATGACAGGTGGTCAAATAAATTTGCATAAACTTGGCCCACAGCATCAGTCTCAAGAATTTAAATTGTTTATCATTAAGACTTAGACAACAGTCAGCCACAGCTTTATCAGACACTAAAAATAAACCTATTCTCACAGGCTAGTGTTCAAGATGATGTGTGCAAACTGAAATCCATCTACAAGTGTGTGTGGAAATAAAATTTAATCCAACCAAATTCAGCGATCAAACTTCGATTTTTTTCCCCAACACAAACATCAGTTAAAAACAACAATTAAGATGATGCTCTCAGTATTGAAGCAGAGCTACAAAACAGAAAAGCAATAAAAATAAAGCGTTTCCAGAGGTAACAACAATAACTCATCCTACTGTAACAGCAACCAAAATTTCAGGGGTAAAGAATCACTTTATTATACCACATTTACCACACATATCTGATAAGGGATGTAAGCTTAAGTAAACTTATGTGTATTTTTTTCTTAGTTGCTTGCAGTATTTGTCATGGGCTGGGTCTGGGACCCAGCATTTTGTGTTTATTTTGCACCATCATCATGTACTATTGTAGACATGCTAAGTTCTTGTTGTTTTGTTATTAGTTAGGATTTGAGTTGCCTTGTATTTTGATATTCTTTTATGTTAGTTCTAGTTATCTAAAGTTCCTCACTTGCTATCTTAATCCTTGTTTTATCTTGATCCTTTCGTTTCATCACCCCTTATGTTCCAGGCTCCCTTGTTCATGTTGTCAAGTCAGTATTAGGTCTGTCATGTTTCCTGTTTCATTTTGGAGGAGTCTACTGTGCCTTTGTCATTGTATGTAGTTTTACTTCCCCGTAGCGTCATTAAGTTCATGAGTGTCAGCTGTTTCCCCCTGTGTTTTCACTTCCCCTAATCACCCTTGTGTGTATTTAGTATGTGTATTTCTGTTCCCTCATTGTCAGGTCGTCCGTTTTCCTCACCAGTTTTGTCTCAGCTTATAGTCAATCTTGTTTTTTTCACAGCCAGTCATAGAAGTCACAGTTATCAAAGTGTTTCATAGTGTGTCATAGAGAGTCAGTGTTTCTTTAGTAGCCATAGTTTTCATGTTTTTTGTCTGCAACCAGCTAAATAAAGCTCGCTTTTGGTTCCACCTGCAAGTCCTCTCTCTGCATCTGCTTCTGGGTCCAGCCTCACAAAAATTGGCGTACCCCGCCATGACAGTATTGTCATGTAATAATTTTTAAAAGCATTGCTTTGGAAGATCAAAGATTATTTCAATGCCTAAACACTGGACAAGAACATCCAACTGTATAAAACTTATCTGTCACATGTTTATGATGTTTATAGAGAAAATACAGGAAGACCTGTTCTCTATCATATCGAGACTATCTCTCCACTCCGTTCCATATTTCATATGTACGGGGTATGACCCCCACCCCCCCCCTTGGTCGTGGCATGTGGATATTTTTTTAAGACACTCCGGCTAGCCCGGCCACACCCGACAGCTTACGTATAAAACAGCTGTGCAGACGTGATCGTTTGATCTCAACTTGAGCGTTGTGCGTGTGATTGACTTACCTTCGAGAGTGCTGTGTGTGTGTGCGTCCATCAGGAGCCCATTTCGGCAGCCTCCCTAGGCGGTGCCTCTCCCCTGTCATTTGGTCTCACTTAGCTGGTCCCACAGCCCTGGTTTCCTTTAGCTTGGTTCCCCTTAGTTGGTCCCCCTCAGGCCCGGTCTCCCGTGGCCCGGTTCCTTTGCTGATCTAGCTAGAATCTGTGTGAGTGGCAATCAGGCTACGTTCCCTATTGCCCACTTCACAGGCTTACGTGCCGCTAGGACCTCACTGTGCTTCGGCCGGCGAGTGAGCATTCTCCCATCTATTAGCCTCTCTGGCGTTTTGCCTGCAGCTCGGGTTAACGCGGCCAGCGGGACTCTGCTCGTAGCTCGGCTGCAGTAAAACAAGGGGTCAGAGTGCCAAGCATACCCTTTCACCCTTTCTGGTGCATTTGATGAAGGCACTATTGTGTGTGCCACACAGCAATGCATCATTGGGTGTTCAGCATGGTTAAAAATAGTGACAGAGAATAGAACAAAGATGGACAATTCAACCCTTAACTCACTTCTTTCCTGCAAATTGGTGCTGCTCATATCTATGCTCCTTCAAGGGATGTGGTACTGGCTGCGAAGCATTGCACCTTCAAATACAACCATGTTTAGTAGAGTGTTGTTGTTATGGATATTGTTGTTGTTATGGATATTGTCACAGTTAGGCAAGAGTATCTCCAGTTCTGTTTATGTATGTACCTGTTGCTGTTGTTGTATAGGATAGTTCTATTGAACCATCACTACCATCTGTTGCACAAGTACTGGACAGCTATTTAATTTAACTTATACACACACACACACACACACAACTTACATTTTACAGGGTTTATTTATCGGACAACATGACATATAACCCCCCCCCAACAGCCCTTTTGAATGTCTCCCTAATTCTGAGGTCTGAAGGTTGGCAAGTATGGTCATGGATGCCCTGTTAGCTAAGCTACATATGGCAACGCAGGCCTGCCTCTCCAACTCAACAGTAATTTTGTCCATGCATGTACGACACTTAGCCCGTCAGTTGCAGGCGAGCTCAGGGGACCTGGATGGTGTAGGGGAACTGCTGTCCGCCTCCTCTCACCTAGCCTAGCCTCACTTATGAAGCAACAGGCCATTGCTACAGGCTGCTCCTTGGCCTCATTCTGGGTGGCACGCCACCACCTCTGGCTGATGTTACCAATTGACCCTGCAGCCATGTTTGGCCCAGGAGCGGCCCAGCTCCTGCAGCACGCTACAGAAACTTGCCGTGCCTGTGCAGGCGTCCGGCCATGGTGGGACGGCCCAGGGCTTCTGTGCCTCAGCCTGCCCCCGAGGCTTCAGCATGGGGTCCTGAAGATGTCTGGACCCAGCTGGAGGCCTTTCGTAGACGCAGCGGCCACGCTC
This sequence comes from Oreochromis niloticus, assembly GCF_001858045.2. NCBI lineage: Eukaryota > Metazoa > Chordata > Actinopteri > Cichliformes > Cichlidae > Oreochromis > Oreochromis niloticus. The sequence continues at coordinate 38,301,333 of NC_031970.2, forward strand.
AGGGCAGGTGGGGAGGATGTGGAGCCAAGGCTCAGCTGTCCCCCAACTGCTCCCCCTCCTTCCTGACATCTGTCGGAGACAGGCCACCCTGCCCCCTCCCTGTCTGCAGAGCAGCGCAGGGTGGCCTGGTTGGCCCTGGGGGTGGACCCATGGGTGGTTTCCCCCATGACCCAGGGTTATGGCCTGCAGTTTTGCCGCAGACCCCCTGTAACTACCACCCCGACCTTTACCTCCGTGAGCGACCCGGTGCAGGCCCAGGTGCTGCAGGAGCTAGGAGGAACTAGCCACACTTCTGCTGAAGGGGGCCATACGGGAGATAGACGCTGGGGATCGCCAAGCAGGGTTTTTCTCCCGCTACTTTCTGGTCTCCAAGGGGGATGGGGATCTTCGTCCCATTCTGGAGCTCAGGGGCCGGAGATAGATTCGGGTTCGAGGGGCAGCTCTTCGAGTTCCGCATCCTCCCCTTCGGCATCTCTCTGGTGCCCCGAACCTTCACCAGGTGTGTGGATGCAGCCCTTGCTCCTATGAGGCTGCAGGGCCTCAGGATCCTGAATTACCTAGATGACTGGCTGGTCTGCGCCTCCTCAGAAGAGCAGTGCCGCAGCCATGTTGCCCTTCTGGTAGGGCTGCTCGATTATGGCAAAAATGATAATCATGATTATTTTCAATGAAATTGAGATCTCGATTATTTCACGATATTTATTTAACAATAACAATGTATTGAATAATTGCTTTAAAGATTGTCAAAAAATAATATAAAATGGTGTGCAAATACTGAAAACCGTGCAAATGTTTGCAATATAAAAAATAAATAAAAAATGTAAACATTAATGCTTAGTGAACTTCAAACTACTGCATAATATTTATGCATACAAATAACCAAACATCAAGGCAAGCTGTGTAGCCACAAAATGCACAATTGCATCAAACTGACATTGAGGTATGTCAACTAAAGTTGCTGCCTGAACAAAAATAAAATTAAACACTGAAAGTAGTACCTTTTATAAGAAATAAATAAAAACTAGTAGGCCCGAGTCCCATACAATCTCAAAATGGCTCAACAAAACATGGTTCCTGCAACCTTTCAAAGGTTTTTAGCCAAAAACACCAGCCTATTGACATGATCAGGCTTCAGGGATGCACGCAGGCAGTTGACAACATTTCCACCAGTGCTGAAGACCCTTTCTGATGAGGCACTTGTGGCTGGGATGCAAAGATATTTCTTTGCCAGGATGGAGAGTCGTGGGAAGAGGTTCTGTGATAGCTTCCACCACCCCAGTGGGTCTTCCTCTGTGTCCAGGGTCCCTGCCTGGAGGTAGGCCTGAAGCTCAAAAGCTATGGCCTGGTCCAGTTGACGAGCATGTTCTGCACCTGGAGCTGTGCTGTGAGGGGCCTTAAAGAAGCTGCTTAGGCCCTTTTTCCTCTTCTTTTGGTTTGATGCACCATCATCAGCAACCTCCGTGTTACCAATGGGTGTCCCCATCACTGCAGCCTCCTTTAATGGGACAAACATAAAATGACAGCAACGCAGAATGAGGAACCAGTTTTATCTGTCTCAGGTTTGACATTCTAAAATACAATCCTTAAATAATTACTATAAATAATGATAGATAGATAGATGTTTAGTATCTTTATAAATACCATAATGGACTTCATTTCCATTGTCAGTCTGGCTTTTATTGTCTCTTGGCTGACCTCGCTTACATATCTCAGTTTGAACCTTGGGTCCAGGACAGTGGCCATGTCAAGCAACTCTTGTGTTGGTGAGTAACCATACTTTTCATTTAGGTACTCCAGTATTCTCCTCTTGATGCATTTTGAGAGGTCTGTGTCATCATCTTGCTCAGCCAAGATTGAGTTGTTAAATAGGTGGAGTGTTGGTTTTATAAAAGACACACTCACATATTTCTCTCCAGAAAGTGCATCAGTGAATTCAACCAAAGGTCCCAGGGTCTTGTTGATGGCCTCAAGGAAATCAATGTCCTGCCATGAGGGGATGAGGTGCCTGGTTCCTTTGTCTTGGGAGAGGACATGGGCAATGGCCTTCTGCTGCTCAAGGACTCTGGAAACCATGGCCTGCCTAGATCCCCATCTGGTTGGACATTCAGTCTTTAAGGAGTGGTCTGGCAGTTTGAGGTCTATCTGTGCCTTTTTCAGCTCTCTCTTTTTTTTCCAACTGAATGAAAAGGTGCTGACCACTTTTTTGCAGACCCCCACTGCACGCTCAATCCTGTGATCTTTCATGGCTCTTTCTATAAAAACATAAAAAATATAAACAAGCATTATCAGGATGATGATTGTCATTTCCTTGAGTGTGAATGAATAAGAAAAAGTGATGGTAGCTTATTCATGTGTTTGTATAATTCATAGAAAATGTGTATGACTGTGAGAATGAATAAAAGTACCTCTGAATTTAAATCGGTTTTTATATATTATATTCATTCGAAGCATTATGTTGTATACTTATTGAAAGAAAATCACATTATGCATCATATTCAGTAGGAATTAGGCCTACTCACCTATGGCCAAATGTAATCTGTGCCCAAAGCACTGGAGCCTCATCCAGCCATTCAGTTCTCCAGCCAGTATGACATTTGCAGCGTTGTCTGTGGTTATACAAACGAGTTTACTCTCCTCCAGATCCCACGTAGCCAGTGCTTGTTTCAGACCTGCAGCTATGTTCTGCCCTGTGTGGTCTTCTGGGAAAAATGATGTCTGGAGACATTTCGTTTTCATGTTGAAATCCATGTCAATGAAATGTACCGTGAGGCTCAAATACGGCTCCATGGTGCGGCTTGACCACAGGTCCGTTGTGGTGGCAAAATATTGGGCTGTAGCCACTTCCTTTGCGACACCATCATGACACTCATCATATAAAGAGGGAATCGCCACTTGACTAACACCTGAGGCCTTGGAAACGGCCAAGCAAAGACTCACAGCCTTGGCCAGCCGCTTCAGGAGGTACACCAGAGAGACAGAAGGCAGAAGAATAAATCAGCTGTTCTTCACAGAACCAGCAAAGGTGTACTCTCAGTGGCAAGGGAACAATAAGAGAACAGCACCACCAAGGCTGGAGACGGAGCAATACTGGAAGAGCATATGGGAGAAGGACGCAACCCATAACGGCAATGCTCAGTGGCTAGTGGATCTGAGGGCAGACCATAGCAACCTCGCTGAACAGGGTCCAGTAACCATCACGGTGGCAGACATCCAAGAAAGGGCCTCTAGTATGAAGAGTTGGACAGCACCAGGCCCCGACATGGTTCATGCCTACTGGCTGAAGAAGCTGACTGCACTCCACGAGCATCTGGCAGCACAAATGAACCATCTTGCCAATGCCAATAACATGGCTAAAACTCAAAACCGTATAAGCTGCCCTGTAACAAGAATGACTCAACTTTTAAAACTTATAGATCTCATACAGTCTGTATACATCAGTGACTTACTGTAAAGATCATGAACACTGGCTATTGTGGTATCACATAAAAACAAGTATGAATGGTTGAGAACATACATGCATACAAATAAAAATGCATAATTTCTGGCAGTAAAAAGACATTTTTTCAGGTGTTAAGATTAATACTATATCTGAGAACATGACAATTTGGCATTACAAAAGGATGCCTGAATAATCACAGCACTTGACCACTGCACTGAACTGTAGTGTTTATTTATGATCTTAGTAATCAATAACCGTCTTCAAAACAGACTGAATCCTTTAAGCAGCTTGAATCAATTTGATGGATGAATAACAGGTATGCTTAGAAACAATATGACAATAAGAAAATACTGGAATTTTAAAAAATATTTTCACCAACTTTAAATAGAACCTTTGTAATCAACAACAAATGCCAAACTTTGATACCTTAACCTACCTGAACTAAAAATTGCATATACTGTAAAACAAAATATTTTCAGACATGACAAATGCAAAAGTATAAAATTGTACGTATTCCTTTTACAATACAGTGTTGAATAACAGCATTTCTCCCACAAAACGCTACGTCCAGATGAACAGATTCAACTTTTGGAGATTTACTTTCCTGGATGATTGAGAATGCATCAAGACGAAATAACAGCATTACTTTTACATTATAACTATGTTCAGTTTTAGCCCTGACCTAATAAGAAAATACCATCTGAATGAATTAGTCTTACTACTAATTACTTAAAAAAGTATTTGACTGTGCTGAATTCTCACACCACACATGGTGCATTAAAGAAAGTTTAAGAGCAGTTTAATTATAGTTTATAGATCTTTAGTATTCTTTCTTCATGCTTTTGCTGAAGGTTTCTGTATTACAGCTGGAAAGCTTGGATTTGGTGAAGACAGCTCTGGATATGGTAGTAAACAGTGTACCTGTTCATTTTGTTTTGTGACTGTATCATGTAAAACTCAAAATGATAAAAGAAACTGAAATATTAGCCAAAACTGGACTTCTAACAGAGATGGGAAACTTCTCTCTAATTATAAAAAGTATACTGTATAAGTTCAAAATACATAAAAATACATATTCCTAACATCTCTTTACAGTTATGCTCTAGTGTGAATGAGCAGTTCAAATGTAGCGCATTGCTGTGAGAGTCTAAACAATGTCCATCACCCAGACATTACTTTCAAGAACTGCATTAAATTCAGAACAGAAATCTGGGAAGTTTTCATAGCTGTTAGCTAGCTGCAGAACATTCCCACACGTGTGTCCGACTGGTCTTCTTGTAAATTCTGTCATATCTTGAAATTCCACATAAATACTGTTTGTTACTATAAGGTCAGATCCGGTGCAGAAATGCGTAAATTTCTGAAGTTTAATGTTATCCAACTCTCTGATGAATCTTTTGAGATGATTTTTCACTTCTTTTTGTTGTGGAGTCAAATCCACAGCAAATTTCAGGAGCTGGCACACTTTTTTTGACGTTGGTTGCAGTTCAGAGAATAACTTGGTCAGTGCCTCCGGACTGAGGGAGATATGGGGGTTGATGATCTCCCTCCAGCAGTCAATAACAAACATTGGTTTTTGGACAAGCTCTTTGTGTGCTATTTCATCAAGGATTGTAGGAAGAGTCTCAGCAGTGATTCTTTTTCTACAGCCATAGCTGTCAAGAACTTCCACAAGATCATCCAAGTCAACTGCAGAGAAATTTTTTACTGCTTCCATCAAAACATCACATTCTTGGCTGCTGACAAACTGTAGAAAGTGTGCTTTAAGATCACTGTAAACACCATTGAAAAGCACTTGCTCCAGAAAAGGGATTGCAAGTTTATTTGGAAAATACTGACATTCTTGGTAACCTTTCAAGAGTATTCACCCAACTGCCTTCCATTTTTCAGCAGGAAAATCATGGCGAATGAATGGCACTTTAACTGTTGCACCTAGGGTGCATCGCTCATAAAATTCATGCCAGAAGCATGTGAGTACATCTCTTAGTATTCCTGATCCAGTGCCTGGTTCTTCTGTGTTGTCTGGAAGTATGCGCTTCACATTCAGTGTTTTTCTCAAAATCTCTGCATCAGAGAAAGCAGTAATCATGTCATGTAAAGTGTCAGTATGACGTATGGTGATTGTTATTACGTTCTCTGAATTAGGTGGACTGAGGGGTACAAGAAAACCCTCATAGACTAATGTGTCTTCTGTATCTTCTTCAGCATCAAAAATTGGACCAAAAGTTATTTCTGGATCATCTGAAATTTCTGAACCAGTGATGACTTCATCAAAATTACCCCTGACTTCCCCCACTTGCAATGGATTAATATCACTGCCACTGCTTTCTGAGACAAACACCACTTCTGATGTCTCGCTGGCATCTTCTTCAGGATCTTTTGGTTTTGTTGCAATGTAGAAGCGTAACATTGTGAGTCTCGCTGCCTCATACATATTGCCAATAGACTGGCAGGTATCATCAGTAACGTGGTTCTGTTTAAAGTCCCAAACCTCAAACTCAAAATCTGTTTCACATCCCTTAGGAGATATGCCATCAGGAAAAAAAAGTTTCTTTCCTTCTTGAAGAATATCTTTTAATCCAGCATCAGTGGCCATTTGAATTTTTCTAGTGCCACCTCCCTGCTTCGCTCTCACCTGTTTGGCTATTTTTCCATCACTATGTATCCATCCTATCTCAACATTTTGTGTTGCTTTTTGCTTCTTTGTCTGTCTTATTCCTGCATCTGTATGTGAAGTGCTCTCCTTTGGACTTTCTTTTCTGGTTTTCATTTTCTCACGAAGTTTTTGCAGAAGTCCTAGTTTTCTTTTTGACAGTGGTTGCTTGCTTTTGCAGAAATTGAAGAGGGCAATTCGGTCTCCATACAAGGGAATGTAGTTTGCCAAAGTTGCGTCGTCCATCAGTGCTATGACATCACAGTCAATCTGCACAGAAGAAGAAACATTTACACTGCAAAGCAATATTATGGTTAAGCCTCTTAGGTCACCGCTAATGGCAGCAGGAGAGTACTGACTGTAGTTATCAGGAAAGCTATCTATTTTATGCAGGGCAAAACACAATAATGAAAGAAGCAAACTAATGCATAGCCTTTCAGTAAATAGTAAATCCTAATCTGTATTTAAAAAAAGGCAGGACTTGATTGGTTATGATGTAGGTAGTACGTCTTCTAAGGATGTTCTACGACACTGTGGTGCCGTCTGCTGTCTTTTATGTTGTGGTCTGCTGGAGTGGTGGAATGGCAGAGAGGGACAGGGGGAAACTTAACAAACTGGTCGGGAGGGCCAGCTTTAGCGGTCCGCTAAAATCCACTGAGCAGACTGGGGAGGAGAGGATGTTGTCTAAGCTAACATCCACCATGGACAACACCTCCACGCCCTCTGCATGAGACTGTACGAACACTGAGCAGCTCGATCAGCAGTAGACTTTTGTGTACACGCTTGTGTACATATCTCTGTACATTTTTATCTGTACATATGAATGTTACTCATGTATGTAGGACTATAACACAGTGTCATAAATACACAGTCCATCTAGTCATTTAAGCAAAGGTATTACACATAGAACACAAAGTAACATTGCAAATCACACTTTGGCACAACATCGGGATTATTTCGTTATTTATTTATTTATTTTTGTGTTTATGCGACCAATATGCCTGATTTGCGACTCTCTGCACTTCTATTGGTTGTTCAAACAAACGACTGGTTGTTCAAACAAACGACCACGTCACTCCGAGGTCAAAGTTCAACGCGGCAGCGCTCCTCAGCCAGCACTTTTTATTTTATTGTTCTATAAAAAAAAAAACCCAAATACTGTATTAAGTTTATTTTTTACCGGTAGTGAACTGTAGTGCAGCCTACCATTTCCACACGCAGGCGTTAAGTGCACTGGGCAGCTCAGAGTATAAGATATGATTTCCTTCTTGAGCTGACATACATTACACAGTGCAGGAGAACGATGACGTCATTCTGACATTATAAACAGTTAACAGTTTGCTCATTTCTTCCGACGCTGTACCACTAACGTATACACAGTTACATGCACAACATTAGTTTGTGTTAGCTAACATGTTGTGAGGGGATCGTCAGTCGGCCACCGTCAGAACAACAACCGGGGCTGTGTCGGTGGCTGTGTATGAACGCCACCCATTTTTCTGAGTGAAATATCCGCATAAACATTCATTACAGTTTCTCTCCTCCGCTGTACTAAGTGTAACTTACTGCCAATATCAAATATATCAGTGTTATTGGCAGGCGGCTAGCATCTGTAACACAGCTCCGCTTAATTATTGACCAAGCATCATTTAGGCCGCCTGGACTTATTTGGAATTTTTGGCTGTAAAAGGGCCAGAAATCATACTATAAGTGAATGCTTTTGCCCCTTTTTTCAGAATAACCTCAGCTTTCAATACCTGGCAGACATTTTACATTATTTTATTGTTATGACAATGGAATAACAGTTTAAAGGGAAAAAAACCCCAAAAACGAACTTTGTTTTTTGAGATTTATAATTAAGTGGAAACTGATATTCAACATGAACAATATATAACACAACATCAACTTGCAATTTGAACTATAATAAATATATACAATAAAGTTTTTTAGCCCTGCTCTTTCAGTTTTTCATTTTTTGGCCTTTTTATCTTACAAATGTCCAGGCGTTTTTGGGCCTGTGTGAAAGACTCTGAAGCAGTTCCTATCCACCTGGAGACAGAGACCCACACTGCTCACACTGCCAGGGAGTTTTTCTTTTGCACAGAGTGCACTTTCGCCTTCCCTGGGTGGCCATGCTTTCCTTGGACTGTCCTTCCATGCTGCTTGTGGGGACAGGAAAATGGTTGGTGCTGGGTGCTGGTGGACATTCAGGATTCAGAGAAACACCAAGAAGATGAGCACATAAGGCTTCCTGGAACTCCTGGCGACTTTGGTGCTTCTGCTGCTGTGTGGCACATAATTCTTTATGAATTATGTAGCTGTTGGTCACAGCAATGTCCAGGAAATGCTGGAAAACCGTAATGTGCCACCTCCGGGTTTTACGATGGACTGAGTCCGTCCCCAGCATCTGGTCCGACGTGTCCACTCCTCCCATGTAGCGGTTGTAGTCAGCCACTGCTGCGGGCCTAGGGACAGGGACCCTTCGACGCTCACCATCTTCCCCTTTCTGCCATCGTAACACTGTGTCACCGGTGTAGACAGTGTGGATGTTGCTCAAGATTGACACTTCTCTGGTGTCCATCCACTTCACAAATAATAAGTCACCATCTCTAATCCACCTTATAGACCCTCTCGGTGATTTTTTAGTTAGGGCATTTTCTTGGGTGGATGGAACACCTGCTCTCCCTTGCTTGTAGGTGCCACAAGCCCCAAATCCCTGCTGGCCCAAGTGATGGAAGAGGAGGGGGCTTGTGTAGAAATTGTCACAGTATATGATGTAGCCAGAGCCAAGGTAGTCCTTGTTGATTAGAGATGTGACCACATCAAAGGAGAGCCCATTTCCAGAAGCCACATTGGATTTTCCTGTGTATAGCTTGAAGTCTATGGTGTACCCATTTACATCAGCTAGCACAAAAAACTTGAGCCCCCACTTAGTTGGTTTGTCTCTCATATATTGTTTGATTCCCAACCTGGCCTTTGTAGCAACCATCCTCTCATCCACAGAAATATTCTGGCTCGGATGATACAGGGACATGGTTCGGATCCTCATCATTTCAAGAAAAGGCCTGACCCGATGGAGACAGTCATAAGACTCACTGCCTTTTTTCTTGTCATTTTCGACATCTTCATCTGGATCACTCATGTGAATATTAGCTGATATGGCATAAAACTGATTCCTGGACATAATAGAGGCAGGAAATGGAGTTTGAAAAATTGTTTTTGTCCTCCAAAAGTCTGAAATCTTTGGGAGGCGCAAAATAGCCATGTAGAGTAGCAGTCCAAGATATTTCTGTATATCTACTGGTGTTAGCTCCTCCCATTCAAACCTCCTCCCTCTCTGTAGATTTCTTGCTGCATTTTTGTTGGTGTTTGTACACAGCATTTTGAGGACATCAGCATCAAAAAAATGTGAAAATATTTCACCAGCTGATGGATTTCCACAATGTAGAGGTGGCTGTACACCAGGGGTTCTTTTGGGGATAAACCTTGGTTGCTGGGGAACCACATCAGGGTCTTCAGTAGTTTTCCAGCGAATAAGATTCCCAGAAGTTTGATCCAGCTGTCGACAAGTCTGACCCTGGCTGAAACTCTTCTCCATTACAGAGGTCTGTACAGCAGAAACTTGCCTAAAAGATAAACATGCATTAGCTGTGAATAAAGGTAACTAAAGGTAAGTCAGATAAAAATAGGAATGATGATAAAAACCTTGCATACATAGAGACAAAAAACTAAAAGAATTATAAAATAGCATAATAATAATGGAGGTATGTATACTGAGTAAGTAGAAAAAAATCACACAAAGCAGAAACTTGGGTTTAGCAAAATTGTTATTTTCTTATCTTGATGCATTCTCAATCATCCAGGTAAGTAAATCTCAATTTTCTTTGGTTTGCAAAATGCATCACTTACTTTTGTTTAGATGGAGCTACTCCAGACGAGCTTGGTTCCTCATCCAGGTCCTTTTCCTCCTCTATAAACCTTCTGGGTCGCTTTCTCTGTCTTTCACTTTTTCTTGACATTTTTTTCTCTCTTCTTTCTCTGTTCACTGTAAGATTTTCCAAAATTCCGATCCTTTAGGTGCGCAACGGTCTCTCTGCTCCGTGCGTCACCAATACTTGTCTGTGATTGGACAGTCTTTTGAACTGTAAAGTCTCGTAAAATCCCCTAAAGTCTCGTAAAGTCTCGTAAAGCTCGTCTTCTCAGCTTTCACTCGCTCAAAAGCTTGAAGAGTTGCGGTGCGTAATGCGCACTTGGTAAAATTGGAGGCTGAGTTTTCCTTCCGTGTTCAAACAGGATTAGCTTGTGTATGCTTCATGCTAGCGTAAAGCACCACATATCCACATAAAGCCCTGCTTTTTTTCTTTTCAAAACTGTTCACATTTTCGCTCTAGCATAAACGATGACGGAGTTAGCATCATTTAAACAGTGCCTGTAAACTGGGCCCGTCGGCGGGCCCGTGGTAGTTAAAGGATTAACTGCCTTGAAAAACTATGAAATAGTAGAACAATAAAATAAAATGCAACGAACCCATCTGGGATGATCCTGCGATCAACAACAGTTAAAACGTCAATTCACCTAGTATACTGTAACATCGTGAAACACGTTCATTCCTATATAACATTATAAGCTAACAAGCATGCTAACAGCTAACCGTAACTGTACCGTAACTGTTTTCCTGTAAAAATAAGAGACACCAAAGTATCTCTCTTTTTTTACTCACCTTCTGCTCTTCCATTAATAAAATAGCATCTTCGGGGACCCCTCGGCCACGCAAAAAATCACTTATATCCACCATGTTTAGTGAATTAGGTCTCCACCTGCACACCTGGACACATCCCTATCACTGAAGCTGGATGCCTGCAGGTGCCCACCTCAAAATTCTGAGATTAAAGTCAGAATTCTGACTTTAATCTCAGAATTCTGAGAAAAAAAGTCAGAATTCTGAGATTAAAGTCAGAATTCTGCGAAAAAAGTCAGAATTCTTTTTTTTTTTCTTTCCAGTGGCCCTAATCCTCTTCCGTACAAAAGCAATTTGCTGACAAGCAGTTTTAATGTAAGGTGAGGCCTGTTTCCTTGTTATCCCATGACAAACTGTTTGGAAAGAAAAAGACAGGCACACTGTACAGGTAGAGGACAAGGAGCAGCTGATCTGTTGATCCAAGCTCAGAAACTGGCTGCAGTGGGGACATATTCTCATTCACATCTGTGGGAAGTGCCAAGAAACAAGACATTATGTAATGATATCCAACAAGGGTAAAAGTCAGTTCTAAATAATTATAAGGTAAGATAATGGATATAATAATGGATGTTTAAACGTTAGAACCCACAAATTTTAATTTAGTTTGTTCATATGTTTAGTTTTTTTTCCCTTCATGCAGTTTAATTTTTGATAATTTAATTACAATTCTGAGAATTTGACTTTGTGTAATACTAACTTCATTATTTTTGGTGATGGACAGCTTAATAATTAAAATTCTTATTTTCTTCGTACACATGTTCATAGGCACTTATAAATTTGTAGGAAAATATTCATGCATTATCAATTAGTGCATGAAATATGTGTTTGTAATTTAGCCCCATTGACTGCAAAGAATTTAAACCAATCCTCACAACCAGAACACTTTATTAATCCCTAAAGAAATTATATGTCAAATTATGCTCTATTATCCTGTGACTTTTGAGCCTTTTGCTAATCCCCTTAAATTACAGCTTAAAGTCTGCACTTCAATCACATTTTGAGGAATGTATAAACAAATACAGAACAAATAGGAAAAAAGGGGTTTTTAAGTTTTAATTTTCTTTTAATTCTAGGTCCTCATTCCTCATGACTAGATTTAAATCTACTTGGAGCTATTTGGCCAGTTGTGCCATAACTTAAACATGAAGGTCAAATTTCAACAGCACAAAATTTTGTCAAAATAATTTTTAAATAAATAGAGCAAACATATGCATGTGATATGCTATGATGGTCACATTAAGGTTAATCTTTTTGCACAGCAGATACACCTTTATGCAAAGCCAACAACCCGTGCACGTGATTTTGGCAGTATGTCACAGACAGCAGCCTCGGCACTAAGCTGCTGCTGCTGCACAGCTCACCTCTGTAGGAAAATTTGTTTTTATGGGTCAGGCAAAGGGCTGACCAAAGTGTTTGTTTGTTTGTTTGTTTGTTTGTCCCCCTCCTGAGTCTTCCAATGCTCTGAATCTGAATATTTTCAATTTTATTCAGTTATACCTCCTGCTCTGAAACGGAGTGCATTTTAGCTTTAATACAAAAAGCCAGGAATGGCACTGACCCTGATCATCCTACCCTACCCCACACAATGTAATCTCATCAAACGTAACATTCATAACATGATTGCTTAAAGTGATAGATGTGATGACATAACAAGGATATTATGCCACGTTACAGCAAAGACTGTTAGGGTGGGTCTAAAGAGTAAATTTAAATATTATTGAACATAACGTTTATGGAACATTGACTGTATAGTGACTTGTTTCTTACAACTGCCACTTGTATAAACTGTGATAATGGGTTTTTATTTATAATTTTGGTACCACAGGAAAATATCTGCTACCTGCAGCTTCCATCAGAAGGCTCAAACAGTTTGTGTGCTGGTCGACAGAGCAGCAGTAATAGGCTTGTCTGGTTTCCTCTGGGTCTAACTTCTCAGAGATTTGACATTAATTAGGCTAGCTGATACTAATTGCATCATCTTGTTGTCGGCTAAAGAAGATCTCTTGATGTTTTCCAGGCTACTCTGGCCTTTTAAGAATTACAGACTGCTGTCGCTGTTGGTGGGAGGAAGCAACAAGTGAAAGAATCACTTGGGAGGTTTGCCTACAGGGAAAACGTTCATAAAATGAATGAGGGGATACTGTAAGGTTGGAAAAATTACTATTACTCTGTTACTGTCAGTCTTTGTATCGGTGTGCTGCTCATATGTTATGGATCAGATACTGGTCAAACTTTGTCCCCCCCCCCCCTTTTTTTTTTTTTTTTTTTTTTTTTTTTTTTAAATTTTAATGTATTTTTAGTTTTGCATGATATGTGCAGACAGTGAAGTTAAGATGACAAACACTGGACATGCTAAAAAGTCTGTTCCTCATTGCATCAATGCTTGGCTGTTTGTGTGTAGCCAGGATACTCAAGAGCCTAATGACGAAGCATATCTTGCCTTTGCCTTCACCTGCACAATGGTGGTGCCAAGGTAGGTATCCCCAACATAATTCATTTCCCCTGCAACGGGAGCACGCTCTGGGCTTTCCAAATCACGGACAAACAGTATCCCACATTCTTCACAAAAACGTATAAAGACTAACTGCTCCTGAAATTTTGGAGGTGTTTGTAACTTTACTATATAAAGAGCTGTGGGATACAAATAATATCTGGCTGATGCTGGCACAATCTGTTCCCCCGTCCAAATCACGGACAAACAGTATCCCACAGTTGTCTGTTTGTAAACCCATTTTGCACAGAGGCATTTTTATTCATTTATTTTTAAAGGTAATGATAGCAATGTTGAGTATTGTTAAATGGGGGGGGGGGGCAAAACAACTACATGTAAAATAATTACACCATAAAGATTGTTTTTCTGTTATTGGCTATGTCAAGGCTACGTACACAGGTATGAAAACGGACAATTTCCGTTTGCAGGGGGGGGGGACACTGTCTGAAAAGTTTGTTTTTCTTTGTGTTACTCTTCAAGTGCCTTCATCTCAAATGTTAATAACTAAAGATGGTATTTTGGATTTGGTCTCACTGACTCTCTTGGTCAGAGTTGGTCAAAAAAAGAGACTGAAAATTTTACATTAGTCTGAGTGATTCATAATCATAAGTCACAGCGCTGTGAAATATGGCTAGTGTAGACTCACAACTTAAGAATGGACAAAATGCATACAGCATACATAAATTTTATTAAAAAAAAATTATTTGGTCGGGATTTGGTTTGTGAAAGCATTTGTGTTGAATGTAGGAATTCACTGTGAGGCCTGTTTTTCTAAATGGAGGAACAGTAATTGCGTGTGTCTATGTAAGCGTGGTTTTAAAAACAAACAAAACTGCAGAGTAAGATTTAACAGCAAGAGAATTTTGTCTATATCCGCCACTGTAGAAATTCATCTCATGTAAACAATAAGGTGGCACACAGTGTGACGTCAAAAAAGGCACACACTTTTAATGTTGCATGACTAAATCTCCGTATCCCTTGTCCACAGACGCAAGAACTGAGTCCTCAAATCTCCACCCTGGCACAAGTTTTTAAAAATCTGTTTTCGATGATCCAAAATGCCATTTACATGTGGACGAAAAGCCCAAAATGCATAGAAAAAGCTGCATTTTCAAAAATGCTCATGTAGGTAGGTGTGGACGTAACGTAAAAGTTGTAGTTTATTTTATTGCTACCTGTAATTTATTGCAGTTTACTTTTATTTGTTTAATTGTTTACAAAAGGTGAGGTGTGAAATAAACTGGAATGGAGTTTGAAAACAAATGCGTGCGTGTGTGTGTGTGTGTGTGTGGTTGGAGGATGTGTTTGTGCCGGGGAGGGTGGGGGTGAACAAAGGGGGGCCTAGCGAAAAAAGTTTGGGAACCACTGCATTAACCAGCATTTTAAGAACTGTCTAACAGCCTCACTATCAACATCCAAACAACACTGTCTTTTGTCTGTCTAGTTAAATATATGTACCTTTTACTCTCCATGATCAGTCAGTCTCCATAGTTGTACGTTACCTCTTCCGCCGGCTTGATGTCTGTTACTGCAAATAAACAGAGAGGCTGTCCATTCACAGTAATGGTCTTTATTTTGCTGTTTGGGCTCACATGATCATCATTAACAAGTCTGCCCAAGGAGTCATCCTGTCTGGCTGTATAAGTGCTGAAACAACAAAAATTGCAAGACATAAAATGACAAACTTCATGAATAGGCAGAATAAATTCGATTACATTTTTAATTATATGGATTTGCAACAAACTAGCAGTTTGTCTTAACGTGGTTGTCATAACATTTGCAAAAAGTATGCTTTGCATAAATTACTCTAATTTACATACCATAATTGTTTTCCATTTTATCGAAATTCAAACATCAAGACCTTCAAGGCATCACGGTACAATCTTGCGGCGCATACACTCCGAATGCGATAGAAGCAACCAGAGCTTCAGGTTTACATGTAAAGTCAATGGAGGAGAAGCAGATTGAAGAAAACTTCAGAAGCAGATTGGCGTCGCGAAAAATCTTTTCTGCCTGATTCGCGCGAACAATTAGCGTGACTGATGCGATCGAAAATACGTGCTGCAGTTTGTGTGGTGCATTTTGTGTATTCGCGCTTATCGCGTCTACTGCTCGAGTTGGAAAAATCTGAACTCCAGCTTCAAGTCACGCCATGATAGCCAATCAGGAGCCTGGTGACATGATGCTCTGACCTAGTTCAAAGGGGCAGGTCCAGCCAAAGCAATTCATTCTTCAGTCCTTTTTATTCCTGTCTCTCTGTAAATAGTTATATTTTATATATTTGTTTAATGTTTTTCTGTTTGAGAATTTTAATATTATTTCAAATAAATTTTTGTAATGACTAATGTCTCAGTTCTACTACACAGCAAATATTAGCACACAACTTGACACATGTAGAATTTATTCTCTTAAATAATTGGTCTTCACTATGTTCCTATATAGTAGTATATTTTTTCATTAGTATAATATAAAATAAAGAGAGGAGGTTAGTTTATTTTGGAGGCAAGCTCCATTTATTAAGAAAATTTTAAAAAGGCAGGAACGCTCTTTAGAGGTTTGTGGGTGGCTCAGAGCCATTGTGGGGAAGTCACTGGGACTTCAAATAGGCTATTCTTTTGGCTGTCAAGACACTGCTCCCTCCGCCGAGAAGTGGGCCATGAACTTCTCCCTCACCAGGATAGCCTGTCTGGAGGGGTTGTTGGCTGCTACGCGACCCAGGCCTTGCAGCGGCTCCACCACAGCAGGCTCCCCTCTCTGGTCCAAACAGCGCAGAAAATTGTGGAGAACACACGTCGCCTTTACACACTTCTCCGCAACTTCAGGACTGAGCTCCATGGAGCGCCCATACAACCTCACTGTGAGGACAGGCACACTCCACTACCAGCCAGGCCCCATAGAGGCGATAGCTGAAGATCCTCTTCTCTAATGGGAGGAGGCGTCCAGGGAAAGGCCTCATGAGCTCCCGCTGCAGCGGGAACACTTCATCAGCTACAGAGACATGGGGCTGGGCTCCACGGTCTTCTCCACCAGGTAGAGGCCGACACGGGACAGCAGCTCCTCAAACTGGGCAAGGGACAGATGGTACCGCTGAAAGCGGCCGTCGCCCAGACGCAGCTCCTGGAGCAAGTGGTGAAACTCACCAAACTGCTCACGCTTCTGGAGGACCTGATGGACCCAGGTAAATGGAGAAGGGAGACTCTCTGTCTTCAAATGCTAGATCGACAGCTGCCATCTTGCAAACATACCGTCTGGCACTACTTCCTCCCACATTTCCACTTCACGCACGTGAAAATTGCATCTTTTGAAGCGCGACCAGTTCGCTTTGGACACTTTTCGAGGTGCGAATGTGCAAGCGACCAGCTAGGAGCATGTGGCGCCTTTTGGTCGCTTCTATCGCGTTCGGTGTGTACGCACCGTTAGTGTTCCATGTTCCTTCTTGCTTATGACATCTCCACGATATTTCACAAGGAAGTCTCCTTTATCAAAGTAGCCACCTACTAAACACTCCTTGACCTTAAGAAAATAGGAAATGTCAGCATTAGTCTACCACAGTGGTTAAACTTATGACTATACCAAAAATCTTCAAGTATCTTTGTACCTCACCTTTGAATAAATTGATTAATTTTTACCTCAAATCCATCCTTGTCCCTACCCAAAAATGAAAAATGTGCATCTTTGGGTTTAATCTTCACTCTTGGTTGCCTTGTTGCAATACACTGTCTCAGAAAAAGAAAATACAATTTCTGTAATATTTCAGGAACGTAGTTTACAGTGAAAACTGACCTTTTAGGGGTGCTTTTAACCCTCTGGAGTCAAGGGTATAATTAGCAGTTTTTGACTACTCTTTGATTTTACCTCTATAATTCTGGTGCCTGAGTGCTGTGATTCTGTTTTTGACATGGAACTTAACTGCTTTCCATGTCCTTTGTCCAAGTTCTTTTTGTAAAGCTTCAATAAACTCAATACAGTCCGACTTGTCAGGAACTCTGCCAGCTTCTATGAATCTTTTTCAAGTTTGTGTGGTGCATTTTGTGCATTCGCGCTTATCGCGTCTACTGCTCGAGTTGGAAAAATCTGAACTCCAGCTTCAAGTCACGCCGTGATAGCCAATCAGGAGCCTGGTGGAAAAAAAAAAAACAGTCCAGGACTGGGACACTCATGTTAATCCTGCAGTACTGTGGTCTTGTCACTATTATTAATGTTGCTGTTCTTCTTTAAAAAAAATAATAATAATAATAATAATAATTTTTTAAAACATTACTTTGATTATTATACTTAAGTAAAAAACAAGAAAAAGAGTGAGAGTTTATGGATCCATCATTTCACCGAGGGGGAGAAGTGGTAAGGGCGGGAACAGCTGGTGATGCAGATCTGAAGGCTAGCCCGTCCCATTTCACTGCCTCGCACTTCCGGCCTTCAAAGGACCTGGCCTTTGTGGTCTACGTGGGCTGTAGACCACGAATTTTCCTTCTTCTTTGAAGGATGCGGCCTAGGAATTGGGACATACGTAAAGTCTGACAACTTTCAGATGAAACTTAATGGAAGCAGGCGTGCAGCATAACTCTGGACACTTGCCCGTCTGGTTTTTGAGCTGTCTGCCGCACATGATTTTTTACTTTTGCACGTTGACTGATGTTTCCATAAGATTTTTGCTAAACATTCCAAAGCAGTAACAGCAATGTAAATAGTCTGCAACCAGTGCTTTATTAGATGGCTGCTTCCATATTACAACTTCTCCTCTGCCCTTTTGTAGCACTTTGCTGTTGTGCTTTCAGTCTCCCTTATTGCATAGTTGTTCCAAAAAGACCCTTCCTTTCTTTAGAACTCGGAGGGTAGCTAAAGGCATATGCCAACTCTGTCATCTCCATGTGCTTCCTCTGCAGATGTCTTGAAATTTTTGCTTGAGACTTACCACAGTAAAGACAGTGCCTCTTGTCCCATACTCGTTTGTCCTTGCTTTTTGTACACGTTTTTACAGTCACCTTTGATTTTACGTTTATTTATTTTTTTTCTTGTGATTATTTCTCCTTTTCCCATGTGTTCTGGATTTCTTTTTAACAGTCACATTTCTCATGTCTTGATCATCTCTGTATTGCTAGAAAATTAAGGGATCTTAAGCCTCTTACTTTGCATACTGTGGGTTTCACCAGCACTAGACTCTGAACTCTAGCTTGCGTTGTATTCTGTGTCTGAGCAAATGGATAACTCCAGCTCTGAGGAATCACTCTGGTCCTCCTGAATACCTGACTGTAGGTAAAGAGAGTAATTATCATGAGAAGTCAAACATTAAAGACACCTCAAGTGTCATCTTGAAGGTGAACTATCAAATGTAATTATAAAGATAGTTTTACAGCTTTATTACATAACTCCAACTCAAAAAAGTTGAGACACTGTAAAATGCAAGTTAAAATAAAATGCAATGATTTTCAAAACCCACATTTGAGGGTATGGGGGAGCATTAGTGCCTATGGAAACGCATCATCAGTGCTGAAAGATGATCCAGGATATGGAGCAACATATGCGCCCATCCAAACAACATCTTTTTAGGGAAGGCCTTGCTTATTTCAGCAAAACAAGGACTGTTGAGCAGCTAGAATCTTACATCAGACAAGAATGGGAAAACATTCCTCTCCTTAAAGTCCAGCAACTGGTCTCCTCAATTCCCAGATGTTTACAGTGTTGTAAAAAGAAAAGAACACTACACAGTGGGAAACATGGCCCTGTCCCAACTTTTGTGAGACATGTTACTGCCATCAAGTTCAAAATGATCTAATAATTTAATTAAAATGGAAAAATTTCTCAGTTTAAGCAATTGATATGTGTTCTATGTTCTACTATGAATAAAATATGAGTTTAGGAGATTTGAAAAACACTGAATTCTGTTTTTATTTACATTCTACACAGCGTCCCAACCTGGGGCTGTAAAAGAAAAATGAACTAAAATGAGATGGGTGTTACTACAGTACACTGACACCTTTTATTGCATGGAAACTTGTCAGTCACACTTGTGCCATACATCAAAGATGACTTTTGGTTTTCTTTCCACGAACATTCTATTGTATCAACCCACGTGACAACAGTTTGCAGATAAATCAAAAAGTACAACCATACGAAGAAAATCTGGTATAGTACTGTGGAAAACCTCCAAATTGCTTATCCTCTGCTGTCAGCTTCGTCCATGCTATTTTATCTGTGCTACTGTTGACATAGTAAACATAATAGTCTAATTCAGAATAAAAACAGTTATATTGGTGATGACAAACCAGTCTATTCATGTCATTTCTACTGTTTTCTGATATGTGGCTTACATAATTTATATTTTAAAAATGCTGAGTTTTAACCATGTGTTGTCTTTGATCTTGCCTTTGTACTTGAAAATGGTACGTCTTATTTGAATTTTATGTAGAACACGAGGCTGACCTCACAGACATGAGTATTGTTCTAGCAGCAGTTGTTCATAGTAAGTGCAACAAAGGATCATGTTTTTGAAGACAATCACATCAGATCTAAGAATCATTCCCACCTTAACTGTTGATTCTTGATGCAGATTCCAGTTTGTAGCAAATGTTGTCATCTTGACCTATTAGACTTTAATAATTGTTACTGAATTGTATGTAGGAATTTTAAAGACTACATTGTTCTTAGTAGAACAATGTTCAAGTATTTTATAACAAGGCACACGCCTGTGTTTGGCTTGCTGGCATGGCTTCCTTGACCTAATACCAAAGACAAATTTCAAGGTTACTACTTAGTGAAATTTAAGTAATCAATAATGATGTGGATGTGATACAGTACAACAGCACCAACAGTTTTCATAGTGGGTACACTGTTGGAGTGACATTATTTCCTTTTTTAACATACTTTTATTAATAACTCTCTGTACGTAAAACACAATTAGGACAGCATGTTATCATTTCCTCCAAGGTGTCTTATTATAACACTAAAACAGTGGCCAAGAGACAACATATAAACACACTTTGTGTTAGATTTGTATTGTGATTGTCATTTATGCTTAGAAATACGTATCTACTTATATATTCTTAGAGTTTTATCATTAGGTGTAGACAGTGTTGGGAAGGTTACTTTTAAAATGTATTCCACTACAGAATACTGAATACATGCCCCAAAATGTATTCTGTAACGTATTCCGTTACGTTACTCAATGAGAGTAACGTATTCTGAATACTTTGGATTACTTAATATATTATCGTGCTGTTTACAACTACGTGAATGTACTATTGCTGTGATTTATTACTGTTACTGAAGGTCCGCGGCTCCGAAACGTAGTAAAGGGACCTCTGGCTAATACTTCGGGTTCCGTGTCGGGCTGGTAGCCGAAAAATAGCTTTACTTTGTTGTCTGGGTCAACTTTGCTTGCCAGAGACAGAGAGAGGCGTTGAAAGGCTGCTCCAACGGAACTTATTTTTTCCGGAGGAAAACACGACCACAGTGTACAGTTGAGTCTTAATAGCTTACTTACAAATGGGCTCGTCAGGCACTCTTCTTGGCTGCAGTGGTTATTATTATATTTACATGCTTCCAGCTCCCGTTTTTGCTCCGTGACAGCTCGGACTTCCTTTCTCTCCCTCCCTCGCTCACAGACACATAACGGGTATGGTAGTCCATTCTCGCTGCAGCACGGACTACACTGCCCATGAAGCTACATTCTTTAGAACTATGCCTGTAGCATTCTGCCTATTAGCTTAGCACAACAACAACAACAAAAAGGCGCTCTCTCACCCAGGAAACACGCAGAGAGAGAGCGCGTCACCCTGTAACCATGGCAACCGTAACGCTGCCGCCTGGAACAACAGAACGTAGCTGTCAAACAAACCCAAACAGTCCTGACCCGCGACAATATGAAACAGGGAAGTACCGCCGTGTAATCCATTTATTTCAACAAAGTAACTGTATTCTGAATACCACCTTTTTAAACGGTAACTGTAACGGAATACAGTTACTCATATTTTGTATTCTGAATACGTAAC
This sequence comes from Oreochromis niloticus, assembly GCF_001858045.2. Taxonomy (NCBI): domain Eukaryota; kingdom Metazoa; phylum Chordata; class Actinopteri; order Cichliformes; family Cichlidae; genus Oreochromis; species Oreochromis niloticus. The sequence continues at coordinate 38,322,642 of NC_031970.2, forward strand.
GGCGGTACATGTATTCCGTTACTCCCCAACACTGGGTGTAGATTGGTAGAGGTTTGATCCTTAATAGTCTGCAAGCTTTGTGTGCATTCCAGAGCTCTCTGACTTTCACACCCACATTTTAGGAGCATGGGAGAGGTCGTACCTTGTCTTATTGTTTTATGGTAGGATAAACTGTTTTAGTCTAAGTGCCTTTTGTTTAGATGGACGGCTCTGGGGAGTCTTCCTGGGGTCACAGTTTGACCCCCCCCCACACACACACACACACACACACACAAGGTATTCTTTGTTCACATGCATACTTATGTAAGATGTCATATGTTAATGAACCTATGCATATTCATGTAACCACAATAAAAGAGCAGTGTTACGGGGGAGCGGACGAGAGCAACTGGGGTCAAGCGAAGGAACGGCGCCTGTCCAGTTCTCTCCCGTGCACGTGAAACATAAAGAATGTTGCCTACTCGTGTCTTGCTTGCTGTGTAATTACATTGCCTTCAACGTTCCAGCGAATAGGGTTAAGCTATAAACCTATCACTTTCCATAAATAGTGAAATTTTGGCACTAAACTATCCCACAGCCAAGATTGTTTCAAGGCACAGTTATAAAACACTATACAAAATGTAAGCCTTTGTATAACCATTTACCTTATTTGCTCTGAATAGCTAAATGAATATTGCATGGCAGCCTTGATCTTCCATTTAAAAAAACCAAAAAAACCAAAAACACTTTCTGAAGCCCACTTTAGCAGCGGAATGCCAGGCTAACTGTCCGGACAATGATTTCAAGCATTTTGGATTGTATACACGTTAAGACAATGAAATTCAAAGCATTCCTACTCGAACACGTCACGCTCCACTAGTTTCGTTTACATATTTTGAAACGCTAACTTGATAGCGGAGATGGGCAACCGGGGTAGAGGTGGTCATCTGAAATGGTTTTCCAACAGTCTTGAAGGAAATTCCCAGAGATGCTGAGCACTCGTTGGCCTGTTTGCCTTCACTCTGCGGTCCATCTCATCCCAAACCATCTCAGTTGGGTTTAGGTCAGGTGACTGTGGAGGCCAGGCCATCTGGTACAGCACTCCATCATTCTTCTTGGTCAAATAGCCCTCACACAGCCTGGAGGTGTGTTTGGGGTCATTGTCCTGTTGAAAAATAAATGATGGTCCAACTAAACGTAAACTGGATGGGATGGGATGCTGGTGCAGGATGCTGTGGTAGCAATGCTGGTTCAGTGTGCCTTCAGTTTTGAATAAATCCTCAATAGTGTCACCAGCGAAGCACCCCCACACCATCACGCCTCCTCCATGCTTCACAGTGGGAACCAAGCATGTAGAGACAATGCTAGAGGAATGGTGGATATACTGGACAAAGGATGTTGAATATGGAGCTGCCAGGCAGGAGGAAAAGAGGATGACCTCAGGGGAGGTTTATGGATGTAGTGAAGGAGAACATGCAGAGGGTTGATTGGGGGGGGGGGGGGGGGGTGCCTGTTTACACTGGCACTGTGGACACTGAGCAACATTAATTTAATTAATTGAGCAAACATTAAATGATTAAGATTACAATAGTCGGCACAAGATTCATAGCTGGAGGTAGTTAGTATTACACACAACCAACCCTAAGAAGCCAGTGTTTGAGGATCATTTTGAATTCTACTCACCCACTATTGTCACCATCCACCCCAGCCCAATAATACTGTGCTTTGATAGTGCGGTGGATCTTCTCCCATCCAGTGTCCACCACAGTGGCTGGCATGACATTCTTCTCAAATTTGACTTGCCTTTTTGGCAGAGCAGGACAGTTTTGCCAAGTGCTCAATTCTGTTTTTTGTTTTTTTTTTATTCCTCCATACATAATACAGGTCTCCATCTAGATTAAGCATGTAAATGGGCGGGGGGCAAGGGGGGTGGAATCACATAAAAAAAAAAGGAATACTACACTTAAATTCAACTTGAAATGAGCCATTGTACTCCTTTATCCTGAAGGTCTCAGCTCTTCTCTTGATTATAAACCTTTCTTTGCTGGTTGACACCTCAAAATAACTATTGTGGAATTTCAAATCCAGAATTTCCCTCTCTCACACCTATTCATTTATCTAACAAACCTAATGACTTGCCTACTGCACTGCGCCATAGACTCTCAAATTCAAAAACACAAGACAATCCAACTGGCACACCTCAGTCACTCACTTTGTTAAAGCGACTCACTTTCTCATGCTCTGCTTAATCACACTGGCTTAAGTTGCTTTCTATTCACTAACTGCTATCTCCTCACAAAGCCACGAATGTTTGTTAAATTAATCAAGTGTATATAGACTGTACATGAATACCAATTCTTACCAGCTGCGTGGATCAGTTGTCGCTTGATTGACTCGATTGACTGAAGGGATGGTGGCCTTAGTCCTGTTGCATCAAAATATCTGTTGCAGTGCCCGTTTTATAATTCAGCATGATAGCTGAAGGAAGGATTTCAGGGGTGTCAGGAAAAACTTTCAGCCATACAACTGATGGTATCATGTGGGATGTTATTTGAATCCAGGACCTGGCCAGCGGTTTTGGGAAACCTGGGAGTAAACTTGTGGATCCAAGTTGAATAGGGGGGGGACTTCATGCCCAGTATAAGACCAGTACTAACTACTAACAGCATAAAGACACTACAAAGTAATGAACTTATCTTCACCACAGTTAATGGTGTGTGTGTGTGTGTGTGTGTGTGTGTGTGTGTGTGTGTGTGTGTGTGTGTGTTCAGGTGCTGTGAGTGATTACTATTACTATTGTCTCTCGTCAACTAGCAGTACAGGTTTCTTGTAAACTTTTTCCAATAAAATGTTACTGTACACAGTACATTTGTATTGTTGTTTTGAATATGTTCATCAAGCTCCTTATCTATTTGAACATGCCAGAATTCAAGAGACTGCCACACATGAGCTCAGTAACATGGAAGAATACCATTTATTTTTAATTTCAAACATTTCATAAAGATACACAAATATAAATGTAAAACATGTTGCACTTAATGGGACAATAACTTGGTTCCACTTGCAGGAACTGTTTTGTTGCATTGTTGCAGGGCAGGGATACTACAAATAAAAGTCAAAATATTTTTGGTATGTTTCTTATAATTTTAGGATTCATATCATAAAGGAGCCTTGTATACGACACCTCACACTGCATCAGTATAGCAATGACTCATGGTCATTTTACATGAAAACCAGCTAAAATATCTTACAACTAACAGAAGTGAAATAAAATAATAATTAGGTGATGGATCTTCATATGGGTAAATGATTATAATAGCTTTGCTTTAATATAATTGCACTAAAAGCTCCCCAAAAGGCATAATGACTTGAAATATTAACAATGATACGTTTATAGAAACGTTCTGTTGTCAAGACCTAGAAATGTTAATGCTACTATGGTTTGCTGAAACATACCACAGATAACCTGGGCACCTAGCATATCACATGCTGGTGCCTGGGTTTCCAGCCATGAATATTAAGAATAAAGGTTGATACAGAAAACAATGAACAGGGAGCTGGTCAGTTTATATTTTATATACTATGCACATATCTGGCAACAAAACACAGGAATTTATATTGCAATTGACTGGTAGGCAGGTTTACAACACTTATGATTCAATCAAAAATATAACATTTGTAAATGCAGTTTACATTTGGCCTTTTAAAAGGATTAACATGTGTTTCATAACTGATTGATAATATCACAATAATCAGCTTTTTCAAGCAATATATAACCAGTTCTGTTTATTGGTAGTGTGAATGTAGAAATAAATCTAACTTGGGGGGGAAAGATACCAACCAAACTGTATTTATTACTATGATCAACATAAAATGATACTAGTTGGTGCCAACTTCCTATCAGCACTCTGAATTTACATTACAGCGGTAATAAACAGCAATATTCTGACAGAATGACCTGAAAAATGTCATGTTCGGTCACACCTAAAAGATGTCTTTCATTTAATGCAGTGCAGAAATACCTGCATAAAAGGTACCTGTAAGACATGGCACCTACTATCAAATCACGTTATCAAGATAAAGAGAAATATTTTGTATTTATTTGTACATTTACACACTGAAGTTTCTTAAATACTTTGCAGTATTTCTTCTCTTAACCTAATATTCAGATCTGCAGCACCAAGTGGATCTCCTGGGGCATCCCATTCATTTTCTACCATAAGCAGACAACACAGTTCAAAGACTGTTTCATCACAGGGGTATTGACCTTTTGGGCTACACTCTTCCATACACAAAGTGATATCCTCCATAGAAATAGGTTTCAGTCTGTCCTCAGCACTGTGCAGCTCTGGAAATGAGTACATTACTACTGGTCGACCCGATGCTGCACTACCACTTGGCCGGATTTTGTGCGAGTTCCATGTGTTCACAACTTCATCAAGTTCATCCTACATGAAAAACAGCACAATATAAGTGTATGAAACAGACCATGTACCAGCAGATTTAGCCAAAGTTGAGGCTTATTAACTCATTAATCAACAGACATAGAAAGTGACCTCTAATTAATGTAAAACCAAGCAGCAAAAACAAAATAGCACTGTCACTAAAAAGCACATGGACACAGAATGGTGCTACATGATTCTACTGTTGAATAGATAGCCCAACACTTTATACTCAGTGTGCAATGATTATACAATATATTTTCAATAGAGAATTTACCAAATGATAAGATTGCTTTCTGAAACCGTGCCCAAAGGACCACTAGGTAACAGACTCCATAGTAATTAAAACCATGTGGCAATAAAAAAATTTAATGCTCAATGCACCTGTGCTGAGAAAGGTGCAGTTAGTTCCACTGATAACATGAGTACAATTCCATCAAAGTATTAAAATGGAATCCCAAAAAGTTGATTCTGTTCATGTGGATGTATTGTTTTCAGTGTGAGAAATGTTTTGTCAAAAATCATTCCTTACCTGGCTGATTGAGCATGCATCAAGACATATTAAAATGGAAATAAAATTCATATTTTATTTAAAGAAAAAAATGTTCTAACCATATTTATATTTTCTATTTTTGCAGCTAAGACATTACATAGCATGAGCACATGCTTTTACCTGAATAAGATTGAGAAAGCAGAACTGGATAAGACTTTTGTCCAAAAAATCCCCTGTGAAGTGGCCATCATCCTAAAAACTTTGAAATAAGTTCATCCAAAATTGTGCACTCTTTTTGCGTAGGGTAGCCTACCATCCTTCTATACGTTGGTTGGCTGTACTTCTTCCGTAAAGGAAACTTTTCTCACCTGCAAAACTGTCTGTGTGGTTTCTCCGTAAAAACATCTGCATTTGTTCGACACAACCATTTCCTGTACCTCGGTCAGCACGTAACCTCTCTGGACATCCATTGATGCATGAAACTGTTTGCAGAAAATAACTTGCAATCAATTTAGGGTCATTGTTTGTGGTATAAGCCTCCATCCATAAAACATAGCGGCCACAACCATCTATGCAGCCACTGATAGCAATACCATATGGTTTCAACTTGTCATAGCCATCCATGTGCCAGAGAGCATTTGGCCCTCTGCAGCTGTACTGACATCTTCTCAACCGTCGAGCTCGTCTCAGTTCCACACCTTGAGGGTCTACCAATTTGATTATGCATCTTACAGTATCTTGTGACACCACAAATCCATGTTGAATTGCACGAAGATGTAGCCAACGATAACCTTGCATCTGTCCATTTGTCATGATCTCTTGTTGGACAAAGGCTAGCACTTCCTCCAAGTTTGATTGATTCTTCCTTCTAAAAAGCCCAAGTCTTTTACAGATTCTCTTTAGAGTTCGAACACTTATAATTGTCTGATGACTATGTGCTAAAATTGAAAGTATTTCTTTGTTACTGAAGGAAAGTCTGAAATACAGTCTTATTAAGTCATCCAAATCTGACATGTCTATTTTATGCAGGGCGAAACACAATAATGAAAGAAGCAAACTAATGCATAGCCTTTCAGTAAATAGTAAATCCTAATCTGTATTTAAAAAAAGGCAGGACTTGATTGGTTATGATGTAGGTAGTACGTCTTCTAAGGATGTTTTAAGACACTGTGGTGCCGTCTGCTGTCTTTTATGTTGTGGTCTGCTGGAGTGGTGGAATGGCAGAGAGGGACAGGGGGAAACTTAACAAACTGGTCGGGAGGGCCAGCTTTAGCGGTCCGCTAAAATCCACTGAGCAGACTGGGGAGGAGAGGATGTTGTCTAAGCTAACATCCACCATGGACAACACCTCCACGCCCTCTGCATGAGACTGTACGAACACCAAGCAGCTCGATCAGCAGTAGGCTTTTGTGTACACGCTTGTGTACATATCTCTGTACATTTTCATCTGTACATATGAATGTTACTTATGTATGTAGGACTATAACACAGTGTCATAAATACACAGTCCATTTAGTCATTTAAGCAAAGGTATTACACATAGAACACAAAGTAACATTGCAAATCACACTTTGGCACAACATCGGGATTATTTCGTTATTTATTTATTTATTTTTGTGTTTATGCGACCAATATGCCTGATTTGCGACTTTCTGCACTTCTATTGGTTGTTCAAACAAACGACTGGTTGTTCAAACAAACGACCACGTCACTCCGAGGTCAAAGTTCAACGCGGCAGCGCTCCTCAGCCAGCACTTTTTATTTTATTGTTCTATAAAAAAAAAAACCCAAATACTGTATTAAGTTTATTTTTTACCGGTAGTGAACTGTAGTGCAGCCTACCATTTCCACACGCAGGCGTTAAGTGCACTGGGCAGCTCAGAGTATAAGATATGATTTCCTTCTTGAGCTGACATACATTACACAGTGCAGGAGAACGATGACGTCATTCTGACATTATAAACAGTTAACAGTTTGCTCATTTCTTCCGACGCTGTACCACTAACGTATACACAGTTACATGCACAACATTAGTTTGTGTTAGCTAACATGTTGTGAGGGGATCGTCAGTCGGCCACCGTCAGAACAACAACCGGGGCTGTGTCGGTGGCTGTGTATGAACGCCACCCATTTTTCTGAGTGAAATATCCACATAAACATTCATTACAGTTCCTCTCCTCCGCTGTACTAAGTGTAACTTACTGCCAATATCAAATATATCAGTGTTATTGGCAGGCGGCTAGCATCTGTAACACAGCTCCGCTTAACTGCCTTGAAAAACTATGAAATAGTAGAACATAAAATAAAATGCAACGAACTGTTAAGGTTCATTGTTGAGAGAGGAATCCATAAATAACCACAGATCCGGTCCAGTGTGCAATTAGACAGTATTTTAATGAACACATGTGTGAGTTCAACAACCCAATCAGTATTGAACTGTCTTTACCATATTCAGACAACAGTTTTATAGGGTTAAGATAGTACAGCCCCCTTTTCTGTTGCTAGGCAGATTTAATACAGCATACGTCACTCCAAAACCACAAAATGTTCCGTCGGGTCGGTGCTTCCCCTCAGCTCGTCTTCGCTGTCGCTTATCTCCTGTGGGAGATCTGTTGCAGTTCCTCTAAGTATGTCGGCACAATTCTGCATTTGCAGCAAAAACACATCTTCACTTCTGCCCTACCAAAATAGATCTATTATGGTGTGTATGTGTGCACGTGCGGGGGCGCGTGCGTGCTGTGTACTGTGTACGTGTCATGACCTCTCACTATTTGTGTCTGTATGTGTGTCTCGCCCTTAAATGCTCTCACATCTCACCCGTTACACTTCTGCAAAAACATGCTCTGCAGACGCGTTTCGTTTCCTGTCTCTGCCCTCTACACAGAAACACTGAGATCATAGAAGCATTAAAAACATTTAAAATTATAGTTTAAAGTGGTTCTTCTTGGACCTGTAATAAAGACTAATATGATACCAATATATTTGAACATTTGAATACAATATCAATACCTCTTGTATACATATGCTTGCTATATGTTTATGATGCAACAGTAATGACAGTAATACCAATAATAACAAAATAATAAATCAAAATAACAAAACATAATACTTCCTCTCTGGACACTTCCCCTTTTGACCTCTGGATGTTATCCAGAGGTCACCAAACCAAATAAAAGCATGACCGAAACTAATAATTCACGGAGTAGATCCTAGTCTAAGGCTAGATTCACCTTAACTGTGATGGATAAAAACCTTCTCCCTACTATGCTCTAACTTACTCTGTTCCTCAAGTGCTCTCTTTATTCAAACTTGATTCAACCTAATATTACACAAAACATGAACCTAATTTCGTATTCGGTTTTTGACTTTTATTCCTATATAATCTTAAACATCACTCATCTCAATCTACAGCATTTTAACAGTCTTACAGCACTGCTGCCATATGTTTCCTGTTGTTCCTTATCTGATCACCCACATCCTGTGCACAAAACTGTCACTGCTGCTGCAGGCGCCTCTCATCTAAAGTCACCTATCCCAAGAAAACTACTTATTCTACTAAAGGATCAAAGAAAAAACAACCACTTTAATCATTACGTGTAAACACATAGTTAATTGCTCCTAGATAAACTTCATCATAGCTAAAAGCTTAACTCTACCTGTATTTTAGAACTCACATTTCCTGTGTTATAACCTGTTTTAATATGTCATTTTATTTCCTTTTTGCTGCTCTTAATGTAATGACTCATTCTAATTTATACTTTATCAGACTTAACCAAAATATATAAGCTTTTTTCCTTTGCTTCTGTTTTAAACAAAAACTTGGTCACTTCAACAGGCATTTGTTATTCTGTAACTGCATTTTATATAATAAGACTAATTTAGAGCTGCAGGTGTTATCTCAATATTTTATATGTCACACAGTTTAGTTACAAGCAAAACTCCTATTCAGTTCCTCATTCTGTCATTTGTTATTGGGTCAACTCAAATTCAGTTAAAAGCTAAAGGAATTTCAGGCCTTTTGCCTCAAGTCAATACTGTCATGTGTGTTAAGAACTCCATATGTCTGTAAGCGTGTGCAATCCTTCAATAACTCAGGTCATTCTCACAGTAGATTGGCTAATCATAATGTTAACCAAAAGTTTGTGACCCTCAAGAGACAACTCTCTGAGCCACAACTCCGTTAAAGGCACAAAAATGCAATGTGTATAAAAAACCATTTCTACATATATAATCTCCAATATTATTCCTTTGAGTCAGCGAGACTTTTAACCTCCTCATAAAAAGCTCTCCTCTACCCTAGAAATAAATCTATTTACTATCTGTTTCTAAAGCCTACATTATAACAGCTTATCCTAAAAATCAAAAAGAAATCACACATTTTCTACTCATAAAGTCTTCCCCATTATTATTATTCCCACAGTTTCCCTTTAAGTTTTATATACCACTTCTTATTAACACCAGCAATTCATCTTCTAAACCTAATTCAGTTCATTTTACTCCTCTCTTTAAAGAATTTAAAGAATTTTACCATCTCTAAATTATCAAAAAACCCCAATTGTCATAAAAATCATACTAAAACCCATTTCAAATTAAACAAATTAAATCTTAAATCCCTCTCTTTTTTGACACATCTCATGTGGCAAAAAAACTCAACATGCTTCACCCAAGCTTAACAAATTAACAAGGGAAAAAAGGTTAGTCATATCATATCATTTCTCAGAACACTTCAGCCATCTTCCTCTCCGGTATTCTGCTCCAGCCCTGAAAACCTGTGTTTAAGGAATAAGATCAATTAAATTATCCTGACGAATCTTCTCAAACTCCTGCTCCATCGAACTCTGGATCCTTGGAATTTCCTGGAAACAAAACCTGTACTTTACATTTCATACTCTCCCTCTATGATCCAGTCTGTGTCATGACAAAAAATAAACTTAAACAGAACAGTTATTGATCATGTGTTACCTCAGTTAATGGTAACTTGAATTTCATCAACCAATGTGTCCCTTTTAGCATTTAGCATTCTCCCAACAATATAATGTAATCCCCTAATCTAACCCCAGTAAAAAGAAATTTTCTCAAAGCAAACATCAGCATCCCAAAATCAGCATCCCCAGATTTAAGTCTCCCACTCCTCCTGTTTGTCAACCTTTTATTTATTTCCCCCCTTGGTCCAATCACTCACATTCACTCACATGCATGCACACATGATATTTTTTGCTGATACTGCAGCCTTCTGCGCACGTCATCAGATGCTCCACATCAGCAAAATGAGCTCAATCATTTGTTTTATTTCGTTTTCCTTTTTAGGAAAATAGTTCACTATACTTTTGACTGGATTGACTCGATCAATCCATTTTTAGACAGAGACTTGCCGCCAATCAGTCTCTGATTGTAATCAATTATAATTCTGTAAAGCCCACCTGATTTTCGTACTTGGTAATTTTGTCAGCGCCGTCCGTTCACTCTCTTCCAGGCCTGCTTAGAACAAAAATGAAAAAAGAGAGCTGATTATTAGCTCATCAAAGTACAAAACAAAATCACCTGACAGGTTTTCCCGAGTGCACTTACTACTACAAAAATTTTTGGGGCCCCTCTCAGACATATCCATGTCTTAATCAAACACCCTCTCTGGAAATAAAACAACAGCCTCCAAAATCAGAAACAATCTCAAAGTTCACCCTTTCAACACACCAAAAACCTCGTCAAAAGATCAAAGACCGTTTGCACAACGTCTCCCTTCCTCACTTTGCCATGTTTTCATTCAGCATATGATATAAACCGATTTCAACAACGTATCATCCTTAAATTATAAATTTCCTGTCCAAATCTGCTCCTCTGAGCAGACCTGACCACCGTAATCAAATATCCTGATATTTTACCATTATATTTTGCCAAATGATCCTCCACACCAACGCTCTCTCTTGAACTGAAAGCCTCCGACACACACACACACAGGAAGTGTCTCTGCTCATAGACTCACAGCTCAACAGCCAACTTGACAAGAAAATTACATGTTTACACCTTATCACATTATTGAATGATTTTCATTTTCTTTCTATAATAATCACTTGCTTTAATCACTCAGTACGAGAGCACTCCTAAGTCACTTTTTTTAAAACTGCTTTAGTCCCTTTTCTTCTGTTAATTCCCATAGCTCCTCTGAGTCAACTTCAACTTCAAGCTTTAAGTCTATTTTATTAAACATTCACACCATTCTCTCACTCATACAAGTAGCAAGCTGATCTTCATTGCATATGCTTGTGTTCTTAGCCAGGTTTTTAATCAATGTCTCTATGCATTAAGCTTCAGGAGCTTGTCTTGGTAAGGTTAATGCATTCTCTGTTTGTATGTGTATGTGTGTGTGTTATTTTGCATATATGGCTTCACAGTCTCCCAGACACTTACCAATTCTCCAGTTAAGCAGTCAGTTTTCTTTTCCCCGAATTACTAACCCACATTTTTGATTTCCCACCTTAAATTACCGCCCTCCTGGTCTTCAGCCAGGTGTTAGGGCTTGCTTTCCAGGTTCCTGGACACATCATGCTGTGAACAATTCAACCAGAAACTTGCCTTAACTTATCCATTGATGTTAACCTCTAACTTTCTTCCGACTGCTGGATCTGGAGAGTTGGTCCAAGTCTGCTTTACTCCTGAAAACAACAAAACTAAGACATTTTCATTATTATCACAAGTGGTTAAATGACCCATTTCTCTATCTCTGATCAGAAACACCAATTATGCCATGCATGTAAGCATGCATGGCAGGCGGCTAGCATCTGTAACACAGCTCCGCTTAACTGCCTTGAAAAACTATGAAATAGTAGAACATAAAATAAAATGCAACGAACCCATCTGGGATGATCCTGCAATCAACAATTCACCTAGTATACTGTAACATCGTGAAACATGTTCATTCCTATATAACATTATAAGCTAACAAGCATGCTAACAGCTAACCGTAACTGTACCGTAACTGTTTTCCTGTAAAAATAAGAGACACCAAAGTATCTCTCTTTTTTTTACTCACCTTCTGCTCTTCCATTAATAAAATAGCATCTTCGGGGACCCCTCGGCCTCGCAAAAAATCACTTATATCCACCATGTTTAGTGAATTAGGTCTCCACCTGCACACCTGGACACATCCCTGTCACTGAAGCTGGATGCCTGCAGGTGCCCACCTCAAAATTCTGAGATTAAAGTCAGAATTCTGACTTTAATCTCAGAATTCTGAGAAAAAAGTCAGAATTCTTTTTTTTTTCTTTCCAGTGGCCCTAATCCTCTTCTGTACTTTTGACCCTCTGACAATGGGGTGTGTATAAAAATTACTGTAAATCAAGTACGTTCTTGATCTTGTCAACAAAAAGTCATTAGCCTATTAGCATATCGCAAATAATCCCCCAGAATAACAGAAATACGTGTGTATATGTACGTATTTTCATCAGACATAAGGTGATGAACGCATTTACATTTACACTACACTAATTGTTGTCTCCCCTACTCATTTGTAATACCTGATCATTTTTTACCTGAAACTGTGCAGCAGGGATCCCAAAGGCATTCTCCCCAACTCTCCGGGCACAGAGAGAGGTGTTAATATCCTCCTTAGCTGGGTAAGGCCTTTTCTTTTTTCTTTTCTTTTTTTATTGAGCATCAACAATGTAGTACAAAGACATACATATAGCAAGGCCACAGTGCTCCTTTTTATATATTTATCCCACCCCAAAAACATATTGGACACCGATCCAAAGGGAAAATAAATAAATAAATAAATAAATAAATAAAATGAATAAAGTGAATTTAAATGAGGTACAAGGAAATTCACCATATTTGAAGATGTGCACTTAAAGGGCGATATTTTGCACAAAAATAATCCCAATCACACACACAAAAAAGGATTTTCGGCAGCTGTCAAGCCTCTTTCAGGTGGGTATGGTTTTAATTTTCTCTAAATGTTTTAGGAATGTATCCCAAACAGCAAAGAATCTCTCCTTCGACCCCTTGAGAGTGTACTTTATCTTTTCCAACTGTATAAATTGTGTCAGGTCACTAAACCACAAAGCGGCTTTGGGTGGCTTTTTTGACTTCCAATGCAACAATATCCTTCTGTGTGCAAGCAGTGTAGTGAAAGCAATTATGTTTTTATGACTCTTCCTTAATGTTCTATGTCCTCTATCTGTGACACCAAATATACCCATAGCTGCATTGGGTTGAAGTTCAACATTCAATGCTTCGGACACACTATTGAAAATTGTTGACCAGTAGGCTTTTAAAGTACGACATGACCAAAACATATGTGTTAAATCTGCAGAGGGATTTCTACATCTCTCACAGCTTGCATCTATGTTTGGAAATATTCTGGCCAGTCTTGCCTTGGAGTAATGAATGCGGTGTAAAATCTTGAACTGTATGATGTTTAATTTAGCACAAAAAGTGCCGTTGTTTACTCTTAAAAGAGCGCTCTCCCAGGTCTCCTCCTCTAAGTCCACCCCCAGCTCATTCTCCCAGTCTGCTCTGATCTTTGCCATTGTTATATTCTTAAAGGAGGCTATACAATTATTAATTCTTGAGATAAGGCCTTTAGGCTTAAATGTCAGTTTCAACAGATCATCTACAGCAGTAAATGGAGTTATATTTGGAAAGTCGGGGTTATGATGCTGAAGGAAGTGGCGAACTTGAAAGTATCTAAATAAGCTGGACCGAGGGAGGTCAAATTTGTGTGACAAATCCTCAAAACTTGCCAAGACACCGTCTATGTACATGTCAGAGAAGTTATGGAGGCCTCGTCTCTGCCAAAGAGCAAATTCAGAGTCTAATCTGGCGGGAAGGAAAAGGTGATTATTGTGTATAGGGGTTAAATGGAGAAGATTTTCAAACCCAAAGTTCTTTCGAAATTGAGCCCATATTTTGAGGGTGTTAATAACTATAGGACTGGTGGTGTGCTGCCGTGAGGAAATTGGAAGGCTGGAGGTGACCAAGGCTCTAAGAGAAGTGGAGATGCAAGACGCTGCTTCAATTTGGCACCAGTCTTCATCAGGGGTATTGAGCCAATATATGATTTTTTTGAACATTTGAGGCCCAATAGTAATGGCAGAAATTTGGAAGTGCTAAGCCGCCTAGGTTTTTAGGCCTCTGTAACAGATCCAGGCGTATTCTAGGTTTTTTCCCATCCCATATAAATGAGATCAGAGCTTTATCAACAGATTTAAAAAATGATTTTGGAAGGTAAAGTGGGATACACTGAAAAAGATAAAGAAACTTGGGGAGTATATTCATTTTTATACAATTTACCTTCCCTGCCAACGATAGATGAAGTGGCTTCCATTTCTTTAAGTCTGATTTGACCTTTTCAAGTAATGGACAGAAATTTTTTTCATAGAGATTATGCAAATCTCTTGTTATATTTATGCCTAGATATTTAAAGCCGTTTTTAGCTGTTTTGAAAGGTGTAGCACTGTTCTGTATTTGAAGAGCCAAATCATTAACAGGATAGCATTCGCTTTTACTGAAGTTCAGTTTGTACCCAGAAAAGGAGCCAAAGCTGCTTAGGGTGTGGATAATATGGGGGACACATGAAACAGGATCAGATACATATATTAACAGATCATCTGCATAAAGGGACACTCTATGCTCTTTATCCATCCTATGGATACCTGCAATTGATTGTGAGGTTTTGAGTGTAAAAGAGAGGGGCTCTATGGACAGGGCAAATAACAATGGACTGATTGGACAGCCCTGACGGGTACCCCTTGTCAACTTAAAATAACGTGAACATTTACCATTTATGATTATAGAGGCTTTGGGTGATGTATATAAAAGTCTTATCCATGAAGTGAAGTTGGGGCCGTAGCCAAATTTTTTTAAACAAGCGGATAAATAACCCCATTCCACCCTATCAAATGCTTTCTCTGCATCCAGCGCGATAACCACCTCAGGCACCACTCTGGATGCAGGAGAGTGGATGACATTTAGGAGCCGACGGACATTCGTAAATGAGTGACGGCCTGGGATAAAGCCAGTTTGGTCAGCAGATATTACGTCGTGGATTGTGGTTTCTAGGCCTAGGGCAAGAGCCTTTGCCAAGATTTTTACATCACAGTTTAGGAGTGAAATGGGACGGTATGAACCAGGTTCTGTGCTGTCTTTACCTGATTTCAGCAAGAGGACAATAGATGCTTCAGTCATTGTCTGTGGAAGTGACCCACGAGACAAAGAATCATTAAAGACGTCAAGTAAAATTGTTATTAGCTTGTCAGAAATTTTTTTATAAAACTCAATGGGATACCCATCAGGGCCCGGTGCCTTGCCATTCTGCATCGCCTTTATTGCAGTACCTATTTCTACATGACTGAGTGGAAGTTCAGTTTCAGTCCTATGGGCCGCTGTTACAAGAGGAACCTGAAGATTATTAAAGAAATGCTCCATATCAGAGCAGACACTTGTAGTCTCAGATGTATATAGATTTGAATAAAATGTAGTGAAAGTTTCTTTAATTTCTTCAGGGTCAATTGTTAGCTCACCATCATCTTTTTGTATTTGTGTGATTTGTTGTGCGGCTGAGCGGCATTTAAGTTGGTGTGCTAATAAATGTCCGGCTTTGTCGCCGTGCTCATATACATAACCTCGTGATTTTAACAGAAGACGTTCAGTTTTTTCAGTTGACAGCAAATTGTATTGTGTTTGGAGATCTAGCTTCCTTTTATAAAGCTCAGGAGAAGGAGAAGCAGAGTACTGAGCATCTAACATAGCGATGGTTTTAATTAGTTCCTCTTGCCTAATTCGATTCATTTTGTTTTTTCTAGACGAATATGAGATGATTTCTCCCCTGATTACGGCCTTTAATGTTTCCCACAAGAGGGAAGGTGAAACATTATCTTTCTGGTTGAAAATTAAAAAGTCATTATTTTTTTTGATATCGTTTCACAGAAACCCTCATCTGCCAGGAGAGTCCTGTCTAATTTCCAGGGTGGGTGTTCTGATTGGTAAAAAGGAAACGCAAGATCTAAAAGTACAGGGGCATGATCTGACTCTACAATGGTTAAATATTCAGTTTTCTTGACTAAGGAGAGAAGATTCTGGTCAATGAAGAAATAGTCTATTCTACTATATGAACGATGTACATTAGAGAAAAAAGAAAATGATTTACTTTGTGGAAATAAAAACCGCCAGGGGTCAACACATCCTATTTGGGCCATAAAAACGGATAATAACTTGGCTTTTTTAGAGAGATTTGTAGGTTTACAGCTGGAACGGTCAAGTGCTACGTTCATCACACAGTTCAAATCTCCACCAAAAATCAGCTGTTTTGAGTTCATATCTGGAATTAATGATATTATTTTGCTAATAAACTTATCATCATCCCAGTTCGGGGCATAAATATTTATCAGAACCATAGGTTTATGGTACAGGAGTCCTGAAACCATCACAAATCGCCCCTGCGGGTCTGAAATAACAGTGGATGCATTAAATTGAATTCTTTTATGGATTAGTATGGCTGTTCCACATGTTTTTGAGTTGAGGCTCGAATGGAATGTTTTTCCTACCCATCCTTTCTTAAGTCTGATATGATCTTTTACCAACAGGTGGGTTTCCTGGAGAAATGCAAGGTCACATTTTAGATACTTAAGATGATTAAATATCCTAGCTCTTTTGACAGGCCCATTCAAACCCTTCACATTCCAGCTAATGAATCGCACAGCAGCCGCCCCCACATCAATACCATTCACCATGTTTAACTAAGGCCATTACAACATAAGAGTAACCAGCAAAAAAGGTAGGCAATGAGCATATTTAAGTGCACGATTTGGAAAATTTCAACTCTTGTGTACATAAAGGTGAACAAACATTGTAAAGATCTGGTGGTGTCCTTTCCCTTACGCTTGTCCATAAACAAGGATGAAAACAAAACTAAAACTAAACCTATACTTGTTGCTCTCTCTGAGGCAAGCTGCAGGTTAAACACTGGTAAGGCCTTTTCTATTTTAAGGCCTCAACACATTCCTCCTTGTAAGGACGTAATATGAAAAGGATGTGGAAATCTATAGATACAGACTAAAACTCTGCAACAATACAATATAAATGCTGAAAAGGTTTATCGCATAATTCTGCAAAATATTAAAACAATTACATTTTTGCACTTTCTTATTTTTTTTTATGTGATTCACCAAAACATTAAGAAAATAACAAATATTCCGGTTAAAAGTAAAAGTAAAGTAGTTAAAGTCAGAGAACAAATTCCTACACTTACCTGAGGGAAAAAGCCCTATCTCCCACAAAGACTGGTCGCATAAGCCCCAGATATTCAACACCAGGGAAACGAGCATTGGTTATATTATTCGTCATTACTGTTTCGCCCAAAGGATCCACCAAACTAAAAAATTCATTTGAGTCCACAAGAGCAAAACCACCATCAAGTATGTCCCCTTGTAATTCAAATACAGGTAACCTGAGTGCCTGTATCACTGCATGCTTTCCATCGAATGCCCCCAGACAGCTGAGGAAGTTCCACCTCTATCGAACCCACGGACAATCTCCTTTGGCACAGGCAGAAATTCATCCACCAGGCTGTCCCAAACGGTCTTGGTGACATCTGGCACAATGTATGTCACAGTGGAGATACCCACTTGGTAACTGGATGAAATCGTAACCAGTTGCTAGGTATCTAAAATTAATAACATCATTCAAGTTTAAGGACTTCACTTTCATGTTGTTTAAATGCTTTGTTAGATTTGCAAACATCAGCATTATTATCTTAATGCTATCATTGAAATTGACAGCAAAACCTTTAAAGGGAACATAAAACAGTATACATATAAAGGCTAATTTACTCCATTGAGCCCTGCCCTCAAAGACTGACATAGATGTAACTCTGTCCGTCAAGCTGGATTTAAGAAATAAGTGCTCAAAGTTAAAATTTTAAAAACAAGTGTAGTGCCATCTTCTAACAGTACAGAAGGTGAGGTCATGTGGTTGGTTGTTTGCGGCGTATCTGGTCTTTACGTCTGATATCACTAGCCATTTTTGGGTCCAAACTCTGTTTCAGGTCCCAGAGTCAAACAAACACTCCGGCATCACTGAGAGTTAAAAGCTCTCTAAATTCTTTCATCTTTAATAAAATGATCAGTGTGGCTGCTTTACCAGGTGTAACAATTAAGTTTAACATCCAGGCATCCATGATAACAGAATTTATGAAATTTAGCAGAGTTAGAAGTTAGCAGGAAGTTAGCTCGCTAGTTTCCACCTAAACATATTATACCATGTTTTGACTGAGGGATTTCTGAAGAAGTTAAAACGTACAGCTCTGCTATCACTTTCAACATAAATGAAGACAGAAAACTAGTGATATTTGTAGGGTTACTGAAGTTTGGCTAGGTGGTATATAATGATGTGCTATGTGGTGGCTAGCTACACAGCTATGTTAGCATAATATAAACACATTAGCACAGTGAAGCTGGAGGATGAACGCTAACTTTTTTCCACTCGATGAAAGCTAATGTGAGGGTTCCCGATGGTTAGGGACAGATGCAATCGCATGGCAGGATGCTGTAAACAGACCAACCTTCAGTCAGGAGAACAACTGAGATAATCCATCCACAATACATCATTAATTTACTGCTGCTTTGGCTGGGCTGTAGTTACATCTTGAGGTTTTAAAAACTGATCTTTAATATGAATAATGGTAATAAAAACAAAGAGAAGCTGACAATTATCGCTGACCATTTCTAGTAGTGATGGTAATTCCGGCTCTTTTTAGAGAACCGGCTCTTTCAGCTCGGCTCACTAAAAAGAGCCAGCTCTTTCGGCTCCCAACCGGCTCTTCAGGTTGTTTTGTTGCTTCAATTAATTTATTATCAACAACAATATAAAATTATGCACAAAAGGAATTACTAATGTAAAAAAATAGTTTTGTTTATATATGTTTACATATAAATATATACGATGGCCCCTAGAGACAAAACAAGTACAAACTCCAAAACACATTGCTAACATTAACTGAACTTCCAAAACAGAGCTACCTAGATCACTTAAATTACACAATTAAAAGCATATGTGTATTATTTGTGTATTTATACACAAGCACTCATATATATTCAAATAATTTTAAAAAATGTTCATTTACCTGTTACTACCACACACCAAATCCGGTCGTTGGTACTTCCTGGCTTGTGTTGCCACTAGGTAACAAAAGCTCAACACTGCCCCTAGCATCCTGGAGCACTTCTATTGTGTTTTTGAGTTTGTACATGTTTTGGAGGTTTCACATGCTCTGGAGTTTGTACGTGCTTCGGAATTTGTACGTGCTTTGTCTCTAGTGGCCACTGTAAATATACTTTTATTTATTCACTCCACATAAAATGTAATAAATAAATCATATAATACAAAAACCAACGTGCTTCTGAGTTTGTACGTGCTTCTGAGTTTTCACATGTTTTGGAGTTTGTACATGCTTTGTCTCTAAGGGCCACCGTAAATATGCTTTTATTCATTCACTCCACATAAAATGTAGTAAATAAATCATATAATACGAAAACCAACTATTTACATTTCAACTTTTAACTATTTAAATTTTCAGCTTTTTCCTTTTAAACAAATTTAAAGTGAAACAACACAAAACACTGCAAACCATAACACAATTAAATATAAATTAATTGTGTTATCTTTTTAGTGAGCCGAGCCGAAAAGAGCCGGTTCTCTAAAAAGAGCCGGAAATCCCATCACTAGAAACAAAGCAGTCAGATAAATCAAACTTTATTCAACTCATTCTTCTTGCTTCCTCCACTTCTGTACCACTGATTCATTAATGCTGTATTCTATCACAGCTGCTCTATTCCCATGTTGTTGCAGTATATTAATGACTAACCTCGTATTGTGGATGGATTATCTCAGTTGTTCTCCTGACTGAAGTTTGGTCCGTTTACAGCATCCTGCCATGCGATTGCATTTGTCTCTAACCATCAGGAACCTTCACGTTAACTTTTATCGAGTGGAAAAGTGTTAGCGTTCATCCTCCAGCTTCACTGTTTATGTTATGCTAACATAGCTGTGTCGCTAGCGATCACGTAGCACATCATTATATACCACCTAGCCCAACTTCAGTAACCCTACAAACGTCACTGCTGTTTAGTTTTCTGTCTTCATTTATGTTGGAAGTGATAGCAGAGCTGTACGTTTGAATTTTTTCAGAAATCTCTCAGTCAGAACATGCTATATCATGTTTAGGTAACTAGCAAAACTAGCGAGCTAACTTCTGCTAACTTCCTGCTAACTTCTAACTCCGTTAAATGTAATAAATTCTGTTTTCATGGTTGCCTGGATGTTAAACTTCATAGTTACACCTGGTAAAGCAGCAATGCTGATCGTTTTATTAAAGATGAAAGAATTTAGACAGAGTTTAACTCTCAGTGTGCCGCAGTGTTCGTTTGACTTTGGGACCTGGAGGGGACGGAGTTTAGGACCCAGATTACTCCCAGATTTACGAGCACCTTAGTCCGACAAATACGGCAATAACGACGGCCCGCTTGCATGTTCTACAAAAAAATGTGCTTAGTTGTGTATCTGACGGACAAACACCAAACCAGTTCCACATCACTGAAGTTGCACCATTTTTACAAACCAATTCTGGTTCATCCGTTTCCCTCAACAATCCGCTTTCCCCCTTCTCATTCCCCGCTGCCACCGTGCTTTTTCGGCCATGTGCGTATGAAAACAAAGGCACTGCGCATGCGCGTTTTACCCGTATTCTATCGCGATATTTCATTTTCTTATCGTTGCCTAACATTGTACCGTTGTAAAAAACTTTTGTACTGTTCAGTTTGTACTGCTGCTCATTCCTGCCACTGTGCAATATCCCATCTGCCCCCCCCGTCACATTCCTATTTAACATTTTCTTTATTTAATCACTAGTGTGTACATATTAGGCCTGCACAATGAATCGAAAATTTATTGTCATCGCGATATCAGCCTGTGCGATGGGCCCATCGCAAAAGACTGCGTAAACTGCGATAATTGGGTACCTTAAAATGTTTACACACGTGCTTTAAAGAATTTACCAATCAAAGAAACCCCTTTACACATTTGACCAGTAGAATAGAGCCCTTCACGGCATTAACCAATCAAATGGATTAGAGGCGAGCGAACAACGCTGCAGCAACGAGTCAGAGTTGTAATGGCTGAGAGCAGTTTCCGAGTTTTTCAAGTGGAACTCCTTATGAGAAAACGTCAAAGCGGTACAAAGAAATAACAGAGGCCATTACACATTTTTTGGCTAAAGACATGATGCCTATAAATACAGTTAGCAGAGAGGGCTTCACCAGTCAGATACATAAAGTGGACCGGAGATACCGCATCCCCTCACGAAACTACTTTTCCCATGTCGCCATTCCACAAATGTATGAAACATGCCGCAAGACCGTCAT
Source organism: Oreochromis niloticus (assembly GCF_001858045.2). Lineage (NCBI taxonomy): Eukaryota > Metazoa > Chordata > Actinopteri > Cichliformes > Cichlidae > Oreochromis > Oreochromis niloticus. The sequence continues at coordinate 38,343,968 of NC_031970.2, forward strand.
GTTTGAACTGAGCCAAGCTGAAAACTGCACAAGCACTACAGTAAAGTTTCCTCTCCAGTTTTGCCTAACATCATAATTACTTGGTGAGTGGCAAAATGATGAACAACTGCATTGAGATAATTTCCAGTATAATTTAAGTTATGTTTATTTAAAACTGATTATAGAGACCGGGAAGGATGTCTTTCAGAATTCAAGCCTCAGAAATTTTTTTTATGGGGGCAATGTTTCAATGTTAAAGTGCACTTTGTTGTTACACTGCTAATACAGCAGCTTTCTTTAAATAAAACTGTTGCAGTAAAACGGAAATTATGTATTCGTTTTGTTTTTTTTTTTGCTATTTATTTTATCGCAAGTCATATCATTATCGCAATATTGATCACAGTTATCACACATCACAGGTTTTCCTAATATCGTGCAGCCCTAGTACATATATTTATATATACATATATATATTTAGTCAGTTAACTGAAAATCTCTTTTTTTTCTTTTACTACATCTTATTAATATTTTGCTCTTTACTATTTCTATTTTCTTCTACTGTACCATTCTGCTGAGTGACTGTCTTCTGCTCGTCAAATACATTTCATTGCGATGTTGACCCTGTGCTAACTTGCATATGACAAATAAAACTGAAAATGGAAAACTACCGGTATTACCGTGAACGGTATATGGCCCAGCCCTAGTTCTGAGTCAGTCAGCTCTCTGAAAATTATTTCTATGCCTCCTCAGATGTGGTCCCAACTCTGCCAACAAGAGCTCAAACTGGCCCACTGCCAAAAATGTGTGTTTTTTGAGGACAAAGTTTTAGTGTGTATATGCATTATAAACTTGCTTTCAAAAAATACAGAACTTTGTATTGGTTTTTCACAACACGCGCCGTGTCAGGATCTTCACGGTGCGTTCACACCAAACACGATAGACGCGAGCGAAAATGCCCCAAACACCCCTAATTTGACGCGTGCACATTCGCACCTCAACGCGTGTCCAAGAAAAATCCATATGCAATTTTGATGCGCGTGAACTGGAAATGTGGGAGGAATGTGGGAGGAAGTTGTGCCAGACGGTATCTTTGCAAGATGGCAGCTGTCGAGCTAGAGCTTGAAGAGAGAGTCAACCTTCTCTATTTACTGTGGAGAGCAGAGCAGCGGCGTAAAAGACGTCTTCGCCGTACCTGGGTCCATCAGGTCCTCCAGAGGCGTGAGCAGTTTGGTGAGTTTCACCATTTGCTCCAGGAGCCGCGCCTGGATGACGGCCGATTCCAGCGATACCACCGTCTTTCACTCGGCCAGTTTGAGGACCTGCTTTCCCGCATCGGTCCCAGAATCGCCCGCCTAGACACCAACTACAGGCGCTGAATCCCACCTGCAGAGCGCCTGTCCATCTGCCTGAGGTTAGTAAAAGTGTTTAATACAGTAGTCCTTTATTGATACCTGTGCTAATATATGCTAAACCATCCGTTTATACACTGCTAACATGGATGTGCTATGCTAACAGTGAATGCCGTCGGTGTTTACTGAAAGCAAACTGTGGTATGGAGACGACTGTGTATAATATTTCTAGTGATACTCGAAAGGTCTCATCAAGTCCCGATTTAATTCGATTTATGCTGTTATCAGTGTTTACAATGATAGCATGGCTGTGGTGTCTATCAGTGTATGCTCTCAGTGTTTGCTGATATAAAACTGTGGTATGAGGACCACTGTGAGTTAACCTTTGTAGTGATACGCACTCCTTTTTTTTATTTAGACCAGATTTAATTCTGGGATAGTTGAATATTTGTATATAATCTCCGCAGACTGTTTTAGATTATATCTAATATACATCATGTAATTATCCTTATAATTACAAAATGTTTTATGTAAGATTTATGTTTTGTAATTTAAATCTGACATCACAAAAGTGTTTTGGAATTGGAATAATGTATTTGTAACTGCAGTACACATAATACTAATTTTAAACAATTTTGTCCAGGTTCCTTGCTACCGGGGACTCCTTCAGGACCATCGCATTCAGTTTTCGAGTTGGTGTGTCCACAGTGAGCCAGATCATCCCCCAGGTAGCGACGGCCATCTGGGACTGTCTAGTGGATAATTTCATGGCTGTGCCTTCAACTGCAGACTGGTGGTCCATTGCAGAGGGATTCCAGGAGCGCTGGCACTTCCCTCTCTGCTGTGGAGCTCTGGATGGGAAGCACGTCCAGACGAAGGCACCCCCCAACTCAGGATCCATGTTCCACAACTACAAGGGAACTTTTTCCATTGTTCTCCTTGCGGTTGTAGATGCAAGGTATCGCTTCTGCGTTATTGATGTTAGGGGGTACGGGAGGACCAGCGACGGTGGTATTCTGGCCAACTCCACCTTTGGTCAGGCTCTTCGGGCTGGGACTCTCTATCTGCCTCCTGACCAGCCTCTACCTGGTGAAGAACACCGTGGAGCCCAGCCCCATGTCTTTGTGGCTGATGAAGCGTTCCCGCTGCGGCGTGAGCTCATGAGGCCTTTCCCTGGACGCCTCCTCCCTTTAGAGAAGAGGATCTTTAACTATCGCCTTTCCAGGGCCAGGATGATAGTGGAGGGTGCCTTCGGTGTCCTCTCCTCACAGTGGAGATTGTATCGGCGCTCCATGGAGCTCCGTCCTGAAATTGCGGAGAAGTGTGTGAAGGCAACGTGCGTTCTCCACAATTTTCTGCGCTGTTGGGACGAGAGAGGGGCACCTGCTGTGAGGGGTGTGGCACCTGCTGTGGTGGAGCCGTTGCAAGGCCTGGGTCGTGTAGCAGCAAACAACTCCTCCAGAGAGGCTGTCCTGGTGAGGGAGAAATTCATGGCCCACTTCTCGGCGGAGGGAGCTGTGTCTTGGCAACCAAAGGAGTAGCCTGTTTGAAGTCCGAGTGACTTCCCCACAACGGCTCTTTTAGCCACCCACAAACCTCTAAAGAGTGTTCCTGTCTTTTTAAATTTTTCTTAATAAATGGAGCTCTACTCCAAAATAAACTAACCTCTTTTTACTCTCCTAAGTAACTTGTCTTCACTATGTTCCTATATACAGTGTGATGCAAAAGTTTGGGCAACCTTATTAATAATAGTCATTATTTTCCTGTATGAATCGCTGTTACAGTGAAAAGTGTCACTTGCATATATCATATAGGAGACACACACATTAATATACACTAAATATTTATTTCATTACTCTTTTTTTGTGTTGCCAATATATGCACCTGCTTGATTTTGTTTAAACAGTTATTGCACACTTTCTGTAAATCCAGTGAACTTCATTTCACTTCTCAAATATCACTGTGTGTGTCTCCTATATGATGTATTTAACTGACAATTTTTATTGTGACAACCAATGATTTGTACAGGAAAATAATGACTTTTAACAAGGTTGCCCAAACTTTTGCATCACACTGTATTGGTATATTTTGTCATTAGTATAATATGAAATAAATTCTACTTGTGTCAAGTCGTGTGTCAACATTTGCTGTGTTGTAGAACAGAGACATTAGTCATTACAAATGTTTATTGGAAAAAATATAAAATATAAATTCACTAACAAAAACATTAAACATAAATATATAAAATTTAACTATTTACAGAGAGACAGGAATAAAAAGGACCCAGCTTGGAATGGAAAAGCCTCAGGGAGAAGGAGGAGAAAAATAAGAACATTGTTTCTGCCCTGGAGAGCCTGCTGCCTCATCAGAAAACTACTGATCATTAGGGTCCAATGTTTCCAAATTTAACACAGCTGTGCTGTTTTCAAAAGCTAATTTACACATTTGAAATTTCACGAATTCTCGTGTCTGAGGCGGCATGCTCTCCAGAGCAGGAACAAGGCCGAGGAAATGTTCTGTTGGAGACTGGCGTGGCCTCTTTAGGGACTCCAGGATGGCCAGCTCCACTGCCGATGGACCGTCCTGGGACCCGTCCCTCGACCGCCTTCGAGCTGTCCTCTGTGGGCCTGTAAAACACAGCACAAAACAACACAAAGTAATGAAAAGGCTGCTACTAGATTTTCATTTTCAAAATTAAAAAAAAAACAGGATTGTCACGGGTTCAAAATATTGGGGATGGATACAGGAGGAAAACCAAAATAACAACACTGGTCCGGCCGGGTCAAGTCAAACGATGATTTTAATGCACACGTGTGGGAGATGGGACACTGTACGCAGACAGCACCATATCTCTCTCCGAAAACCACACAACAATAGTTTTTATGAACATCAGGGTATTAGAACGCCTCCTCATGCGTAAAGTAGGTACAATACGATCAATGTTGACAACTTTTAACACATTAAAAGAACATCATCTTCTTCCCGAGGCCAGATCCTTCCCAGTAATCTTCTAACTCTGCTTATCCCCTGGAACAAACAGTCTCTCCTGCAAGCATAATCAAACAGCTACAAGGCCTACAAGGCAAACTATTATTTATTTAAACTATTATTTAAATGTTTGAACTCTCCCCTCTACATGAGTTTAACTACTGCTTGTGTGTGTGCGTGTGTGCCTCGACCTCAGCATTCACTCTGTCTATAAGGACAGAGGCCAACTCTGCATGTGTGCAATAACCTAACCGAAATCATACATGTAATAAATGTTCTAATCAAATGCCACTACTCAAAGCTTAATAAGAAGAGTATAAATGAATAAAGGATAATGATGAATAACATGATATATGTGTTTTGTAAGCATGTGCGGCCTTCTACGCTCTACGTCACTTCCCTCAATAGATCAGCCAGACATCCCGCTGACTGTAGCTTTTAACCCTTACTGACGTGAGCACAACTCCATAATAAGCACCAAGCGGCAATATGTATAAGGATGATCATGGTTACACCTGTAATGAAAGATTATATGATTATACCAACACCTGTAAATAGAAGATTAACATGAGGTTATAACAATCACTGTAATACAAACGTTAATGTAATGTCAATAGCTTCAATAAATGCTTTAATGCAATGCTTATTATATGATTCTGATGTAATGATAAAATAACAGTAAAATATCTCTTCTCAAGGATATAAACAGATTGGTTGTAGATATTTAGTAAAGGTGATCACAAGGGAATCCAAGCGAGTAAAAAGCTATCAGTGCTTGATGTACATACCTGTGGGTGCAGCAGCAGGAGTGGAGGGACCAGGGGCTGGAGAGCCAGGAGAAGCAACGGGATGGTTCTGCTGCATAATCAGTTGACTCTATCAAGACAATAATAAATGTTAACAGGTTGAAGACAATAGTCATAGAGAAATTATATACAGTGGTCTCTCATTTATTGCAGCACATGAACAGTAGTCGCAGTTCTCACAAGTTGATTCTCAAAGTGCAAACTTTTGTCGATTTTAAAACGTAAAAGTATTATTATGCCGCGCTGTTATGCCGGGGGGGGGGAGTTCTCCATGGTCCGCACCATATTACCGCTAGTCTCCCGCGGGGTGAGGAAGGGGTCCAGAAACCCCATGACCGCGAAGAACTTCCATCTCCTCCCCGATCCTGCTGCAGACCCACTCCTCTTCTCCTTCTCTGTCCTCTTCTCCTTATTATACGTGTCCCTGAGGCTCTTCCACTTTCTCCTGCAGATGTCCTCTGAATAAACACATTATCTTGTTAGCAGAAAAGTATTTGTACATCAGTGGGAAAATAGCGGGACAGTAGGCGGGCTTGCTAGCTTTTGCGCGGCTTCATCGGGTCAGTCTGAAAATTAAAAAGAAGAATGAATGAACTTACCAGGTTGCCCGATCTCCTCACTTATGTGCCTCCAAGCTAGGTCCTTTTTATTCCTGTCTCGGTAAAAGTAGCAGCTAGCATCATATAGCTCTGGATGATTAGCCACGGCACTGATGAGCTTCTCCTCCATACTGAATGAAGAATGAAGGGCTTTGGCTGGATCTGCCCCTTTGACCTAGGTTACAGCCACGTCACCAGGCTCCTGATTGGTTGTCGCGGCGCAATTTGACGCTGGAGTTCAGATTTTTCCAACTCGAGCGGTTGACGCCATATGCGTGTGTGCACAAAATGCAACACAAAAACTGACGCACATGGTTTTTTCCGCGAGTCAAACGCGCCAGACGCACTGCTGTGTCATCACGCTTGTCATCACGCTTTTCCATTGACTTTACATGTAAACCTGACGCTCTGGCCGCCTCTATCGCGTTCGGTGTGAACACACCGTTAGACTGCTGGATCAGAAGCCTTTTGTAGACACAGTTGGACATTAGATGGAGTTTTAGTGCATAGTGAAATCTCTTTTCATTTTTCAAACCCTTAGGCTATTCATCTTTTAAACTGTATAAGACTGTTCCTAAGATAACAAAGCTTTTTTTTCAGGTGATAATGAGTCTCATTATTAGAAAGAAAAGGAGAAGTTCAGGTTTCACAGCTGCCACATATCTGTGTATAAGGCTTCTCCTTTTAAATGCAGTAGTACTGGATCCTGAGGACTCACTCAGAGCAGCCACACAAGCTGCACAGCAAACCTGAGATGAGTGTAACCTGATTTTTTGTTTAGAGAGCACCCAGCTGTGTCGGGTTTCAGTACAGCACACACACTGTGTGATTGTGTAGAAGTGTGTGCACAGTGAAAATATAAATACTATTGATTGTTCTTATTTCCCTTTCTGGATCTGTGTTGAAGGTAACCCACAGAATTCCTGCTATGGCTATTCTTTTTTTTGTAATAAGAGAATTTATCACATTTTTATTTTCAGTATTTTAGGTAACAGTAATCTACCTGTTAGATCCAGGCTACCCCAGGGTGGTCTGGATTGATCCATCTAAGGGTCTGAGTTTCTGGTCCCAAAGGGTGTTACCCTAATAGAAATCACCAGAAACTTGTTTAAGCTAATGGTGGGGAGTAGGGATGGTAATCAAGAACCGGTTCTTGTAGAGACCCAGTTCCCAGTAGTCCAATTCCTTGGAATTGTTAGTCTGCCTGCCCATAGATCCCACTTATCAGTTCTTGCACACTCTTTACGATCAGCTGATTTAAGTTTGTCTGTCAGAGGAGGAAAATAGTGGAGCAGTCTCCAGCGTGGATATGGACATTAATTTTATTGTTATTACACAAAAGGATGAGAGCGTGATGCTAAACTGGAGACTGCTCCAGGACAGAAACAGCTCATAGTTTGGGGCTCTGTTGGCTCTTAGGTGACGGTTTCCTCGTGGCTGCGTGCAGCGGGGCTAGGGGAGGGTCTGTGCTGACGGACGTGGGTTACTGACCTGGTAGCCTGGCTGCCCCTGGGTGGGTCCGGGACGGGCGTGAGGTTCTGGTGGCGCTCTGTCTCTGGGCTGGGGCCCTGGCCGGGCCTCGGGGCTTGGGTCCTGGTTGGTGTGTTGCCGGGGTTGTGGGCGGGTGGGTGTATGGGGGCCCAGCCCTGGCACAGGGTGCCGCCAGTGCATCGAGCCACCTGGGGGGCTCTTCAACTGGTGGGGGAGGTTGTCACATCTTGCAGGAGCTGTCCTCTCTTCAGGAACTCACTCTGCAGGAGGGGGAGATACAGGAGAGGTGGAGGAAGATCTCAGGCTTGGGCGTCTATTATCTTGTGTAGTCTGGAAGATGAGTGGATGACGGGGTGGGTGCAGTTTTCTCTGTGGTGGGGTCAGGTGGGCTGTCCCGGGCTCTGTGGGGCCGGGCAGCACTGCTGCACAGGGCCCCAGTCCGGATGGGCCTGGGCCCCCTTTCCCTGGTGGGTTGCAGAGTATGGGGGTGCCTACTGGGGTCAGCGGGGGAGCTGGCCCCAGGGAGGGGTCACTTGCCCCTCCCTTCCTTCCCTCCCCATCTCCAGCTGCCTCCCTCTTCCCGCTCCACCACAATCACCCACACATGCAGGGCCTTGGGGTAAAGGTGTGTCACCAGGGTGCAGGGGAGGCATCCCCCCCTCTGTCCCCTTCTGCCTGCCTGTGCCTCAATTTTATCTCACAACTTAGACATTCACATTACTCACACTCTCCACACTCTCATAACACATACATATAGGATCTTGGGGGTGGGCACGCTACACGGACTCCAAAAGACCATCAGGGCGTACACCTCACCCCTGGGGTCGTTGCCCACCTCTCAATTTTAAATACACGTAGACATTGAGGGCTAGCAGGAGGGCTTACCTGCTGCTCTCTGGCAGGTAGCTCCATGCCCTCCTGGGTTTTAAATGCACCTTAGAACACCCATGCATCAACACTACATATGAGCGGGCGGAGGGAGGTTTGGATTCTTCTCACACCCCCGTTCTCTGCGGCTTGCTGGAGCGGGGGGGCTAGGAGGAGGAGTTGGCTGTCCGACTGGGGTCTGGAATGTGGGGCCTCCCTGCTGCTGCGGAGTTGGGGCGGTCTGGTTCTCCCCACTGCAGGGAAAAGGGTAACACCACCTGGGTCTGGGTGCAGTTTCCCCCTCCAGGGGCAAGGGTACCTAGACCCGGTTCTTAGAGTACGCTTGGGGAGTGTGATTGTGTGTACAGTGTCTCTCTATGTCTGTCTCCACGTTGGTTGAGTGTTGAGTAATTGCATATGAGAGCATGAGGGTGGGAATGGATGTTTGTATCTGTGTGTGCCTGTATGTCTGTGTCTATATGTCAGGTTGGGTATCAGACGCCACCTCTGGGGACATCTCAGGCCCTCCAAGGTATGGAGGCCTATCTCCCCCACCACTTCCCCTGCCAGTGGCAGACGCCCTCAGACATCGGTGCGCTGGTGGTTCTTTGTGTCCGGGGATGGGCGTCCAGGTACACACCGGCTCACTCCTTGGTGGCTGCTTATCGGGGCCTGGAGCCTGGGGCTCGCTCGGGCCACTTCCGGGGTGGGGTGCCCTCGGCCTCTCGGCCTGGAGCTCGGTCACTCTGGCGCAGCTGGCTGCCGGCGGAGCTCACGGGCTGCAACCCCCCCTGGCTTCTGCTCCGCGGCTGCTGAGTGACCCCTCATCTGGGACTCTCCTCAGCTCTTTCTGGGATAGTGGCGCGGCTGCCCCTCTGTTGGTCTTCCTTGGTCTCTTGTGTTCTGGGGGCCTCTGGATGTCTGGAATTTTGATCTCCTCCATACCTGCTTCATGCCCTGGAGGACGGGGTTGTGGCTCCCCACACCCTCTAACAGATCATTACATGAAGGAACCTTTTAAAAACAAGCGCGTCCATGCTCACAGGTGTACACACGGGTGCTCACACACACAAACTACACCCTTTTTGGCTCCTACCTCAAAGCACACTGTGCGCTGTCGATCTTACAAGCTGCAATCTTGTGCTTAAAGTGCTTTGTCAGTATTGTAGAAAATGTTATTGTAGAAAACTTAATCATCATCTTGGCCTCCTCTGACGACCTGTTTGCTGCTGCCTGATGCTGAAAGGCAGTGGGGAGAGGGGACACTTGGGCAGTGCATTTATTGCAGCATATAATGTGTTTTCTGGATACACTGTGCTTTTTCAGCATTCAGAGATTGATGGCACCGTGTCAGAGCACTGGCTATGAATTTCAGACGAATCAGGCCTTAACAAAAAAGTTATCAATCGTTCTTTTCATCTTTTTTTATTACCCACAGCTACATCCACTTCTGTCAGGCCTAGGCTACTCAGGGCTGGGTATCATCACTGATTTCTATAATCCATTCGATTCCGGTTCTCAAAGTCCTGATTCGATTCAATTTAGCCTCAGACAGTCAGAAATATTATAATTCTGATCATTTATCAGTACTGATACATGTGAGACATCATCAGAATTGTGAACATCACAGCAGATGCCTTTGTGTCAAAGTAACTGAGAGTAAAACACAGAAAAACATGAAGGAGATTTTTCTGGCCTGGCTTTTTATAGCAGATAACCTTAAAATATTCTGCAATTTTGCACAATTTTAAAAAGTTTACATTTCTTCAGTATTGAACAGCAGAAATTAGGCTTTCTTGTCCGAGGTCATTTAAGTGAAAAAAGAAAAGAAAAAGACAGCGACCGACAGCGCTGTAAACAACGGTAGACTGGTGGGTAATAAGCAGTGTTGGGTAAGTTACTTTAAATTAGTAACTTAGTTACATTACTAGTTACTTCTCTAAAAAAGTAACTCAGTTACTTCAAGTTACTCGTTACTTTCAAAGTAACTAGTTACTAGGGAAAGTAACTTTGGTTTTACTCAGAATTCTCTTGTTAATGTGTTGCTTCCCTAACTGGATACCCAGCAAGACTGCCAGTCTTCTAGCTTGCTTACTTGCCACAAGTGCACTGTGCCACCTACCAATAGAAAGGAAAAAATAATGTGCACATTTCCACGAGAGAAATCCCACGCCTGGACCGTCGTTGACCGCCGCCATGATTCTAGCCTGCTTTTTACATCCAACACAAAAACTGCAGTCGTGGTGCTTTTGATTGCACTCAGAACTTGGAAATTCTGCCTTCTGAATAGGAAGATGTAGGTAACACCAGACTGCAGATGAGCTGCATACAGGGCTGGACTGGAACAAAAAAAATCGTCCCGGGGAATTTGACTAGAGACCGGCCCACCATTATAGGAAAAATCATAAAGCCTTTGAATGAAAACAAACACTGTTGTGACAGTGATGTACACTGTTCTGATGGTATATATGTATCAATCTATCAATCGTTTGTTGTAAGACTCAGATAATAATTTTTTTAAAAGCTAGACATTTTAAATGAGAATAATAAAGAAAAGTATTTCCTTGTGCCCCCCCTTTCCCTGTTAATGCCCTACCTGGCCCCCTGGCAAAACTTTGCTAGACCCGCCCCTGCACAGTTACCAGCTGTCAGCTACTTAGAAAAGGATCCTGGTGTTATTTGTCTCTCAGAAACAGTTCATAACTTCCCTTCAACTCATTCATGTCACCTAAAAGGTAAACCTGTTTCTCCATCACCTGTTCAGCTCTGATGATTCAGTAAGGACATCTCCTGGTTTCATCTTCATGTTTCCCTCTCACCAGATAACCAAACCGATATCATGACCAGCAGCTTTACAGCTGTGGCTCCAGCAAACATCAGCTGATACTAGAAATTAATATTAAATAAATTCTAACAACAGCTGATCAAGCTTAAACGTGCTGCTGTTGTTTAGCGCGACATCCGCTGGTTTCCTCTTTCTGGCGCAAAGTGGGCGATAAATAAACAAGAGAGAAAAGCCGATCAGCTGATCATTGATCAGTTTCGTGATTGAAGTAGAAACAGGAGAGAATGAGAGAAGAAGAGGCAGCTGTGCAGCTTCAGCTTTGTGTCTTTTTCATTGTAGCTGAAGTCCAGGACAAACTGTGTTCCTTTTCACCTCAGTACGAAACGCGTAATATTTTCTCTGAATACGAGACGATTCTGTTTTTTACGGGACGGTTGGAAACTCTAATAATTAACCGTATGAACAAAATAAAGTTCAACATCAGTAACATAGCACCCACCCAGCTGTATAGAAACTCCGTCATGCTAGCTAGCACGCAGTACGAAAAAGTCAGCATACTGAAAATAAACTCCACCTAAACTTGGTTTATATCTGACTCCGATAGACTGCAGGTCATAACTTCTTACCTGAAGTTCAGTTCACCTGACACGCGGACCGGCGGCCGCTTCGGGTCTCTCCTCTTGCCTCCCTTTTCCTTCATCCACCTGCTGGCTTCCACCACTTGCTAATGTTATTGAATCTGTGGAAGCTCCGCGATAGCACCACACGAAGTAACGAGTAACGAGCCTATCTAAATCCCAGTAACGAGTAACGCGTTCCTGGTTTTGGCATAATAACTAGTTACCGTGCTCGTTACCACAATAATAACGTAGTTACTGTAACGCGTTACTTAATAACGCGTTAGTCCCAACACTGGTAATAAGCGAATGAAAAATGCAGAAAACAGAGATTTGAGACGGGAAGCTGTTCTTGAAGTACAGAGAGAGAGAGAGGGAGCTGTGTATGAAGTGTGATTTTTATCGTGGTGGAAGCAAAACAGCAAAAGACGACATTGATCAAATGTGAAGCGCAGTTTGCTGCTTCTTTTGCTGCTGGCTCGGCGAATTTTGGTTGGAGAGAGACAAAACCTGCAGCTCAGAATCAGCGCAAAAAAGACGTAAACAAAGTGCGGACCCGATGCATCAGAATCGGTGAGCTCCGACGGCGTGTCCGTGTACGGGCCATCGGGTGAGAAAGCCGAGAAAGACACAGCTGATTCTGATGTGTCGGGTCCGCTCTGTGTTTACGTCTTTGTGCAGAATCCGTGTACCTGCTCTCATTTGCTGTTTGGTGGTTGTTGAAATAGTTTTGTGAGCTTTAATCTGAGAAACTGGCGTTTCTGGCAAAACACAGTTATATTTAAAAGTCAATTCAGGATTTAATGAATCGATATCGCTTTATTCAAGCTACTCACCTCTCTCTTCCAACTGCACTTTCAACTGGACCACGGCCAATCAGAGAGGTCCCGCCCCTGACTTTCTGATTGGTTTAGTCCACAATAGGGCATGTGTGTCTGTTGTTGACCACACGGAGAGTTGCAGAGATTTTTGTTTGTTTGTTTTGTTACCCGAACAGTTGACAACAACTGATTGTGTTTCACCTTCCAATTAGAGCCTGATCATGTCCTAACCTCACTAATGTGGAGTGTGTGGAATATTTTTTTTAGTCGCACCATTGAAAAATTTGGTCGCATTTGCGACCAAATTGGTCGCACTCTAGAGCCCTGCTGCAGTAAATCCAGGATCAGCTGAGACATTACTGTACCACGTGCGAATGGTGTGACTGTGTGGCAGCGCTTTATTAAAATTCTCCCGTACATACTCATATGCCTTTGGGCAGTAAAAATGAACTGTGGTGGCAAACTGTTTCAGCTCCTCAGAGTATTTAGCTGACTTTTTCCTCTCTTGTATTTTACGCAAGATGTGTTTTGGAACTTCATTGATTGACTCAAGCAAAGATGCACACTGATTTGAGATCATGAGCTTTTTCTTGAGTTCTTTGGTGACATTCTTTAAGGTACAAACTTTTGTCTTTAAACACCTAGAATTTTGTCATTTCAATCTCAGCTTTTTCCTGTACTTTGTTAGCATCTCTTCTGAAGCCTGATTTTTACGCTTTAAAGACTTTGAAGACTCAATGTTGTAGCAGTGATTGTAAATGACCTTTAAATTTGGTAAATATTTTTACCTTTGTTTGATAGGTACTTCGGTTTTATTTTGAAATCCATGCTTTTATTTTGAAACAGGAAACTGGCGCAAAACCGTTAAAGAGCTTGTTAGTAACGGTTCTTTTAGGATATGGTAAATTGTGTGCCTTAAAGTGGAAAATATGTATGTTTCCTTTGCCAATTAGTACCTGGCTGACAGTGGCACAAGGTTTGTTAAAGTTTCCTTTAACGGAATAAGTTAAGTGCAATCAAAATGTCGTTTAATAGTTTATGTTTTGTTAACCTTGACCTTGACCTTTATGTGTAGTTGTAAGTTAGTGAGGTGATATAATGAATTGAGTGATGTAAATTTGATGTATATGCTATATGTGAGCAGGAGAAATTTGTTTCTTTTGATTATTAATATTGCTGGTTTGGTTTTGTTCCTAGCTCTTACGGTGTCTTCACTAAATGTTTCAATAAAAAACCTTTCCAATAAAACCTCTGTGAAGCATCAGTATAAGAGACCATCATTCAGCCAGGGATGCTACAGTAAGAGCTTCAGCCTCACGAGTTTCACCTGACTGCCAAAGTCTATGATGAGAGAAGAGGGATTCATGGTGATGGTCTAAATGTGACACTCACTCAAAATGGAAGCATCTCAGATATTAACTGCAGAAGGAGAAGGCTCAGATCAGATAAAGGACATCTGTCAAGCAAGCAAGGATGAGGAACTTCGCAGATCTGATCGCCCAAGAAATCCCACGGAGAAGATGCTTGCATTTCAGAGAGAGGAGGCACACAAAAAGGAGAAGCGGCTCATACACCTTTATGATCAATGGAAGATCCAGGCACGTAAGGCAAGAAATCAGCTAAAGCTAGACATTCCAGAGAGTGAAATCGCAGCTCTCATTGATATCTTAGAGAAATACATGAATGATGTTACGGACATTTATGTACAAGTCAGAGATCACCTCACACCATCCAGTGAAATGAGACGTCGTGTTGATGCATGTGAGGCCGTAACAAAGGACATTATTAAAATTGCATATGAAAGAATATCAGGCATAGACGAAGACTATGATAGTGAAGCAGTCAAAGAACGCCTTCGCGAGCTCCTTAACAGAGACTATGCTCATTCCATATATGGATCCACAGTTTCACCTCCAAGTCAACACACTATAGACTCCATTGTTGCAGTAAAAAGAGCAGATGCTGCAGCAGAATTAGCAGCAAAGGAAGCAGAATATGAGTTGTTATTGGCGGAAGGAAAACAAAAAGAAAGGATCCAGCTCTTAGTAGAGCAACAGAAAAGGGATCTTGAAGCTCAAAAACATGAACTAGAAAGACTAAGAGCTGAAAAGGATATAAGAGCAGCACGAGCAAGATTGTCAATTTACAGCCAAGAAGTAATGCAGGAGGGCAGCTTGTGCTCTGCTAACAGCAAACTAAGGAACCAGGAACATATGCACCCACATCAAGCTGTGTCTCCGGCCCCAGTTCAGCATCTCACAAGATTTCCAGCTTCACCTCCACAGACAGATGTGTCCCACTTAGCTCAAGCAGTACAAGACAGCATAGCCATGAACAGACTTCCAATGCCAGAGCCACCTGTATTCACCGGTGACCCAATCCAGTTCATTGAATGGAAATCTTCATTCATATCCCTCATAGATAAAAGGAACATATGTCCAGCTGACAAACTGCATTATTTGAGAAGATATGTGGGAGGCCCTGCACGAAAGACACTTGATGGTATCTTTTACAGGGAGGATGATGAAGCGTATAAGGATGCATGGGATCGCCTTAATAGCAGGTACGGTCAACCATTCGTCTTGCAGAGAGCTTTCAGAGAAAAACTAGCTAGCTGGCCAAAGATCCACTCAAAGGATGCAGAACAACTCAGAGCATTCGCCGACTTCCTACATGCATGTCAGCAAGCCATGCCTCATATTAAAGGGCTGGACATTCTGAATGACTGTGAAGAGAACCAAAAGCTGGTCCAAAAGTTACCTGAGTGGGCAGCTTCAAGGTGGAACCGCAAGGTGACCCAGTTTATGAAGGACAGACAGGAATTTCCAGCCTTTCAGGACTTTGTCAACTTCATGTCATTAGAAGCAGAGATTGCCTGTAACCCAGTAACTTCCCTCCATGCATTACGTTTATCAGACTCACCTGCAGAGAAACATCATCTGAAAGAAAGGAAAAATAAATCTACTGTTCTCCATACACAGACACTTACAGAGAATGAGAAGAATGTACCATCCAAGACAAGCTTAAAGCCCCCTTGTACGTTCTGTCACGATAACAAACACCGCCTACATAGTTGTCCAGAGTTTAAAGGAACGCCTCTGGAAGAGAAAAGAAAGTATGTAAGGGAAAACAAACTCTGCTATGGTTGTCTGAAACCAGGCCATAATGTTAAAGACTGCCGCCACAGACACTTATGTGATATCTGTAAGGGACGACACCCAACTTGCCTTCATGACGACAGATATTCCAACATGAATCCTGTGTTAGCCCCTAATCAGAACACAGATGAAGCAGCTATGACATTGTCTCTCAATACAGAGACTGAGCACACATCTACGACTACATCCATGATTTTGCCAGTCTGGGTTTCCTCTTCCAACAACCCAGGAATAGAAAGGCTTGTCTATGCTCTGCTCGACACCCAGAGTGACACTGTGTTTATTGATGAAGATGTTAGTCGTAGCTTGACAACCAAGACCTATCCTGTAAGGCTAAAGCTAACCACCATGATCGGAAAGGACACAGTAACACACAGTGAAAGAGTCTCAGGTCTCAGAGTGCGTGGCTATACCTCCACAAATCTCATTGATCTCCCTCCTGCCTATACCAAGGACTGCATACCAGTGAATCGAAGGCACATTCCTACCAGTGAAACGGCAAGGCATTGGAATCATCTCAAAGCAATAGCAGATGACATTCCGCCACATTTAGACTGTGAAGTTGGTCTTCTAATAGGCTATAACTGCTCACAGGCACTAGCACCAAGACAGGTCATCCTAGGAAGAGATAATGAACCTTATGCAGTCCGCACAGACCTAGGATGGAGCATCATAGGCTGCTCACCACCTCACCTTGAATCTCCTCCTGTCGCCAACATATGCCATAGAGTAACTGTCAAAGAGCTTCCTCCAGTGACTCCATCCGATGCCATTAAAGTACTTGAGTCTGACTTTAAGGACATCAGCAAGGACAGCAGAACAGTGTCTCAAGATGACATCCTCTTCCTGAATATGCTAAAGGAAAGCATTTACATGAACGCCCATGGTCACTATGAGATGCCTCTCCCTTTTAAAGAGAGGCCCTACCTTCCCAACAACAAGCAGTTAGCTATCATCCGGCTCAACCATCTCAAACGAAAGCTGCTGAACAACAAGAACTACAAGACTCAGTACATAACGTTTTTGAATGAGGTAATTAAAAACAATGATGCTGAAGAAGTTCTCTGTGAAGAGAAGGAAGGTGAAACATGGTATATTCCACACCACGGAGTTTATCATTCCAAAAAACCAGAGAAGCTCAGAGTGGTTTTTGATTGCTCGGCTAAGTACAAGGGAACTTGCCTAAATGATCATCTCCTGTCGGGCCCAGATTTGACAAATACTCTAGCTGGTGTTCTTATCAGATTTCGAAAGAACCATGTTGCTCTGATGTGCGACATTGAAAGGATGTTTCATCAGTTTCATGTGCGCGAAGCGGATAGAGACTACCTACGTTTCCTGTGGTGGAAGGATGGAAACTTCAGTGTGGAGCCGCAGGAATTCCGTATGAAAGTTCACCTTTTCGGTGCTGCATCTTCACCGGGATGTGCCAACTATGGGTTGAAACATCTCGCTAAGGAGAACGAGAGCCTGTTTCCTCTGGGCTCCCAATTCATTATGAGGGACTTCTATGTGGATGATGGTGTCACAAGCATAGCAGATGTAGATGAGGCTATTCAGCTTGCAAAAGAAGCCCAAAGGCTCTGTGCTATGGGTGGTCTGCGACTACACAAATTTGTGTGCAACAATGCAAAGGTGCTTGAGAGTATAGCACCATCTGAGCGTGCCACTGAAGTAAAGGCTCTTGATCTTGCCTTTAGTGATTCATCGCTGGAAAGAGCCTTAGGAATCCACTGGCACATTGAGTCAGACAGTTTCAGGTTCCATACCCGTTTGAAGGACCAACCAGAAACCAGGCGTGGTATACTATCCACTGTTGCCTCTCTTTATGACCCACTTGGGCTTATTGCTCCTTTCCTGCTAACTGGGAAAAGGGTTCTTCAAGAAATGTGTAGGCATGGTACAGGTTGGGATGACCCACTCATCAGTAAACTGCAACCAGTCTGGAGATCCTGGAAGAGTGATCTGGCAAATTTGGATAAAATCACCATACCCCGATGCTATGTACCAGCTGACTTTGGAAAGGTCACAAAGAGAGAGCTACATCACTTCTCTGATGCAAGCACGTATGGTTATGGCCAGTGCTCTTATTTGAGACATGTGAATGAAAATGGAACTGTTCATTGTGCTCTGATTATGGCAAAGTCCAGAGTTGCTCCAATCAAAGCTGTGACCATCCCCAGGTTAGAACTGACTGCTGCTGTTGTATCAGTTGCAGCAAGCAATACTCTAAAGGAAGAACTGGGAATTTCAGGGATTGATGAATACTTCTGGACAGACTCCAAGGTTGTACTGGGGTACATTAACAATGAGGCACGTCGCTTCCACACATTTGTATCAAATAGGATTCAGAAAATACATCTCAGTACAACTCCTCAGCAGTGGCGATATGTTTCTACTGACAAGAATCCTGCAGACCTTGCATCGAGAGGTTCTAGTGCAAGCAAGCTTCTGACATCGAACTGGTTTACTGGACCCAAGTTCTTATGGGAGAAAGAGGTATCACCAGAGGTAGAGGTAATCCCAGAAATCCCAGTTGGGGACCCTGAAGTTAAAAGAGTTCAAGCACTAAATTTGGAGTCTGCAGAACAAGTGACTCTTTCAGACCGCTTGTCAAAGTTTTCTTCATGGTGTAAGGTCAAACAAGCTGTTGCACGACTTCTTCGCCGAGCCAAGAGTGACAAGTCAACAAGTCACAGCACAGTTCAGGAGCGAGAGGATGCACAGCGCATCATTATAAGAGATTTACAGAGACGAGTGTATCCAGATGAGATCCAGCTACTTAGTAATGGCTTACAACTTTCACGCCAGAGTAAACTGTTTCGATTGGATGCATTTCTTGACAAAGATGGAATCCTCAAGGTGGGAGGAAGACTGGAAAATGCATCTCTCCCTGCCTCTCAGAAACATCCAATGATCATTCCAAAGGACCACCACATAACGAGGATGATAATAGCTCATCATCATGAACAGGTTAAACACCAAGGAAGGGGTATAACCATCAACGAGATCAGATCAAATGGATACTGGATCCCAGGAATGAACAGAGCTGTTGCATCTTATGTGCATCAGTGTGTCAAATGCAGGAAACTCAGGGGATCAGTGGAGGAGCAGCGAATGGCAGACCTGCCATCTGAGCGGGTGGATCCATCTCCACCTTTCACTTATTGCGGAATGGACTGTTTTGGGCCATTTTTTACAAAGCAAGGGCGTAAGGTGAATAAACGTTATGGTCTGCTTTTCACATGCCTTTGTTGTAGAGCAATTCACATTGAAATGGTGAATGATATGTCAGCAGATGCCTTCATTAATGGCCTCCGATGTTTTGTTTCCATAAGAGGAGCAGTACGACAAATAAGATGTGACCAAGGAAGCAATTTTGTTGGAGCTAAGAATGAAATCTATAATGCGCTGAAACAGATGGATGTCAATCGTCTGAGTGCATTCTTGGCTGAGAGGCAGTGCGACTTCATTATGAATGCTCCCCATTCAAGCCATGTTGGAGGTGTCTGGGAGAGACAGATCAGAACAGTAAGAAATGTACTTCGGTCCACTCTTTCACTCTCACCTGGAAGATTAGATGATGCCTGTTTAAGGACATTGTTTTACGAGGCAATGTCTATTGTGAACAGCCGTCCACTCACTGTGGATAACCTGAATGATCCAAATGGTCCAGAACCGCTGACTCCTAATCACCTACTCACTATGAAGCCCACTGGAGCCTTACCACCTCCTGGGACGTTCATCAGAGAAGACATGTATGCTCGTAAGAGATGGCGTCATATCCAGTATCTAGCAGAGCAATTCTGGAACCGCTGGAGAAGAGAGTATCTCTCTAATATTGCCACTAGACAACGTTGGCATATTCCTAGAAGGAATCTGAAAGTTGGTGACATAGTCATCGAAAGGATGGATGATTTGCCACGGAACGAGTGGAGATTAGCCAGAGTTGAAGAAACAGTCGCTGATAAAGATGGGCTTGTCAGGAAAGTTAAGATTCGTCTTGGAGACCAGAAAATGAAAAGGGAGGGTCAATGTTCTGGCAAGCCATCTATTGTTGAACGGCCCATTCAGAAACTGATCTTGCTTTTAGAGGCTGTCTAAGACAACGACTATATCCTTTATTGTATGAAGACTTGTGGACATTACCTGCAGGCTCATGCATGTATAATTCTTTGTTTTTGTTATGTAAAAGGCCTTGTGGTGAGGGTCATTTGTTTTTAAAAATCATTCGTGTTATGGTTCTCCCTTTTGTTAAAACACTCATGATTTGGTGGGAGTGTAAATGACCTTTAAATTTGGTAAATATTTTTACCTTTGTTTGATAGGTACTTCGGTTTTATTTTGAAATCCATGCTTTTATTTTGAAACAGGAAACTGGCGCAAAACCGTTAAAGAGCTTGTTAGTAACGGTTCTTTTAGGATATGGTAAATTGTGTGCCTTAAAGTGGAAAATATGTATGTTTCCTTTGCCAATTAGTACCTGGCTGACAGTGGCACAAGGTTTGTTAAAGTTTCCTTTAACGGAATAAGTTAAGTGCAATCAAAATGTCGTTTAATAGTTTATGTTTTGTTAACCTTGACCTTGACCTTTATGTGTAGTTGTAAGTTAGTGAGGTGATATAATGAATTGAGTGATGTAAATTTGATGTATATGCTATATGTGAGCAGGAGAAATTTGTTTCTTTTGATTATTAATATTGCTGGTTTGGTTTTGTTCCTAGCTCTTACGGTGTCTTCACTAAATGTTTCAATAAAAAACCTTTCCAATAAAACCTCTGTGAAGCATCAGTATAAGAGACCATCATTCAGCCAGGGATGCTACAGTGATCCTCTTGAATACAGCCCGGTTTTGCTAATGTAGTTGTTAATAATGCGTAACTATGGTCCTGATGGTTAATATCCACTGTTACAGCAGTGTCATTTTCAATCAAGGTGCTGTAATTGGCACCAGATGTCATGTTGTGGTCGGATTTTGCATGTGTTTGACCAACATTACTGTTCCCTGACATCCTGCTTGAAAAACCTGGAGAGCCTCTGTGCCAGTACCTACCAAAATGTTACGTCTTGCTCCTCTCACAGTTGACTTCACCTGAATACATGGAAAACTGAAAATAGTTGGAACTGCTGTGCTACTGAGGCAACAGATTCCCTAAAGCAGCACAAAACAAGAATGAGGAACTTTATATTTAATGTTATTTTTTATACTATTACATATTGTATAGTTATAAGTTTTATTAACCTTTGAGTCTGTGATGATGACATTTTCTTCAAAATGAGCACTGCAAAGACGACATGATGGTGTGTGGGGCTGTAACCTGTAGGTTTCTACTGTTAAATGGTAGTTATGAGACAGTGCCTTTCATTTTACAGAGTAACATGAAAGTAACGTAACAAGTAGTATAACGACTGTCTTTCTCCTGGGAGTAATTAAGTAACATACTGCACTACTTTTAAGAAAAGTGTTCTCTATAATATGTGTAATAATGTTTTTACTTTACTTTTTTGAGTAATGACCCCAACACTGATCACAACCTTGATGCTGATCACACCTCCAATATGCACAAAACATTTGACCACCCAGCATGAAACTAATTTGCATGAATGTAATGTCTTTGAGCGAATGGATGGATGGATGGATGTAATGTCTTTGATATGCTGCTTAGAGATGATGGTGACTCTCAAGTTGGAACCAGTGAGAATTGATAAGGAATCGAATTGATAAGTGATATTGATAATGGAATCAGAATTGCTAAATTCTTATCTATTTCCCTTCCTGGTGGGGAGACATGCCTATATCACAGTGCCCCACTAGTCAGGTAACATAACCAACCAGACCAAATAATAGCAGTTTTCCATTTAATGATCTGTGAACTTTGCTTGATAAAACTTGTAGTTAAGGCTAGCCTGAGTGACCCTAGCAATCCCTTATGTTATTTTGCAAGAGACCAAGGGTGCTGGGGGGGGATTCCCATGATGCACTGTTCCTTCTTTACTAACCTCTTTTCCCTCTGTTTTTATATGCTATTCTGCATTTAATCATTAGTTGTTATTACTCTTGCTCTCCTCCACGGCATCTTATGCCTCGTCTCTCTGCTGAGCCTTGTTCTGCTGGAGGTTTCTTCCTGTTAAAAGGGAGTTTTTCCTTCCCCCTGTCAACAAGTGTTTGCTCATAAGGGTTGTCTGATTGTTGGGATTTTCTCTGTATTATTGTAGGATCTTTATCTTTAGATATAAAACTCCGCGAGGAATTGAAATGGTGAATTGCTAAGATTATACTTTAGTTGTCAAGAAAAGGAACGTATCAGATCTCTCCATGGTTCCCTTAAAATCCATAATGCAACATAAGAGAGTGAAAAGCATTGCTTGCCTTTTCAAAACACAGACATCTGTTAAAACGTTTCAAACAGCATTCTGTTCGTGCACATTTTCCTGTATTAGAGACCTGACTTCAGTTCAGGAGATGTAGCTTGAGGTAAGGAGGAATAGGATGATATTTTATTGAGATGTGGGTCAGCACAGCAGCTTCTGCAAACCAGCACTTGCTTCTGTGTTGTGTAATGGATAAATTGTCAGTTTATGAGACTGCATCAGTTTGTTGAGAGATGCAATTACACACTAGTCAATATATATATATTTGTGAGTACAACTTTCTTTTTTTTTATTAAATAACCTAAAAAATCATCGATTGTACGTTTTAAGTAAGTTCAGTACAACCAATAATTAAGAGTATTGTTTGTTTCATATATTATGAATACTTCATGTGCTGGCTATCACCACAAAGGAAAAACTTCTGTAATAAACTCAATCACAAACTCTAATTGCAGAAGTTACACTGAGGAAGAAAACTTCTGTGCTGCCTGACTGCCCTAGTCCTTTTTGCCTCTCTCGCCCTCTCCCTGGTTAACTACTGTACCAAGACCCATCAGCTTGTCTTTTTGCCTGTCCGTCTGTCAAGATTTCCACTTGGTTTCCCACTAAGATGTGTTTTTTCCACCTCATGGAGCAGACATAAAAAAGAAAAGATTTTCTATTTCCCTTATTTTTTTCCCCCAATATAGCAGTTTTTTTTTTTTTTTTACCCGAGTGAGTAAAATACACAAGTACATGATATTCAGTTGGAAAAAAAATATCTTTGCTCTACAGCATGGTTGAATTCTTGCTTCTGTCAATCCATCTGTTATTCTCTTTTTGTTAATTGTCCTTCTGTTCTGAATTCACAGGAGCAGATAGTACTGCAATCAAACAGCTCCACTTGTTCTTTGTCATCTGCTCGTTATTAGTATGATGGAAGTGTTAAATCAAAACAATGTACAACAGTAAATCCAAATCACAGTGGGCTTCTTATAACTATGTATTCATTGCTGTTTGTTCATTCTCCCTTTGTAGCCATCTGTCTGAGGTCCAACCCTCAGCATTCATTTTCCTTTCATCTGTGCCTGAAAAGGCTGGACTGCATAATTCATTATGAAAACTGACCTGATTATATACATGGCTCATTACAAACTACTTTACAATCATTTAAAATAAGAACACATTTATGACTTTTTAAATTCCTAGTAAGTGGGTTTCAACCATCTATAAATGTTCCTGCTTAATTCTTCAGTGGAATACGAAATGCATAGATGCATTACACTTTGATTCTAGTAAGAGCAAGAAAAACGAGTTGGTCGTTTTTGTTTTTTTGTATTACATTGAAGGCTTAAAAAACAACATTTACAAACTGTAGAATTGCCAATTTACAGATCTAGAATGTATAAAGGAACAATTCAATTGTTTTGAAGTGAGTTTTAAATGTTGGAACATTTTCCAGTCGTTTAAGTTAAATTTTTGGTCTCTACTAACTACTGACAGAAATACTTGGGCCATTTATTCACAAAGCTTGATATTAATGTTATTCTAAAAAATCGAAATCCTAAAAAAACAATTAAAGAAAGTTATAGAAGTGGGATATTTTCTAAGATCGTCCCAGTATCAATAAAAGTTGCTCATGAAACGTGTACTGTCTACAAACCATGTGACAGCAATGTGCACCCTTGTAGCAGAAAGACTCTCTGTTCTGCGTTATGATGACTTAAAATATTAAATACTCTATACATTTTTTATTCTGTTAACCTTGATCAACTACACACTAAAACTCTTTTGTTAATTCTATTTAGTTGTGATCGTTTCTGCATGTTTCTTACCTTAGTGAGTGATTTCATCCTGTGATATGGTATTTTCTCTTACTGACCTATTTTAGCTATTTTGTTGTAGGTAGTGGGGGTTTTGGTGTCTGTGTCGTGGTCCTGGGTCTGTGACCCAGTGTTTTTGAATTATTAATAGTCTTTGACTTCATTGTTATTTATAGTTTCTAGTCTCTTGGGTTCTGTCTCTGTGCCTCCCCCTGTGTTCCTCGTGTCACGTCTAGTCATGTTTTCATGGCTTCCCCAGTTCCAGTGTCAAGTCCAGGTCTCAGTCTGTGTCTCATGTTTCCTGTTTTATTTTGCTAGTTCCTTGTCTGGTGTGTAGAGTGTTCAGTTTTGCTTCCCTCCCAGCCTTGTGTGTGATTACTACCACCTGTGCTCTCCTCCTGTGTCTCATTCCCTCGCACACTGGATGGGAAGCTGTGGGATAGCAGGCTGATCAAAACACATTCTTTGTGTTTGATTGATGTGAAAGGAGGGATTTGTGCGGATTAAAATGATTGAATAAAGCTGTTTTTTATTACTTTTATATACACATTGCGATGGGCTCATTAAAGACTTGGCACTCTGTGTTTTGAGGGTTCAAAGCTTCATTCAGCGCTATGACTGAATTGAATTATTGTGATTGACGTAGAGTGCAGAGGGTTTTGCAAACATGCTTACATATCATAACTAGTTAACAGTCAGGATGATATTTCCTGGGCCAAGGGAGTCCGAACAGAATGTCCCGAACGTAGATAATAAATAGAATCAGTAGGATAATATTAATAATCAAGGCTAGGCTGGTGTTTTCTTTTCTCTGTTCTTTTCCAGGAGGAGCAGGTACGAGGCGAGGTCAGACGTGAACGTGACAGAAAGACTGCCCCGCCGCTTCCGGAAGAAGATAGTCATAATAATACTTCTTATTGTTGGGGTATAAAACTGTACCAGTTTTAGATCCAGGGTGATCGGTCCAGCGCTGTAACTTGGAATTTCAGCTGCTGAAGCAAATTGAATCTTTTAAACGATAAACATTCTGAAAGATAACTTCATGAACTGTCTATAGAGTTGACCATCTATGTAAGCTTGCTACCATAGGAACAATGGTCACAAAGACATTAAACTAAAAATATTCAACCATGCAACAAATGGCTTAAATGCTAAATATACCAGCATGGTTAAAAAACAAAACATGCCAACACATTGCACACATAATTGTTTGTTTGAATCAGTTTGTAGACATCAATATGGCTTCAGATGTGTTTGACAGAAATGTTTGTTACATGAAGTAGTATTTTTAACTACACCACATCTTTATAGTGACTAAATTCTATGATTATGTCTGCTTCTCTAAAAGTGCATTTGATGTTAACCAGTAAGCTCTTTCATATCTAGTGATATTGTTTTAGTATCAGACTTTTTCTGGTGCATTTTAGCTCCATCATTTTGAAGCAGCTACATACCAGGACAGTATTGAAGTATATCCACAGGATGAGGACCTCACTGGAGAAGCAAATGATTGGTGGATGGTTATTTATTGTCATAAAGTATATTTAAAGAAAAAAGTTACGCTATTTTTTAAAGCACTTCAGAACAGTGTCAACCCAAATCAATTTAAATCTGCAGGAAATAGAGCAGGGGCTTGGTTTTAATGCTTGTTAGTCCCACATGACAGGCAATCAATTGGATGATCTAGTGTGAGCAGAAAACTTGTGTATTCTGGCTACAGATAGGCAGTCTGTAACACTGGCAAAATGCTTAAGGTGGCACTCACACTGTGGGATTTTGGTTTCTCCTAATTCAATAAGTAGATTAAAATGTTATTTTTAGAAGTAGTTGTTTGAACCATAGAGCATACTGAATCCATGAAGTGATACTGGTCATTGTGTGACTGGGAACAAATATTCTTGCCGTTGCATCTTACAAACACTCAACTTGGGCGTCTGCAGTGTAACTGCTCATTTCCCCTTAAACAGGATGCAATGGTTTAAATGATGTTCAGGACCTTTGCTCCTGGCATTATGTGCAATTGTTACCACCGGCATTAAGTGTATTCTTCTCTAACTCTGAGGTGAATGATGCACCTCCTTTTGGTGACAGCAGAATTTATAAAGGTTTGCCATGAAACTCCCGTGCTTATGTTCATTTGTTGTCTCAAAAACCCATCCCACAGATGCTGCTAATTTGATTTTATAATAATAATAATAATAATGGATTGGATTTCATATAGCACTTTTCAAGGCACCCAAAGCGCTTTACAATGCCACTATTCATTCACGCTCACATTCACACACTGGTGGAGGGAAGCTACGGTTGTAGCCACAGCTGCCCTGGGGCAGACTGACAGAGGCGAGGCTGCCATATCATGCCATCGGCCCCTCTGGCCAACACCAGTAGGCGGTAGGGTAAAGTGTCTTGCCCAAGGACACAACGACCAGGACAGAGAGCCCGGGGATCGAACCGGCGACCTTCCAATAGCAGCTACGCTTCCCAACCCCCTGAGCCACGGTCGCCCCAACCGTGTGAACAGTAGGTTTTTCTGGAAGGACATTATTGCCTCTTCACCTTCTACCTGAGCCAAATCAAATGGCATTGATATAGATAAGAGCCTGCTGCTGAAAATACCCCTGCTATCATTATTGGAGGTGCTGCAACTGTTTAGAGAGAATAGAGATCTCCGCAGGTTTAAGAGACAGGAGGTGTATTTATCCTTCTGCTGAGAAGAGGTACACTGCAGCATCTCATCTCTCATTGCACTGTTCAGTCTGAAGGGGAAACTCCCCCATCTGTTTCCCTGCAGGGAAAATGTTATTTGGCTGACTGAGACAGCTTCCACGATTGTAGCAGCCAGTGATGGTGGATAACGTGTGTCTGTCCATGTGCATGCTGTCTCTTCAGTTATTTGGAGATGATTGTGTAATGGGTTGCAGTTGAAAATAGGAAAATTGTACATGAAGTGCTACACTAACAGAAAAAGGAACAAGGAAAACTGGTTCTGTGTAGAAAAACTGTATGTTTAGAGCAGCCTGAGTATGGCCTGGGTATGTGGCTCATTTCTACGTATGAGGTATTTGATCCCCACACAACCACAATGACAGCTTGGTCATTGTCAGCAATAAGTCAGACTTATTTCTGGTAGGGTATTGGACTTCGCCAAGGCTTCCTTTTGTGAGCTATTGTGTCTTCAATGATGTGCACGCTGTACTGATGCTGATGAGAAAGCTGAGCATAAAAATGAAACTGAAATTTGAGGACTTCCTTAATCCTACTGAGATATCTTCTGTAGAGGAAGAGAAGTCCGGAGCAAGGGGACTACAAATAAACGTATCCATGACCGTTTTGGATGGAAGGATTTTTTGCCAAGTGGGAAAAAGGTATCGTGAGAATATGTTACTTAATCACATCATCAAAATGTCTTTTGCTGGGTTGACTGTCAGTACCCTGTGAGTTTAAATTTTTATGATTATTGAAGCATGTTTATGTGCTTAACATGATGAATTTTGTTCGTTGGCTCACTCTTGTCAATGCTGTTTTTGTTTTCTGTTTCCGGGTGCCTTCCCAGTTACCGCAGCCAACTTCTGTAGCATGACCTTCCATCCTCAAGCTTCCATAGAAGCCAGTAGACTCAGCAGAAATTACACTGTCCAGTAGCACCTTCTACACACACTTAAGTAGTTTTATCATTACATAATATTAGATGGATTATTATGAAAAGCTGACATAAATGGATTTTCACACAAAGAGGTTGTTATTGTGAAATTTTAATTCCCTTTTGCAAAGGGGTCAAACAACAATACAGAGCACAACAGCACTCTGCGTGACTTTTGAGAAAGAATAATAACAAGAACCAAATCATTTATAGAAACAAGTTATCTCCCTGCTATGGTCACAGCATACAATACGGACATTCCATGCAAAAAAAAATGGCTTTCATAGTCGACTATATCTTGTATTCAAAGATTATATAAATGATGCTTTAGGAACCTCCCATTCAGCCAGGTCAGCTTATCACACACAACGGGAGAATCTTTAAATTTTCCATCATTTTTTCATCGTCACACAGGTACATCATGTTTACAAAAATGGCACAATCAATAAACTTAGAAACATCTAACCACGTTTTAACTTGAAGCAACACTGAAGCAACTGGGCTTATAAAAACATCAGCAGAGGAGAAAGAGTTAAAATGAGAAACACAATTAATGCTGGAATAATAAGACAGACTTCCTTAATCTGTGGCTCAGTTGCTACTCTTCCACATTTAAAGGAGCCAGTTAAGGTTGGTTCGGGCATATGACCAGGATGTCTCCTCGAGATTACATCTCTCAGCTAGCCTCGGCTGGCATGGAGAAGGTGGCTGGGAAAAGAGAGGTCTCGGCTTCATTCCTTAGAAAATAGATGGATGTGTGGATGGATTTGTTTTTTTTAATCCTAAATGTAACATTTTTTTAATGAGGTTTTAATTAAGAATTTAATGAAGGTTTCTTATTCTAAATCCACTTTCCATTTATTTAGGTATTTATTAATGCATTAATAGTTCATTTAGAAATGTTTACTTATAATTTGGCTTTTTATTGTAAATTAAATGATTAAATATTGAATATATATTCAATAAATATTCTTCATTAATGTCTCTCAAATGATTCAGTAAAGGACTAGATGTTACAATCCCTGATAATGCATTGCTTCAAATGGAGAAAGTCTTGAGGGATGGCTGTTATTAGGAAAGGCAGTCCAGAGACTTTACCAGCGGGACACATCAGTGTGTGCCTCAGCTTCATAGGGTGTTTCGGTCTTGTATCCCAAGCTAATCTGCCCTTTTTTTTCTTCCTTGGTTAGGTTTAGGAATTAGAGATCTGATCTAGATTATCATATTAATATTTCTGGCCACATCCTCAGTAGTGGACCTTGGATTCATCAGGTGTTTCGGCCATTATCACTAGACACCCTCATCCAAGGATGCCTTCCATGGTTGATCAGGCCCGGAGTGTGTCACTGGTTTATGTTAAATTCTTATTTCTACTACTTTTTTCTGGTTAGTTTTCTACAATACTAATAATTACCTTTTTAATATTTATGGAGCCTCACTTCTTCAAAGGGATAGAAAAGGTGATAGAGAGAAGTAAGACAAAAAAGACAAGATAGGAGAGAGCAGAGAGGACACACCTCCCCGCCGGATCGGGCTGTACTCTCTACCTCCCCACTGCCTCCCAGAAAAGGGAAGTAGAGCAGAGGGGAGAAGAGCGGAACATTTTTCTTTTCTTTATTTCTCTTTCATTCCTCCTTTTGGTTTCACTACCATGAGGTTGACTGCACAGCCCCCAGGAGGCCCTGAGACAGCTGTATCAGTCAACCAGCAAAATTTCTAGTGTTTTCTGCCCTTTTGACAACCTCTACTAAGGCAGGCCCACCACGGGTTAATCAATCCTGGGCGTGTGTCTCACAGTTAGCTGACTGCCTTTGCTGCCCAAGTGTTGTCAGCCCTCTTTAGCCACAGCCAGTGACTGGTCCTCTCAGCAGTGTTAGCTAATTCTTTTATAGCCTGACATTGTGCCTATCCTCTGATCCCAATCTCTCTAAGCAGTTTTGCTGTTGTACTGGCAACAAAGCCCCTGTACCCCACTTCCACCGGGCGCACCTTGATCTTCCAGCCTCTGTCCTCTGCCTCAGTTGCCAAGTTGGCATACCACAGCTTCTTACGCTCAAATGCTTCCTCAATTGCATCCTCCCACGGCACTGTCAGCTCAAAGACGTAAACAAGTTTTCGGAAGTTAGACCAAAGGACTATATATTATAACTATATTATTATATTTTTATAACTATATAAGTCAACCATAACTCAAATTGCTTTATTTTGATGTGCGTGACTCTCCTGATCCTCCACAATAAGCATTTTTGTTTTGCCATTAAAGAATTTCCCAGTGGACATATTTTGTCATATTCTTTCATCGTACTCTACGTTTGAATGTCTCTAAAAATGTCCTCTGGCCAAATGCTTCATTTTGCAATACATGCTAATTAGTTGGATCTGTTGCAAAGAGAAAACAGATTGTGCTGTGCACATTTTGTTGTGATTTTGTAAGCAGATTTTCCAAACATCTGCATTTCCACAGATATACAAGAGTGTGGTCTCTAGCATCAGTATTTCTCTTTGAAAATTTAGTTTGTCTTCAGAAAAACCGTATAGATGAATGTTTGTTATCTCTATGCCTGTAACTGTGCATTCAGCCAGGCTTGAATGAAAGGATAAGAAACAGAAAGCGAGATCTCTGTGTTTGCTCATCAAATATGAAACAGCC
The DNA here is from genome assembly GCF_001858045.2 of Oreochromis niloticus. Classification (NCBI taxonomy): domain Eukaryota; kingdom Metazoa; phylum Chordata; class Actinopteri; order Cichliformes; family Cichlidae; genus Oreochromis; species Oreochromis niloticus. Next base: position 38,373,892 of record NC_031970.2, read on the forward strand.
TCCTTGGTGGCAGCAGCTCCCCAGGATAGATTTTAATTTTCTGTAATGCTGTGTGCTTGTACACCATCTTCTTCTGTGTGTGTATGTGTGTTAATGAGTGAGTAGGAAAGAAAGAGAGAAACTTGCCTGCTACTGAAGGACAAGGGCAATCCAGTGTGTAAGCGTGTGTTTCCATCTGCTACACGTGTATGTGTCTTTATGGCAGTTCAGATGAGTTACAACCAACATTATGTCATTTTTAATTTCATTGGAATAATAAAATGAATGTTTGCTACCTTATTCTGCACAATGAAACACTCGCCTGCATTGATTCGTTTTTTGTCACTGCAGAGGACAAATGTGAGTGTCATGATTACATCAGACTTCAGCGTCATTATCAGCTTCACTTTTTTTTTCTTTTTTTTTCTCTTAATATAAGTTAATAAACCTTGATGTTTTGAGAAGTGCTGCATGCTGGGTTGTGTTAATCATTTGATTCAAAAGTGGATTTTTGAGATTTCCCTTGTGGGGGTGTGTGCGATAATGCAGAATGACCGATTGTAAACAATGTCCACCAAATGGACTGGACTATATAGATATAGATATACACTCCCAACTGGTGCGTCTGTATTCAGTAAAGGTCCCTAGGCTAGACTTCCATGCTAACCAAGCCTACCTCAGACATGAGCAAGAGACAGAAAAATGAAGCGATACCAGCTCGGACGTCGCCCGGTCCGCGTCAGGTGTTGAGGGGCGATCGTGGCTCAAGAGTTGGCAGTTCGTCTTGTAATCGGAAGGTTGCTGGTTCGAGCCCCAGCTCGGACAGTTTCGGTCGTTGTGTCCTTGGGTAAGACACTTCACCCGTTGCCTACTGGTGGTGGTCAGAGGGCCCGGTGGCGCCAGTGTCCGGCAGCCTTGCCTCTGTCAGTGCGCCCCAGAGCAGCTGTGGCTACAATGTAGCTTGCCATCACCAGTGTGTGAATGGGTGAATGACTGAATGTAGTGTAAAGCGCTTTGGGGTCCATAGGGACTAAGTAAAGCGCTATACAAATACAGGCCATTTACCATTTGAGGAACCAGGACACACTGAAAAGTGGGCAACTGGAACAAGAAGGCATAAGTGGGCAAGATATGAAAATAGGTTGCTGTTGGAATGCTACTACGCAAGTAACCTCAGCGGAAGGGGTTATATGAATAGAATGAGGGACCTATGAAATCTCCAAATCTCCATTGTTTTGCTGTCAATCTGGATGACAGCAAAACAATGGAGATTTGGAGATTTCATAGGTCCCTCAGTAGCTCAGTGTTTCAAAATTGGGAAGTAGGAACTGCTATCACGGCTAGAGATTGACGAGGTACAACACAAATGCTATGGCAAGGGGGAGCCAGGACAATGGGTCAGGGGATCATCATCATATGTGAGGGCAGCCTGGAAGGCTTCTGCAGAAACCTGCAGCAGAGAAGGGACTGGTTCCATCCAACTACCAGCCAATATCCTGCCTCAGTACCACAGGCATCATAGTGGCTAAGATGAATAGCCACATGGCTCAATGCATGAGCGGGGCACAGAAAGGAAATGGCAAGAAAACCAGAGGAGCGAAACACCAGCTGGTAGACAGAGCAGTTGCCTGAGACTGCAAGACCAGGCCGACCAACCTGTGCACTGCCTGGATTGATTACAAGAAGGCCTATGACTCAGTGCTTCACAACTGGATCCTGGAATGCCTATAATTGTACAAGATCAACCAGACCCTAAGAGTCTTCATCAGGAATTCAATGGGGATGTGGCATACAACACTAGAGGCCAACTTAAAGGCCGCAGCACAAGTCAATATCAAGTGCAGGATCTACCAAGGAGATGCTCTGTCCCCAATGATGATCTGCATAGGCCTCAACCTCCTCAGTCGGCTCAATGACAAGACTAGCTACGGATACAAACTAAGAAACAGAGCAATCGTCAGCCACCTTCTCTACATGGATGACATCAAGCTGTATGCCAAAAGTGAACAAGACATTGATTCACTAATCCACACTACCAGGATATGGGGCAATGACATTGGAATGTCATTCGGATTGGAGAAGTGTAGTCGGATGGTAACAAAGAGGAGGGAAGTTAGTCAGAACTGAGGGCATCGAACTACCAGAAGGCAACATTTTGAGGACAGTTACAAGTACCTGGGAATCCCAAAGGCAACAATGAAGAAGCTGCTAGGAAAGCTGCAACCACCAAGTACCTGCAGAGGGTCAGGCAAGTCCTGAGGAGTCAGCTGAATGCCAAGAACAAGATCTGGGCTATCAACACCAGTGGACTGCCTGTGATCAGGTACCCTGCTGGGATAATAAGCTGGCCAAAGGACATAGAAGCTCCTGACCATGCATGGATTGTTTCATCCCAAGTGCAGCAAGCAGAAGGAAGGAGGCTGGGGACTAGTGAGTGTACAGAAATAGCTGTCAGATAGACGTGCCAGAGGAGAGCTGTAGAGGGGATGACCATAAAGAAGAGAATTTGGAAGGTTAACCAAGTGGCTGGCACACATTGAAGACCTTAAGCATAGGGAGAATAAAATTTCACACTGTGAACACCACTAAAGCTATACTAAAGTGAGGCCTGCTAGTTTAATTTCATTTAATCGGTTTTATTTGAAAAGGGATGATGTACAATATAAAGAGAAATCTTGCCATTTGATGAATTATACCAGAGTTTGCTTAAAGCTAATTGGCATCTGCAGTCCATTGGCAGGTTACATGCAAAGATCACAAAAATGTCACTGTGAGACAAATGAGGACACACACACAGCATTGCACATTGCTATGTGCTTTATTGTGTATGCGATTAGACACTTTCTGTCTGAGCAGCTTTCCAGCTGCCACACAACTCTCCCCTCCAGTCCCGGCAGCATTCTTTAAAGGCGAGACACGATTCGATGATGGAGATCAGTCAGCCTCCCCTGACACCACACCCTGAACACACTCCTCCACACCTCCCCTGCAGCTGAGCCACAAACCACACCCCGCCAAAGTTATTCACACAACAAAAAATAAACTAGTGCACACATCTGTCAAATAGATCAAAACCATAAAATTATTGGACAAATAAGAAATTAAGTCTGTGTCCTCATCATAGATTTTTTTTCTGTTTCTCATTTTTTTTCTGTCCAAATTGTAAAACAATAAGAAATAAACAAAAAAACATCTACACTATATGAATTTAAAGTGCACATAGAATACATAAATAAGCGACTGGGCATCAGTGTAATTATTATAATTTCATTGCAATAAAGAAAGATTAAACAAAGAGAGAACAAACAGTGAAAACTGAGTGCAAGGCAGCAGCAAAGAACTCTAAAGGCATTTATTTTAATTCTGTAACAGGGTAATTAATCTGCTGTGGAGAGTTCAGTAGTTCATTGTTTTTTTCTTTTCCACCTTCAGGATTCATTCCAGAAAAATGCAGCTGAACTTTCACCTCTAACATTTTTTTCACCATGTGCTACAAAGTTCTTTTAAAAGACTCTCCAGCTGGTCCTACAGCATCTGACAAGCCTCTTTTTGGAAAGTCTGACCTTACTCAATATAGCTTGTACATGTGCAAGGCTCTGAGGCTGTCAGCATGTGAATGCCCATCACTGACGCAGACAATCCTCATCATGCTTGACCTCAGCTGCTCTTCTTTACCAATGGGAGCCGCTCAAAAATGCTAACATAATGTGGCAATACTTTACCTCAAATTACTCTAATCCAAGATACTGGAGATATGCATTTAAAATCAATAGGTAATTACATCAATGGTGATAATAATTCCCTTTTTACAACCTACTAATTGTGTTTAAAGATGTAACAAGACGTGTTGAAACTGATTACAGTTTTGCAATAAACCAGTAAACTGTAGAATCTGGACTATGGAGAGTCGCAGAATATGACCTTACAGTCACTCAGAGACTTTTTCTTTATCAGCTGGCTGTCTTGCAGAGAATATGAGAGGTTTTAAGCTAGGTATGTCATTCCCACCTTTATTTGTCAAGTTTTGCATCAAGGTAAATAGGGCACCAACAGAAGCAATCTTTGCATTAAGATTAGAATTGAAGTCTGTTAAATGTACATCAAAGCAGTGGTTGATGTACACAAAAAGTACTCAATTAAACTAACAAACTCTAAAAATGAAATCTAAAAAAGCATTAACAGCACAATATTTCCTTGAAGTGTTAAAAACCGACTTGTTTTCCAACCAATGGTGAACAATCAAGGGGGACTGGTTAACTCCATTGCTGGAATCTGAAGGGTACAAGATAAGAGGTGGCTAATGCAAAAGTTCTACATAAACTTGAATGGACTGACTTCTCTGTGAAATATTAGTTTTATTACCTGTGTAGTTATCCAATTGACTCCTTAAATATTCACTGTGGCCAAAAATTATCTTAATTATCCTAAGATGTCACTGTCTGAAACTGTATATAAAAGATGGATGTGAGTGTGATGACGCTACCCAGTGGTTAGTGAGGGTTCATGACAAGCAAGAGCTGAGACTTGGATACATACTCATGAGCCACCAACTTCTCGGTAATGATAGGAAGGAATGTGTTTTTTTCTTTACTTTTTTGTTAAGCCACTTAAATCTGACCTATGAAACATTCAGCCACGAGGAAGGACCTGAGAGATGAATCTACTGTTCAATGAAGCGTCTTCAAAAATGGCCTCATTAAAATGTAGCAGTTTTATTCCATCTTTTAAACACAGTCTGTGATCAGACAGCATGGAAAGAAACAACTCACAATTCTTCTGTACGTAAACTCATTGTTGCGTAAAACCCCAGTTGGGCTTGAATAACTACTCCTGCACAACAGGTTATGTTTTAATGTTACTGCTCTCATTAATCACCATGGTGTTAAACACACAACACAGTGACCTGCCACAGCTGCTCTTTACATAACACAATCTATCTGAAATGTCTACAAATGGAATGTGATAGCAGTCGAGTCACCGCTGCCAGAATGACTTCAATGTTACCTAGAGGGGAGAAGGCGTTACTAAATTTGTACATTCACAACAGAGAATGAGAGATCAGAAGAAAAAGGAGAAGAATCATAGGGTTAGGGTTAGATTCCCACTGGGAAAAGGGTGGTCTTCTGAATCACTGTGATAGTGTCAAACTGAATTCAAATCAGTGTAGCCACAGTTGGATTATGAATGAACATTTGATTGATTTAGCCTGAGTAATGTAACTTCTGTATAGAAAGGATGGGCATGGTTGTGTGGCTTTTAATTGTATTCTTTCTAATGGCCAGCAGGGGGCGACTCCTCTGTTTGCAAAATGTTCTACTTCCTTTATCTTTGACTGCAGTAAACACTTTCCTGATGAGTTTCTGGGGTCATTTAATAGTTTCTTCTATTCACAGTCTTTGATTAAGTGTCATAACATGGATCAGACCTACTGGATGTGTCATGGTCTTCAAGTCCTCCTATGCTGTCTCACTTTTTTCTCTTTATTGCACGATCTCTCATTCTCCCTGTCTATCTGAATGTTGGTGTCAGTGTGTGTGCTAACCACACACTGTGTTTCAGGGGTGGGTCCTACTCTGGTTTCCCACCCTCAGAATCTGCACACCTGGAAGTAACAAATTCACCTGTTGGTTATTACCTGAGTCTTCTACTTAGGAGGAAGGAAGACCTTCAGCTGATGCCTGATCATTTTTTAGTGATGGTGCCTCCTTACCTGCCTGTTGCTGTATTTTTGCTCTGTGACTTTGTCTAACCTTCTGTTCTCCTCTGTGCAGAAAACCTGGAATCGGAAACTGAGTGAGTTACCAAGAGAGAGATTCCTGAGAGAGGTTTATTCTGTGCATGTGTTTGTGGGAGCCCAGGCTAAGCTAACCTTGAATCTTCCACCTTTAATTACTGTAAATAAACATGCTGAACTTTTCAGTAGCTCTTCCATGGTAGCTGGACCCTGGCTATGTAGAGCTTTATAAATTAATGATAGAATTTTAAAGTGGATGCTGAATTTCACTGGAAGCCAGTAAAGGGAAGAAAGAATGGGAGTGTTGTGTGCGTGCCTTCTAGCTCTTGTTAGCAGCCTACCTGCTGCATTCTCAACCAAGTGAAGTCAGGCTAAGGAAGACGGAGATGCACGTAACACAATAGTTACAATAATCACAGCAGGAGAGAATCCAAGTGCGTACTGAAAGTTCCAAATTGTTGAATGACAGTAAATGTTTAATTTTTGCAATACCTTTGCAAGACTGGATAAACTTAGAGATGTAAGACTCAAACTTCAGATCGATTCAATTCAATTCAATTTTATTTGTACAGCGCCAAATCACAACAACAGTTACCTCAAGGCATTTTATATTGTAAGGTAGACCCTACAATAATACACACAGAGAAAAACCCAACAATCATATGACCCCCTATGAGCAAGCACTTTGGCGACGGTGGGAAGGAAAAAACTCCCTTTAACAGGAAGAAACCTCCGGTAGAACCAGGCTCAGGGAGGAGCGGCCATCTGCCGCGACCGGTTGGAGTGAGAGAGAAGGAAAACAGGATAAAAGACATCATGGTCAAAGATGATACCATGGTTTTGCTTTGAGAGGGGGCCGATATAATGACCGGCCTCCTTAGAGAAGCTGTCAGGACCAAACACAAGAACCCGAGTTTTCCCAGGGTTGAGATGGAGGAAATATGGGGACATCCAATTCTTAATAGAAATGGAGAGGCTTTTGAGGTTGTTTTGAGGCTGCTGGGCTTAACAGAAAAATTTAAAATAATTATGATGAAACCCATTTGAGAACATCACTGTGCCAGTGATGCGAAAACAGTTCTATAATCCATTAATAAGAAAAAGGTTGCTGAAAAAGTGAAATGGAAAATTCACCTTTGTCTAAGTGCATAAAAATATCATTAGTCATTTTCAGTAAAGTGGACTCAGTGAGTGATGGCAGTTTGAAATGAATGGCAGTTTGGAAGTAGGCCTGTAATTCTCAAAGGACAGAACTCTAGGAAGAAGTTGTTTTAAGCAGAGGAAGACATGGGCTCTTTGACCCCTAAACTGGGTGAGTGGCTCCAGCAGATCCCAGGAACAACATCTGAGTTCTCTGTCCAGAAGAGCGCAGTCTCAGGCCTCTGGCAGAGGACCTGAGATTGAAGGGCAAAGACTGTTGCTGGGTGAAATTATCCATGAAATTATTCATCCAAAACCACCTGATTTCTTTGGCCCCTAGCTAATTGCTGCATTTGCCCATAGTTTGCATGGAAGATGCTGACTTGTCTGCCACGCTCGCTAATTAACCACTAAGCAGTATTTAAAAAATGAAGACATGTGAGGCAAACAAAAAAAGTAAAATCTATGCCCTGCACACATAATTTTTTATGCTCATCAGCCATTCTGTGAGATCTTGTGTTTTATTACGAATTATTATAGAAATGTTCCATTACAGGTGAGCATTTAGAGGAACATCCTGAAACTTTCCTCCAAGGGAACAAGTAGACCCAAACCATGGCTCAAAACTTCCCCACAGCATGACAGATTGACAAAATCCCCTCACTGTGGGGGTCAGTGTTTCATTTTGTTCCTTAAAGAGTTAGAGTCACGCACACAGACACTTTATGTGCAGTACATAGAAACAAGGATATTGTGCATCTTCAGATTTACACACAAATATGCACTGTTATAAGCATTCTTTCACACACAGAAACACACACACATGCTTTCATAGATGTCGCCATGCCAGTGTGTGTGCCCTGTCAACACCACAGGCTGGCTCTGGGGGAGGAGGGGAGGGGGAGGGCTGAGAGGCAGAGGCTCGTGTTTTCCCGAGTGGTAATTGGCAGTCGCCATACCAACGAGGGAGGGCCAAAGTCAGAGATTGGTGGGGGAGGAGTTGCAGGCTGATTAAAAAGCCCTCCTCAGCAGCAGTTTCTCCTCTCCTGAGCTGTCTCACTGTATTTCTGTGTCTTTATTTAGTCCTTCCTGTTATCTGGCCAGTGAAGCGGCGCTTTGCGTGGAGGACGGAAGGGAGGGTGGAAGGGTGAGCTGTCAGAAGGACTGGTGGACAGGTTGGTCAGTTTCTTTACCCTGCCATGTCATCTGTCCATCACTGTGGTAGAGCTGCCTGCATCCTGTGGATTTATCTCTGTTTAAGACTGTGAGTGACACCTGGGAAGGCGAGGAGAAACCTGAGAGACAGGAGGCTGCTCAAATCCCCTCCTCACCTCGCCTCTCACTCCCTCCATCTATCCATCCATCCATCCTCTGTGTGTGTGTAGATGACCTCTGCTCTTCTGTAAGTAAGTAGCTCTGCTGCAGCCACATCCACTCACAATGTTTATTAATGGCAAACAGACTTCATAGCACCGATCAGGGGTTCAGGGAAAGCATACTTACATTTCTTTTTTTCTTTTTTCCTTAGAAATCCTCATTAGCTCACTGGATCTCTCATTCAGTAGCCGTAATTTGCCACATAAGTCGTCAGTTTTGGTTTGTCGCTTTGTGTGGTGCAAATACAAGGTCAGACTTAGAGACTGTTTACCCATAATAAAAGCTGCTATTACATAACATGCTCTAAGAACAACAGGTACTGATATGAGGAAGCATTTTTCTTAAAGTTGTACGTCTGTACAATAACTGTAGCTGCTACAAAAATAACATCTGAGCACATCTGAAACCCCTGCCTACTCCCACCTCTCCCCTCAAGGTCTCTTCTCTGTGATCAGCTTCATGCATTAGTACTCACATGTAACCTGACACAGTGATAGCTGTGATGTAATAAGGACCCCTCACCCCAATTTACAGAGATCCATCTACAAACACTGTACACACTGCACTGTTTGCCCATAAGGGCCTGCAGGTGTAATTGTGCATCTGATGTGTGTGTATGTGTGTGCAGACCAGCTTCTCTTTTCCACTTCATTGTCACACGTTGTTGAATCATGCAGAGTTAAGTCTGCAGCGTTGCTGCTGTGGCATCACAAAAATAACTGACTGTAACATTTTAGTGAGAAGTTTTACGTCTGCTTAAGTGTTGCATACTGAGCACCCTAAGAATGTGAAGTCATTATTAAATAGTTTAAAGTCTTTGCAGGCGTCAAATAGCTTCGACTTTAATTCGGTTTCATTTTTCTGCAACTGCATATAATGACATACAGTTGGCAAATGTTTAGTTTGGCAATAACTGATCTCCCCTTATTCTGGACAGCAACTATAGGCTGGCCTGTCATGTTTGCCAGGCTTTGATTATATCAAAATAGCAAAGTAGTGTCTGCAGGGCAAAAAGTTATCAAAACACCTCAGTAAAGGTGCAGAGGCAAAATGTCTGTTTTAGTTACTCCAATGTTACCATTAGCTTGCTGCCTACTGTTGTACCTTAGTGCTGTGTGGATATTAGCTGCCATTATGGGTAACCTTAAAAAGCTATTCAGGACCAAAATATACTGAACACAGAGCTGCAAGCAAGTGTGAAAACACAACCAAAAATGAATCTTTGAACATGTTGCTGAGCCATCCAGGTCATTATAATCCTAAGTGGTTGAGTTAAAGGCAACTGGACTCCTTTTTAGGTGCATGAAGATGTTTCATCTCTTTGAGACATTTTGGTTACACAACCTGCCTAATTCACCCATTTACACAAACACTTTTTTCCTCTTGTCAAAAGATATTTGGCATGCAGACTGGAGCAACCAGGGATGGAACCACCAACCTTCCGATTAGCAGATGACCTTAGCTTTTGAGCAAGACGTAGCCAGAGGTGCCTAATAAAGTGTCTGGTGAACATAAATATGTAGCCATAGACACATCCTAGCTTTTTGCAGGGTACTTTGTTGTAAAATAGATTACCAGGTTACAGTTTTAATGTTAACTCTCTATCTGGCTAGCTAGTAGACTCTAGCTAGAAACTCCCATTAGCAGTTTCTAGCTTACCTGGCAAACATGCTTATTTTTGATTTGTTAACTGCATATGTGTCAAGCAAAAATGAAGTGCAAGTGTAGCAGTGGTGACTCAGAGGGGTCTGAATGGGATGTGAAGGCTTACCTTTCTGCATGCAAGACAGCAGCTTGGATGTGAATAAAGTGACATTGCATAAACAGTCACTTTCTTTCTAATATTCAAGTGTTTAACGCTGAATTTGTCCCATCGCTCCAGAATTAATCCAACAGACCAAACACAACATTTGCTCCTTCTTTTCTGTATTCTGTTAGTCTTTGTTAGCTTCATGACAGTTTCCCATTTCAGATGACATTATCACATGCCTCACGTGGTTGTGGGTTTTTTTTTTTAACAGTTAACACTTTGCCTCACAGAGAGGTTTTTATAATTTGGAAATCATCATCATGTGTGCAGCTGAGGCACAATAGTAATATTTACATAAGCAGCTTATTATTGAGTTCCTAATTACAGAGCTCTAGGCCCACTCCGCCATGATAATGTGAAGATAGACCTTATCATATTGAACAATAGCCATGGCACCAGCTCTCAGAGATGAACAAACACACGCAAACATTTGGTCAAACACACCAAATGGAAGACCGCTTGCATTTCACACAGCACCAGGCCTCTCTCGCAACTAATGTGATGAAACATTAAAAGATTAAATGCTCCAGCAAGCCAGAATCTTTTGTGCAAATATATCCACCGTGTCCGTCACCTGAGACTCCATTTGTCTTTACTGTGTCTGCATTATTACAAAGGCTGTATTTCATTCGTGTAACCTGTTTAAACAGGACGTGGCACAACACCACTTTGTTTCTTTGTTTCCATGAGATGTACAAAAAGTTATGTTTACTCGCTGTTCTCATAAATCATTTGTCAATCTTTTATAGTACATTTGTAATCATAAACTAGCAGAACTGCCTGACATCATTACCACAAATGTGCATCATATTGCAAGTGGCTTCACATGAATGCTGGGCTGCTGGTGGGACCTTTAAATAGGATCTTCTATAAATCATGTTCACATTTTATAAAGCGTTATAATGTTCCAATATGTGGACAAACTGAAAACTGTCAGTAGATTGCATGTAGCAGTCAACTGAATTCTGTTTTCTTTTATAATAATCTGAGCTACGGTGGCCTCACCTGGCTGACTAAAGCATATTGTCCTACAGCGATCAAAAACATTAAATTAAATTAACTCATAACTTTCATTTAACTGATAACAGACTCCAAGGAATGAGAGATTAGGTGAAAAATTGATATGTCTTCATATTTTGCACTGTCACTGTGCAGAACCGTATGTTACTAGTTAAAAGGGCTGAACTAGTGCTGCACAATTATTGCCAAAATGATTATCTTAATTATTTTTTAATTAATATTGAGATGATAAACATTTGTCAGATTATGTAATGGGTTTAGTGACAAAAACGTTTTTATTCCACATAACACTGGTTTCACATCCATATTGGGGTGACATTCATGGTAATGTATACATTGTTGCATCACATAAAACTGATGACGCTTATTCACCTAAATTCAGTTTTATCTTTTAGAAGAAAAATGTAAAAATATGATTAGAAGAACTGTATCAAAAACAGGGAATTGTTTTCACTTTTAGATTCTCTTACATTCCTGTTGGTTGCATTGGAAGGCTGGCCCTCCCTGAGCCTCGTCCTTCCAGAGGTTACTTCCTGTTAAAAAGGAGTTTTTCCTTCCCACGGCCGCCAAGTGTATGCTCATGGGGTGTCATTTGATGGTTGGCACGTTCTCTGTATTATTGTAGGCCCTTTGCCTTTCAGTAAAAGCTGCCTCGACACAAGTGTTGTTGTGAAATGGCACCACATAAATGAAATTGAATTTAATTATTTAAAACATCTAGACAAGGTATGTATTCACCCGACCTACGTGCATCTATTAGAAGCTCAATGTAAAGTCTTTCACTCTGTTAATTGTGCCTGCATTATGGATGTGACTAAAACCCATATCAAAGCACTCAACAGCTGTATGACAGCTGTACGTTGACCATTTTCCTGAAGCGTGTTCCTCACTGTGTTTAATGGACAGATGTCTTTGGCCAAAACAAATCCGACTGCTTGGTGATTTCAGTGTGTCTTAGTGGGCTGGATGAATTGTAAACCAGCTGTACAGGCTCATCTTTATATAAGCCTGAGTTGATGTTGTAACATTCACATTAGTTACCTTACATTGTTTTTAATTGCTTTCATGCAGTAATTATACTGCAGCCTGTGGTGGCTTTCCAGGCAGCTGAATAAATCAGTTGTGTTTCTTTACAGCACAGACAAAGCTCTAGACCACTCTGCATATGATTTGTTCTTGATCACTTGTGCTCAGTCCAAATTATTTCCAAACAACAGATGACGGTCCTCTTCGAGGGACAAACTCTTCACCGTCTGCCGTTTGATTTTTGTTTTACATAGTGTTACTCTTCCAGACTAGTACAGGAAACTTCAAGGTGCACATTACATGATGAGAGCATCATTTGGTTTTGTTTTGTTCTATTGGTGAAGCAGACATTTTCAATACCGCTTAGGTGGTAGAGTGCATGGTCAAGTCAATCAGAAGGTCGGTGAATCAAATCCTGGCTTTAATAGTCTATGTGTCAAAGTATCCTTGGGCAACATACTGGACCCCAAGTTGCCCCTGATGCATCTACCAGTGTGTGTGTGAGAGAGAGAGTGTGGATGTTAGATAAAAGCACTGCATGAATGCATTTGTGAGCATTATAACACACAGTCAATATATGAAATGGTCAAATTTCACAAGCATTCACAGACTGCATGTCAGATTCTGTCATGTGCACAGGCAGTAACCACATACTGCATCGTGTGCAGCTCTGGCTGCTGCTGCTGCCAAGGTCACACTAAATTATTATTATTATTATTATTTTTAAAAGCCCTAAAGGACCTAAAGTGTTGCTGGGCATTCTTACCTCACTCACACCCATCACGCTTCAAATGATTGTCACAGGTGTGTGGGCAGCGCTTTTGCAGCCTAGCAGTCCAGCTCATTTAAATGATCCACCCTATCTCAGGCAGCCAGTGCTTTTTAAAGAATAATGGTTGTTTTCAGGAATGTTGGACAAAAGCAATTGTTGTGACAGGCTCCTTCTCGAGGGGGGGGTTCGGTGATGGCATGGGAAAACTGACATCCAGGATCTGCTTCCTTCTCTGTTCAGGAGGATAAACACTTTAAACTGTGAGCTCAGTTTTGTATTTGAACACTCTGGGTAATTGCAGGGCTTTTTCTCAGACGTTGCTACAGTGCTGCAGCTGTGTTGGCTTATTAGATTCCCCCCTTACACACAGACATGTAGAAGACACCTCTGGAAATGTGGTGTGAGATAAGCTGTGAGTCACCGAGCTGCTCCTGTCAGAAACCTGACCAGAAGCTGAGAACCTGAGGGAAGAGTCTCAAAAGCACCCGAATAATCACACACACCAGGTGATGTGAGGCAGTCTGACAGGTGTGAATGTCTGAAACACGATTCCTGTTCCTGGCTTTAAAATGTGTTAATTTCGCAACCAAAGTTTGTTGTTTTTTGCTCGTACAAACTGAAAGAAACAGAAGATGCATAAGGCTAAAAATCACATCTAGCAGCCCTAATCTGAAAGCTAACATCTCTCAGTGAAACAGTGTTTTGAGTATTTGCCCCCTTTCTTAATTATTTTTGCATAGATTTGAATGACTTTGTTTCTCAGCTGTTTCTTTTGATAGTGGCATGATTTGTTGCTTTCTGAGCTCTTCTAGCAGCTTCACTTTATCAGACAGGTTTTATTTAAGTGATTTATTTCTGTTTAAGGTCTGGCAGTAACCAGGCCTGGGTGTGGCTAGTGACACTAGTGGATGTTGATTGGTTAAGCTATATGGACATTGAATTGTAGCAGGTACAACGCACAGCTCCTTATCAGGAGTGCGGAGCAATACCAAGAGTAGTACACATGACCTGAAAGATAAGCCTGAAACGTGCCCTCAGTAATTCCTCAAACGGCGTTTGTGAGATAGAAAGCAACACCAGTGTCAAATAAAGCGTTCTCCTTTGTATGGTGCCGATCAGAACGCCCTGACTAAACTTAACATTTCTTTCTGTCAACAGGAAGTCCCTCACTCTAATTTTGCACTGAGCCTTTTCGGCCTCACTCGAGTAATTTCATGCTTTCAGTCACAACAAATGTCCATTAGGCTGGGCTGAGCTTGTCTGAGCATGATAGCCTTTCAGTGACGCTGCTCCTTTATTCTGACTTTATAGTCTGGGATTTGTTTTTCTTCTTTGTTCTTTAGCCCTTTGTTTTTCTGTTTGGCAGCAAGATTATTTGGAGAGACATTTTATGTATGCTGCGCTTTGCATCACATGATACCACATTTCAGTCTGAATCCTGAGCACTGAAGTCAATGTGAAATCTCTATATCTTTAAGTTAACAATAAACCTGAGCTAGCCGGATGGTTTATGTTGGCTCTATGGCTTTATGTCTTTATTGTTGTTTGTGGTGGAGTGCAGACACTCGTTCTCTGTTCTTTGTAAGGATATTAACTTAACATGTTAGGTTCCCTGTTAGCCACTATACAGGTGTAGACAGTCTAAACAGATGCAGCAAAAAGGAAATCCCTTTGTTCATTCTAGATTGCTGATGCAACATTTTTACCATCATTTGTAGAGAAAATAAAGGAAGCCTGTAGCAGTCATGCAGTAATAGCATTTTGGCCTCATATTGCTTTTATGGAGGCAGTGATGACCATAGTTGGTAGAGGGGGTTGCTTATCAGCTAAGTTTGGTTATCAAAGTTTATTCATAAGCTAAACATAGTAAATGGACTGGTTCTTATATAGCGCTTTTCTGTTCGACTGGAGCACTTCAGCATTTTATACAACATTACCCAGTTATAAAAACACCGTCTTTCTACACCTAAGTGCCTTCTATCAAACAATCATTAACACTTAAATTCCAATAAATGGATCAGAGACCCTTGGTGATCAGTGTCTTGTTTACGGATCCTTACAATGCAGAGTTGAGACTGGAGAGCAGTCTGGCATTGAATCTGTCATGGACTGCGATGGTAGACCGTGGGAATGCGGGGAAATAGGACCCAAATGCAGGACAGGATGAATGCAGTGCGTTTATTAAAGCGAAGTAAATAGTACACAACAATAAATTCCTGTGCGTTTCCAACTCCCGTTCTGTATCTTCACCCGGTGTCCGTGCTCCATGTGTCATGGTCCTGGGTCATTTTAACCCAGTGTTCTTAGTTTTCCTGTGGTTTTGTATTATGTTCTTTATGTTCATAGGATTGTTTGGTTTGGTATTTGGATTCCCCCCTGTGTCCTTGCTTATATTGTGGTGTTTGTTCTGATACCGTGTTCCCATCCCTTGTGTTCTGTTCTCCTCATCCTCTTGTGTATTCATTCTTGTTCTCTGCCTCTCTCTCTGCCTCTCTCTGTGTACTCTGTGTTGTGTTTGAGGTCCACATCTTAGTGTCAGTATTTTCAGTTTCGTGTCTTCCCCGCTCTGTCATAAGTAATTGTCCTCAGCTGTGTTCCCCGTGTGTTCCCACTTCCCTCATTACCTTCTGTGTATTTATGTCAGAGTATCCCTTTGTTCCGTGTTGCGTCGTCCCTCTAGGTTGTGTGCATTCCCTCGTGTCTTCCCAGTGCCTCAGCTCTAGTTTCTCCTAAGTATAGTTTTGTATGTCTATGTTCCTATTAATAAAGACCTGCCTTTTGAGTTATCCCTGCGTGTCCTGAGCCGTGCATTTGGGTCCTCTCTCGCCTTCACACAGCCGCCGCATGACAGAACGACGCAACCACGAAATGGACCCAGCAGGCTCCGCCCGCGAGGAAGACATTCTCCGTGTACAGGGTCTGGTGAGGCGAATAACCCACGCCTAGGACTCATGGACAATTTCTGTCGGACTTAAGGCCATAAGGGCAATAGTCGAGGGAAACCCTTTCCTTCGCAAGCTCTCCTGCTATGAGGGCTTTATTGATGAACTGAGCCGAGCCAAGGAGGCGTTACAAGCTCGTGAGCTGGCAGACCGCGTCTGTTCCCGGGATTCCACGCCTCAGCGACAGCAGACGAAGATCTCCGCCAGGCAGCCGCCGCAGCAGCAGCAAACAAAGCTCGCCGCGACGGTATCGCAGCAGCAGACGGGGCTCTCAGTAGCGCAACAGCGGCTGCTACAACGAGAGGGTTTTTCGACGACGCCGCTGCGGAGCCCTTCTCCATCCCCTCTCGGCTCTGACCGTCACTCTCCCGCTGCTTTCCTAGCAGCGATGTGGTCGGAGGGTGAAGAGGAGACCGTCACCCCCCTCACGTCTGGTTCCGACCACCCCTCACCTGCTTCATGCCTGGCAGGAATGTGGTCGGAGGATGAGGGGCCAGTCACCGTTGCTCCGACACCTTCAGTTTTCTCTGCCACTCCTGTTTCTAAGAGAAAGCGGCATTCTCGCCGTCGCCGTCCCCCACCGCAATCGGAATCCAGTTCCTGCTCTGAAAAGCTGGACGTGGTGAGTGAACAGAACAATTTTCACCCGGCTTCTTCCACACTGGGGATTTTAAGCTCTGAGCCAGTGAATTCAGAGTCAGTTAACCTTTTGACTGTTAACTCAGTCTGTAAAGACAGAAACTGATGATCCTGAGATGGCTGACTCTGAGGCTGCCTTTCGGGACTCTGAGCATTCTAATCATCCCTCTTTTGTTTCTTCTAAGTTTGAGAAAATTCAGGAATCAGATGACCTTATTTCAGAGTCAAAAGAAGTTGTGTTCTGTAACTGAGAGTGGTGTTTCTGGGTTTTGTTCTGAAAAGTCTGGTGTTTCTGTTTTCACTTCTCAGCCAAGCTAGTTGATTCCGAGCCACCTGTTTTTGGATCAGTCAATAGTGAGCTTTCAGATGTAGATTATGTGAATCTGTTATGGAATTTTCTGATTTGGACAATCATAATCTCACTCAGGACATTAAAAATGCTGTTCAAAAGACTATTTCTCCTACTGCTAAACTAAACAGGGACAGTTCAATTTCCCAGCCAAATTCCATCTATGCTGTTCAGGCTACACCTCATGAGACTGTTGTTGGTGTTGTTTCACCTATGTGTTACGCGGCTCACCAGCCAGTTCATTCTGCAGCTGCCTGTGATAAACCTCATGTTTCCATAACCTCCCCTGAGTTAAATTTCACAAGCCCGGAGTATGCTCATTCAAGGACTGTTTGTGTTGCTCATTGTGAACTCTTTAAAACTATGTGTTCTGTGACTGTCCAGGTTAAGAGCAACAAGGTGTCATCTGCTGTTAACAAGCTGGCAAGAATACTTGGTTTGAACACTGCAGAGTTGGTTGCTCAAGTTAAAGTTTCGGTTCCACGATCATGTCTGTACAACTCTGTGCGCCATGCTTTTCAGCCAGTAGCCCTGGACACTGTGTGTGCAACTTCCCAGGCCGCGTTTTGTAAGACTGTGTTTAATGTTGCTTCACACCCAGTTTCTTCAGATACCGCTTGTATGATTTCTCCAGCACCTGTGACTGCCCCTGAACTCATCTTTTCTAAGACTGCTAATGTCAACCTGGACAATTTAAGAATAGCAGTTTTACCAAGGTCAGCCTGCCATAAGTCTCGGTTTTCTAGAACCACGTCTGGTACCATAAACCTGGTTTTCCCTGTGACTGTTACAGCTCCTCTGCTCTGCTCTCCGCGTCCTGTTCCAGTTCCCAGGCAGACTATGGCTCCGTTCATCCCTGCACCCATATCTGCTCCTCGGGTGGGGAGGGCGGGCGCCCGGTCGTTGCCTGTGCCTGTTCTGGTTCCCTGGGTGGGGGCAACTGAGACCCTGCTGACTCCTGCACCCGTTTCAGCTCCTCGGGTGGGAGCAGCAGCGGTCCAGCTAGCTCCTGCACCCACACCGACCCCCAGGGGTAAGGCAGCCAGAACACAGCTCTTCCCTGGACCTGTATCTGTTCTTCAGGTGGGGATGGCTGATGTTCGGCCAGGCCCAGTACCCGTCCCTGTTCCCCGGAGAAGAGTTGCTGAGAGTCGGTTACCCGCTCTGTTGCAAGTTCAACAACCATCACTACACCCAGCACGACCATCATCACGACCACCACTACAACTTCTGTTTCAGTCAACCGCCCAGCCGGTAACTGAGCAATTAGTGCAAGCACCAATTCAGCTACCTATACGGCCAGGGGTCCCAATTGCCTCCAGCCCCGCACCTGCTCCAGCTGGAGGGCCCGAGAAGCCCGTCCAGCCTCAAGTCACGTCGGCTGGGGGTTCAGGAGAACCCAGCCAGCTTCCTGCTACGTTGGCTGGAGAGCCCGGCCAGCCCTTCCTCGTCTCCGCTGGGGTTCTGGTGAGCCCGGCCAGCCCTTCCTCGTCTCCGCTGGGGTTCTGGTGAGCCCGGCCAGCCCTTCCTCGTCTCCGCTGGAGGGTCCGAGGGGCCCGTTCAGCCTCCTGTCTCCGCTGGAGGGTCCGAGGGCTACCACGCCGTCGCCTGCAGCGCCGCCTCTGGCTACCACACCAGCTGCAGCCTCCGAGTCTTCGTCCACGCCTGGCCCGGCCTCCTCGTCAGCTTCAGGGTCTCCTTCATCAGCTTCAGGGTCACCTGCAGCAGCCTCATCGTCCTCGCCAGCTGCAGCCTCCGTGTTTTTTGCCCTCATCCTCGCCTGGTCCAGCTCCCGCTTCAGCTTCGCCTGGTCCAGCCTCATCATTGGCTTCGGCGTCGCCTGCAGTGGCCTCCTCTTCAGCGTCATCAGCTTCGTTTGACCCAGCCTCTGTGTCGGCTTTGTCTTCACCTGGTCCAGCTTCGGCCTCAGCCTCCGCCTCGTCTGGTCCAGCCTCCGCCTCATCAGCTCCGTCTGGCCCAGCCTCCGCTTCGTCTTCGTCCTCGCCTGCAGCAGCCCCCGAGTCTTCATCCCCGTCTGGTCTGGCTTCAGCATCTGGTCCTGCCTCGTCTGATCCCGCAGTAGCAACACTGCCATCAGAGCCAGCTCGACCTGTGCCTCCTCGCCTTTGTTGGCCGCTTTCCAGGCCTCTGGGTCAGCATCATGGCCGTCGAGGGCGGCCCCCTGAAAGAATTCGCCGCCACCGCTGGCTTCGCGGCCGACCTCCGGACCGGCTCTGTTGCCGCCACTGCCTTCCGCGTGGTCGGCCCCCTGAACTGTTTGCCCGTCGCCGCCGTTGCCGTGTGCACGGCTGGCCCCCGGATCCCTTTCGCCTGAGTCACCGTCGTTGCCGCCCGCACGGTCAGCCCCCGGATCCCTTTCGCCTGAGTCGCCGCCGTTGCCGCCCGCACGGTCGGCCTCCTGAACTGAACTGTTTGGCGCGATGGTGTTGCCATCCTCTGGGTTGGCCTCCCGAATTGTTTTTGATTTGCTCCCTGTGCTCCAGTTTTTGTGGTTATCTTGTTTTCGGACTTGATCCCTCCGTCCTGGACCCCCGCCGCCCGCCCTGGTCGGGTTGTTTTCTGTTTCTGTTGGGCTGTCTGGAGCCAGCCCTTGAGAGGGGGGTACTGTCATGGTCCTGGGTCATTTTAACCCAGTGTTCTTAGTTTTCCTGTGGTTTTGTATTATGTTCTTTATGTTCATAGGATTGTTTGGTTTGGTATTTGGATTCCCCCCTGTGTCCTTGCTTATATTGTGGTGTTTGTTCTGATACCGTGTTCCCATCCCTTGTGTTCTGTTCTCCTCATCCTCTTGTGTATTCATTCTTGTTCTCTGCCTCTCTCTCTGCCTCTCTCTGTGTACTCTGTGTTGTGTTTGAGGTCCACATCTTAGTGTCAGTATTTTCAGTTTCGTGTCTTCCCCGCTCTGTCATAAGTAATTGTCCTCAGCTGTGTTCCCCGTGTGTTCCCACTTCCCTCATTACCTTCTGTGTATTTATGTCAGAGTATCCCTTTGTTCCGTGTTGCGTCGTCCCTCTAGGTTGTGTGTCTTCCCAGTGCCTCAGCTCTAGTTTCTCCTAAGTATAGTTTTGTATGTCTATGTTCCTATTAATAAAGACCTGCCTTTTGAGTTATCCCCGCGTGTCCTGAGCCGTGCATTTGGGTCCTCTCTCGCCTTCACACAGCCGCCGCATGACAGTGTCTCCGCTCCCTAGTGTTAGCGTACCCCGTGTTCGCTCATCCTCCCGCTTCCGCGATTGTGCTGGAAACAACGAAAGCAGCCATAAGTACCGTCACAATGGGGCAGACTCACACTCACTACAAACAGTTGCTGAGAAACGCAGTCACGCAACAATCCAGCGTTGATGGGAGCTCAGCCACACTGCTAAGTTGCTCCCCCGAAGATCCTGATCAGCTGCAGGTGTATCGTTCCTCCTAAGGTGTGGCCAGCCTCCCAATGGGACACACCCGGGACAGATGGTTTACAGGCCTGACAGTACCTGTAAACCGGTCCACAGACCCAGGTCCTTGACAGTACCACCAACTTTCCCTTGTCTTTTTAATAGAATTGTGTGACAAATGTTGTGACCTTCTGTGTGGTAAGGCCTCAGTTTTGGTGACTGGTATTTTAGTATTTTTTTTTTTTTTTTTTTTTTTTTTTTTTAGTCCATTACCTAATCATAATTAGGAGTTTTCTGTGGGGTGGGGTGGCTGTAGCTCAGCAGATTATCTACTAATCAGAAAGGACCACAAACACAGACAGTCCAAGTAATACTTGAATTAAGCCTAGAAGCAAGTGGCTACAGCTCCTTGTTTCCACATCAGTCAGAGTAGTCATGCCCCTCACTGTCTTTGTTCTTCTGACAAATATTATATTAATTAGTAACTATTATAAAATTCTACAAACTTTCCCCACTATAGAGTTATTATGAAAGGGGAAACTAGCCAAAGAGGCCAAAGCAATTTATGTGCTCGGTTGTTAAGGTTTTCCAAGCACATTCATCTGTTAGGAAGTCAGATGCAGGTTCTGGGAATGTTTTGGGGCCGACGTGGATGATATGGGAGATATGGCAAGGTAGGAGAATGCAGGGGCAACCATCAGCTGACTACCTAAAGCAAGAATTAATTTTAAAATAAATACTAACGCTCTTACAAACACATTTGCTGTTTTATTAAAACTTCTGACTGATTAAAAAATAAGCAAAACTCTAAATAAATTAGAGGATATGATAAACAAGGAAACAGAACAACCTCTATGACATTTAACACGTGCAGCACAAACCATGTCGGCCTGGGTTACAATAGGCCAGTCTGACCTGTGTGACCTCAGTACTTTTGCTATTCACTCATGAATACAGTGGATCTACTGTTGACACGGGGCCATGGGGTGACATGTAACAGAAAACAGCAGAGTACAAAGAGATTTATTGTTTCTGTCAAACGTCTTGTCAGTTTTATCTCTATTATTAGCATTTATCTTCATCATAGAAGATGTGAACTGAGAATTTAAGAGCGATGGGAGATGAACAAAGTGATGGAAATGGCAAATGATGTGTAGCAGAAAACAGAAGGCTGCGACTGTAGTCTAGTCAGCCTTGATTGAAAAAACAAGAATAGATGGGATGGAAGCAAACAAAATGCCATCTTTATTAAGGCTTCAGCCTGGAGACAAAGAGGAGGCGAGAATGTGACATCATATTTCTAATTACAAGTATTGTGTAATATGTCACACAAATGTTAAGCACGACAATGCTTGATTTTTCATCATTGATAAAAGGGGGACACAGACTCATAAACAAGCCCATGTCAAGTCATTCAGGCTCGACTTTGCTTAACACTGCACAGATACATGTCTGGCAGAATTGATTATCACTGTGGGACATGGAGGCAGCGGGAATGTCTGGGTTGCTATCTCTTAAGCTAATCACACTTGTTCCTGACACGACTTAAGTCAAGTCCCTATCAAATGTGCTTTAACTCTAAACTCTTCTTAAAACTGCGCTGAAGCCTGTGAAATGTAGAGAGTAAGCATTCACAGTGCTGCTTTGTCCACAGTAACTTCCGATTTAGTTAAATATGTTAAAGGACATGTTAGACTGCTGAGAGCTTTTCTTTAAGTTTGGTTTGAAGTTTCTGAGATGTACGATCGTTATGTCAGCCAGCTACAGGAAGCTCACGCTGTCATGGACTAAACACAGAAAGCTCAGGCCTCAAGGTCTAATTTTAAAAAAAGGCACAAAAGTTACAGCTTGCTTTTAAAGCTCAAATTATAAATGTTTTTAAAGCATCAGATAATAAATGACTACATGTTATCGTACCTCTGGTGGTGACAACATTAACTGTGTTGCAATCCCTCAGTTTTCCTCTGCTCCAAAGAGCTTCTAGCAGCTTTAGCAAATTGCTTTAGTTACTCTCGGTCACCAACTCCACTTTAAATGTTTTTCCAGTAGAAGGTGGGTATTCTATCTTCTATATTCTGGATGGGTTAAGTTCAAGACTTGACCTGTTTTAACACTTAAATAACCAGTATTTAAGATTTAGTCTCCTAGTGGTGAGAAGGAAGACTGAAATCAGTGAGTACCCTTCTATCACACCTTAAGGTTTAGTCCACACAGGACAGAAGAGACTAGCAGCAACATGGAGACCAGAGATCATGAAGTGTCAAAGAAATTTGGCGACTTGCAGCAACAGCGGGTGAAACAACTGCTATAGACCCTTTCTACTAGTGCCTGCTTGGGTCGGCTCCATTAGGTGGTAGTACCTGCCATTATAGTACCTACTTGGGCAGGGTTTCAAGCAATGTGAGGTGATCTGAAAATGTGACTGCATGACACCGATTGGCTGGGCAGTGGCGTCACTGGATGAGTCATGAGTGTGTCTTCTTCCTAAAAATCAAAACCGCCATTTCTCAGAGCAGCAGGTATATCATCGTCTCGACGACCCCCATTGTGTTGTTTGTGTCGCATATAAATGACATCAAGGGACTTTCAGGCACGTTGCTATAGCAACCCTACGCACATTAGGTGCTACTTGATTGTAATGGAACCAAGTTGAGTTGAGCAGAGAAGATTGATGGGTGGGTGGGGGGTACTTAGTGGATCACAGCACGGTTTTTGTGCTCTCAAAGAACTCAGTGGGACTGTGCATTGGAAGAATTCATTCATAGCGTGATGGCATTGGTTCCAGGGTGGATGAAATTTACTCTGTATTAGAGAATTACCTATACAACCAGGTTTCAACTCCAACTAGCTTTTGATGACTGTTCTGGGCTACAGTAGAAAGAAGACAGCTCACTTCCATCTAAATAAAAGTGCCTATTTGATTAATTTTACTAATATTCATATAAGGAGTTCATTGCCATTGTGATTGTTCTGTATTCAGGGCTTATTTATGTGATGTCTTAGATTATGTAACACTTTTCTCATACAGAGACGTGTATTTGATTATATGTGTGTGTATTGTTGCAGTATGGCTGGATAATGGCAGCTAAAACTTAATTGGCTGCATTACAGACTGTGGACAGCAGCTGTTTCACTGTGATTGTCTTTCACTACTCTGCGAGCAGCACTGTCACTACCATTCATCTTCTTTTAGGGAAAATGTGCGTGTGTTTGTGCACGTGTGATGGTGGGTGTTGTGCAAGCAAAGGTTTTTTTTCAGTCTATATGAAGCAGTGGAGCACACAATAATTTAACCCCAGGCTCAAGGTCAGTTAAGAGCGCATGAGCCATCAAACGAATACACAGAAGACACTGACAGACATGTTCACGTGCTGAACTCTACTCCCTCTGTTTCTCACACACATTGAACAGAAAGCAGAGAAAAGCATGTATGACGATGATTTTCACACATGAACAACATGTGAGAACATGGCATGAACTACATAGAAAATAACAAAGTGGAGTGTGATAACAAGACCAACCTTGTGGAATGCACATATACAGTACAACAAACAGTTTACCTTTCCGCTACATGTGCTGTTGGTGTGCAGCTGGAGACGTTCTAGCAGAGGGAGTCATGGTATTCAAAGAATCCTGAACAGAAATCTGTGGGAGACTTCAAAAAATGGTGGTTACCTCTGCCCCTCGAGAGCTAATTAGCAGCTGAAATATATTAGCTGTTCCACTGACATCGGTGCATGGCAGAGATTTAACTGTGTGGTAGACTCTCTTACTCATTACCAAAGTAAAGATTTACATAAGGGTACTTTTTAATTTTTTTTTGTCTTATGATGTAATGTGAGCCTTTGATCACACAGTGAGTTATTAATACAGCTTTAATCTTGTGAAACTTTGAGCATTAAAGTAATTTATTTCTAAGGGAAAAAGTCTTTCAAACCTTTTTTGTAGATCCCAGTGGTGTGGATCAGTGAATCGATGTCTTATTCGTGCCAGCATGCAGCTTGATGTCATCCATGTAGAGGAGGTGACTAGTGACTGCTCCATTCATTTGCCACCTAATTATATAATTGTCATAAATTTGCTAATTCTTAACACTTTTTAATGAGCACTAAATCACTGTGTCTTTTACTTTTCACAATAATTAGTAAATACAACAAAACAGAAGGTTATCATTAGATTAGAGTGTTGAATCTGGGGCTGGGTTTATCACCAATGACTTAGAAAAAACAGCCTCTTCTTAAATGTTAATGCATACTTTACATCACACATTATAATAATTGCTGAACCCTCTGGTTTTTTTTTGTGCATAGAAATGATCAACTTTATACATACAGATATAAGAGGCTGCAGGCTATTAGTGTTAACAAGAAGACAAAAATCAGCAGGATTATCCAAAGATAAGAAACCATAACAGAATTAAAGAAATCCTGTCTTTTTGTTTCACCAGTTACACTTTAGAAGTTTACGTGCTTTCTTTTCCCTTTCATTTTTGCTTTCTGCATCACGGCTATAAGCCATCTCTCTGTCAACCCTACATCCAGAGATCACAGCATGTCCTGGCAGTCTGTTCACCTGTCAGAAACAAGAAACGGCCATGCCAGGTTTCACTGGACAAACACAGCAGTCAGATGATGCAGCAGTCTGAGTAATAGCAGGCTTATGGCCTGCTCTGACGCTACACCGGAGCTGCTTTTTACCAGCCTCTCAGGGTCATTCATTCACTCACTTTCAAAACAAATTGAATGGAGAGATAAAAATATATGTTTGCCTAAGGCTCTATATCTGAATGAGTGCACATGTGAACTCATCCTGTGGTTTGAGTCATAGTGGTATATAGCCATGCCTGTTCTGTTAAATGCAGATGGACTGTTGAATGTGTCATATTTTCTGAGGTCTGTGCTCACTGACCATGAAGCCCATCTAAACAACCCATCAGCTGGCCCCATTCTAAACAAGCGCACACAAAGGGAGTTGTGTATGCCGCGGTTCACTGGGCCATGGGTATATGGCTTTTTGCTGAATCAAACACAACGTCCACTGAACTACTCCAGTGGATCTGATTCTGACCCAAAAGTGCAATATTTTGTTAGCACTCAGCAGCTGAGCCAAGTTACTTGATGCATTTATAAGTGCGTAACTGACAGGGCTACTGTCCGCTTTTGCGATTATCTAAACCACTATAGTGAAAAGCAGATTGTTATTTCCATCCACAGTACTTTATATTTAGCTAAGCCTACACTGGACCTCCCCGTCTTTTCATGTGCAGAAATGGAAAGCCAGACGCAGGGAGAGCAGCAGCAAGACCCCCCAGCACAGAAAAGGACAGGCATCAGTGACAAGTGTCTTCTATCTGCTTGGTTGTGGTGAGGGTGTAACTAACCCTCTGCAGTCCAACTCACCATAAGTGCCAACCCCTAATCATATATTTGGCATACATCAATATATTTCACATTTTGTTTCCCCCAATTATTTACTTTATCGCTTAGAAGAGTAACCATTTTGGCGGTATTAGTGACATTACTTTAACTTGTTTTGGAATGTTGCAACTCTTCCAGTCTCCTCTAACTGTAATGAACTAATCAGAGGTCGGCTGGGACATATTCCCAGGTCACTCTGTGCATGTAAGTCATCATACTGCTTATTTTGCAATCACAATATAAAATTCTCTGTATCCATGGCCAAATCATCATAATAATTTACTCTAATGTTATCCTAATACCTAGAGATATTTTGAAGAATAAACAATATTTCATGCTGTTAATAAAATAACATCAATATACTAATGCCCAATTCGTTTTTAATTGCCAAATCAATATTGGTGTAGAGAGTAGAGCCATATGTGTCCAAGCGCTTTCTGATTTGCTGTTATTCGGATAGTATGTTTGTTAACAACATGATATCAAAATATAATTTTCAAAGTTTTCAAAGCTGTGGTTTGCTTGGATGTAGAAGGCCAGGCAAAATAATTAAACTAGATTTTTTAAACAGACACTGAGTCATAGTGAGCTCAAACTGCCCAATGATTTTAATCTGAAGCTTAATAAGCAAAAGGATTTTTTAAAAAAACCAACTCTCTACTTTGCTTTTCTTTCTTTCCTTTTTCCTGATTGATGTGTCTAACATTGCCTCCATGTGTCCATTTCCGCGTGTAATTAGCCATTAGAGAGCATGCAGTCTGTGGCTGAGACTCTGGCACACAAACTGTTTGCTGATCAAGTGGAATGGCAGTAAAGTGGCTCATGGTGTTGTGGGATTCCTAATGCTAACAGAAATGTATTTTAATATTAAAACTCAAATCCATAAAAACATCTAAAAATGGAACGACACATTATTTTATGCATGAAAAGAAATTCTGAATTTTCAGAGCTGAAAACTAATTGATAATACACTAAAGAGACACATGAATATGTATAGCAGGCCAAAATGACCCTCGGGACACCAGGAAATATCCAGTGTCTCCTGGACTAGTGACCAGTGCAGTGAGTGCAGTGGGTTAAGGCTTTGTCTATGTTCACAAAGACTATAATCAGCTAGACTTCCTTATGGCAGAACATGTTCATACAGGTTTCCATCCATCCCCTTCTGCTTATCCTTGTATACCTTCATTTTTTCTTGATTCTGTTTTCTTACTTATCATCCAATGTTTTAGTCAAGATCCTGTTTTTAATGTTGTCCCATAGAATAGCATCTTAAGTTCATCGTATGTATTTACAGTGACAAATTTTATTTTTTTAAACTACCAGATCTCTGGCAGTTTATTGAGGGTGAAGATTTGGATTTTGTTGTGCTGAACAAACACAACTAGGGGGTGCCAGACGTTTCATTAAAAAATACAATAAAAAATTGAATCTAACTGTAGCCTAACCTTAACTTGTCCACAGACAGACTTGTTAGTGTTAAGAGGTTAAAAATAAAGCCACTGGCATGTTTCTGTCTGCAGTGGAACCGAGGGTGCAATGCTGATTTAGAAAATTTGTGATAGAACAAATTAAGGTTACGTGAGTGACGTGTGTGAAAGAAGCCCTCATCCAGATGCATGAGAGGGGGGAGGGTTGATGGAGAAAGACAAAGAGAGATCAAAGAGGTGAGTGGGTGCTGTAGCAACGTGAAGTGTCCAGGCAGGATCACAGTGAGGGGAAAACTGAGATATGCTGGCACCTTGCTTTGAGCAGATGCACTTATGAGATCAAGCGTGTGTGTGTGTGTGTGTGTGTGTGTGTGTGTGTGTGGTCAGACAGTATCACACAACTACAACCACAAAGACCAGCTTCCTCCCTTTGATGGAGTAACTCTGAGTGTGATGCCAGATTCTGCTGATTGGATGCAACCATCCAGGACCTTAATCTGCACTCTTCTCCAAACAGAGGACTCTGTTGTCTGGAAGATAAGTAGAACACACCGCTGGTCTGACAGAAAAACACACAAACACTGTCCACTGCAATCAGGAACTTTCTCCGTCACGACCTATGCAATTACGTTGTTCAAGAGGGCAAATGAGGGAGCAGAGAGAATAAAGGGAGGCTTTCAATCAGATGTTTTTCAAAGTCCTGTGTGGAAAATGAAACTTTTGATTTTCTTTCGGAGCGCAAAAGGGCAAGATCAACTGATATTATCTTTGTGTGGACACTGCAAACAGAAAACATGTTGTGGCTGATTGGCACTCTGTGTGAATAGAGTTGGAGGTGGGGAACTACAGATGAACAGATCTGTGGTTAAAATCTGAGGTTTCAGAGACTATTTCCACTTTGCTCTCTGTGTAAACTTTGGAAATTAAGTCATTTCAGATATGCATAATACTGTACATGGGGTTTCAATTGCGCTGACCCAAAGTTGCCATTAAATCTTACTGAAATTTAGACAAAGTAATTTGGAGAAATAACTGAAGAGCAATAAAGTTTACAAATGTCATTTTAATACTCTGGGCAGTGTTGTGGTTAGCACTTGAATCCGCAGGGTTCTGGATTCACACTTCTTGGTCATCTGGGGCCTTTCTGTGTGGGGCTTGCATGTTTTCCCTGTATTTTTGTGGTTTTGTGAATGTCAGTGTGTGGTTGTCTTTCTCTCTGACCTTAGCTTGGCGTGCCCAGCATATTAAGTGCTGTGTCAAACCAAGTAGTGTTAAGTGGATTTTAAAGTCCTCCAACACTAATGCATACTTACTAACCTCACTCCGTGAAGGAGCAGCACCTGGTTTGTTTCTGGTATGGAGGAAACAATCACTTCCAAAACTTAGTTTTTTATTATTTCAGTGGAAAAGGAATGGTTTTAATGGAAACTTTGTACATGACTTTCTACATCTGTACATTTAACCCTCAATATTGAATTTTTCCCTCTATAGCATACCAAAAATGTTTTTGTAACCGAAGTAATGCCAAAACAGATGTCAGAGACTTAGTTTGAAGGGTTAGAAGCTTCTGAAACTAAGCTTGTTTAGTGTGTTGCTGAAATGCAACTCTAACATCAGTTCTAAGTAGTTCACTGGGTGATCTGGTGGATTTAAACCCTCTGGGTCTAAGTCATAATCCTGCCCCTGTGATGGACTGGCAAACTATCCAGGCTGTACCTTGATCTATGCCACAGTTGTCAAACTCCAGTCCTCAAGGGCCGGTGTCCTGAAACTTTTCAGTGTGTCCCTGCTGCAACACACCTGAATACAGTTAGTAGGTCATTAGCAAGACTCTATAGAACCGGACTGCATGCAGAGGTGACAATTCACCCATTTGATTCATGTTACAGCAGCTCATGAGTGAATGAACATGGTGCAATGAAAGTATTTTTAGAATTACATTTTTCCAACATGTACATTTACTTAGATTTACTTGAGAAGGGTCAGAGGTTCCCACCTCAGGATGCAATCATGTCATCTGGCCTTCGAGGACTATAGTTTGACACCTGTGCCGTATGGCATCTGGTTGTCTGGACACACTGTGAAATAATCGGCAAAGACTGGTATGTAAAAAATATTTGAGTGCCGGGGGCAGAGTTAGGGGTTAGGAGGTTTAAGAATTTAAATGAAAACTGGAAACGATTCTCTTCAATGATGCTGAAAAGATTAAAAAAAAATCACCTCCTCAATCTCCTTAGAAAGAACAACAGCTCAGCCAGTAGGCCAGTGCTGATGTAACACGAGGAAGTTTTTGTATTGCTGTTTTTTGGGGTTTTTTTTTTTTTTTGCTTTGTTTTAGATCACTTGACTTCAGTTTTAGACCACAGACTGCGCTACAATGTTCCTTTGTGTATCTCAGCTCCTGGATAAAGTGCATTGGAGGTACTCCTTGTCTGTGCAGAGTTTCATACCCTGCTGATACACTGGGGAATTCAGCCTTCACACAGGCAGCCCCACAAATCCTCATGGGGAAAAACATTTGCCACAACTACAAACAAAGCAACACTTCAGTCAGCCTGCTGGTATTGATTTCTGTCTTCTCAGTAAGCCTCTTTCCGCCTCCATTCTCAACTCGTTAATCTGCTTTCTATCTGATGGCTTTTATTATTCCAGCTTCCCAAATTTAGAACTATTGTGCATTCCAACAATAAATGCCTCAGTTGTCAGGTTTCATTGTTTATTCTAGTCTCTGGGGTTATAGGATTATTATGGGATTATTATGGACATTGCTTTAAATAATTGCAGCAAAGATATTTACTGGAAGTCAGAACAAGTGCAATTTTACTGATTCATTTAACTTAATCTAATGCATATATAAAATGTGAAATGTCAGCTGCTCATTTGACTTGATACTATCAGGTCTTTAAAAAAGGTGATCTTTAGTTCTTCTTGCACTACTATGACAGTGCCGTTGCGATTTATGCCTCCAAGAGTGAGATTCCCTTTACAACGAGGCTTCACGTGAGCTGAATTTGATTTCTAAAGGCTTCCCCTTTTAGAAAATTAGAAATCCTCTCTTTCTCTGCACTGATCCGGGGATTATTTGCTTCCACCATCTTCTTGTGAGCGGCTTCCTCTCCTCTCATTCACTGTTCAATTTATGGCTGCCACCTACACGTCTTTGGTTCTGAGAATGCATTCATTATCTTCTCCCAACCCCCTGGCCTGTATTCATATTTCACACCTTTAAATGATTTTTATAACAGATTAAAGCACCAAACCAGTTATACACTGTAATTTGTAGAGCTGAAAAATAACTAAATACATAAACATATACACAGTATGTGGTAATTGTTCCCTGGTTGTTGAAATGAGAATCAGCTGGACACAAGCTTACTGGCAGGGCTGGGGATACTGTCTCATAACTATTGCTGTCTGGCCAAAGCCATCGAAGGAATCCTAAATAATCAAAGGAAAACAGTTAAAGCAAATTTTAATACGTCAGCTTTTGATTTTCTTCCAGACTCCAGTCTCCTTTTGTATGAAGATCCAGATTCCTGTTACTAAAATGAGAATCGGACCTCAGCCAATGTACTTATAAATCTTCTTATATTTCCTGTTTAAGAGAAGAAGAAAACCTATTGGCTTCTATATTACAGTGTCAGACTTTTAAATCACCAAATATCCGTAACATTCTTAATAACCCTGTATCCTTTGGGTTATGGGTACACTACAAAAAATATTATGTATGTATCAAAATTTGTTTGACAGTTCCATTGATACATTCTGGATGTCTGATGACAGCATGAATTAAACTTCTTCCGCTATTAAGTTTCAAGAGATTATGGATATCTGCCACATACACAAAACCTAATATTAGATGAATGCAATGTTGAAATTAGGCTCATATCAAACTTTTCCATTTAATAATATTTAATCAGCTACAAAAACCCATCAAGATTAGGAACAAGTGTGTGCACACCTGTTTCTAATGTTTCTCTCTGAGTCATCACAATGCTAACATTATTCATGCTAATCTCATTAGTCTGCAGTGCCACTGCTATCAAAAGTATCAGTCGCAATATTGACTAAGCAGTGTGTGTTGTCTTACCTTGAAGCAGGATTTCAAAGGTTATTCACCACCTTCAGTGTTTCCCCTGGATTGACCAGTTTGGAAGGGGGAGGTGGTTTGTAGTGGCAACATCACCGAGTCCAGCAATGACACTTTTCCCTCAGAGACTATTGTGGAGACCATTTAGAACTCAGAAGGTGCACTGACTTTGTCATACTGACTGCTCCGGTGCCTCCTGCTTTATAATTCCTTGGAATGTTGTGGAAAATTCTGGAAATGACCATTGTCGTACTACTGCCTTTACCTTTACTGGGAAAGGATCAAGAAAATAACTGAAATTAAAATGTTGTTTTTAGCTCTGTCTGCATATTTGTGAATAATTAATCTAACTTCACTTACAGGAAATGTGTGTATGAATCATTTCTGTGAGTGAAATTTTTAATTCCATTTCCAGATCTCCACATACAAGTCTAGATTTTTCTCCTCAAGGTTTTGTGGCCAGCTTTGTGTTAACATGTTTGAAATACTAAGAGTGATTTGATGTCCTGTTTGCAGCAGTGAGCTGTTGTGTGGGATTGGGCACAGTCCGTACTTTACCATCATGTTCTTGTCCTTTTGCACAAAAAAGTCAAAGCAATTTCAGAAAAGACGTCCTTTCTGAAAGCTGCAGAAGTTTTAACTAAAAGTGCTCTCACGCTAGAGTGATCTGAATGCAGTTTGTACACTGCCTCCTGATTGTCAGCTATTGAAAGACACTGTATGGGCATGCTTTAATTTAAACCTAAAATGTTACCCACCTTAACCAGAGACTAACTAAAAATATTCAATCTTAGCAAAGAGTGAAATCTGCTCAACAATGTCATTAGTAGCAAAATGCTAAACATAAGATATCATGGCTCAAAATATCAGATGTTCTAGTTTTTTGGAAGAATAAAACAAGATAACATAAAATAAATCTTCCTAGAAAAAAGAGTGCTGCTGGAGTGTGTCATGACTTTTAGATTGCTGCTATTTTCTGTGTGCGTCTTTGTTGTTTTTGCTTTCAGTCTTTGTTTCTCTGTCACCTCATGTCTTTCCTGCTCCTTTGTTCTGTTTTCTTCCCGTGTCTCCAGCCTTGTTGTTTTCACTGTATATGGCAAATAGACTGGTATTTACATAGCACTTTTCTGGCTGTAATGACCATGAGCCACATTCATAAAACATTCATTTCAAATACTTTATCTGTTTTGCTCACACTCTCTCACACTGGAAATTAAGAGCTCAGTATCTTGCAGACTGAACCATACAACCTCCAGTTTGCAGATGAACAGTTCTGCCTCCAGAGCCACATCCCTGTGCTTTTCCCAGTCTTTTTGCTTTTCCTGGAATTGGATGTTTGTGGTCCTGCATCAGATCTTTGTTCATTATACCTCCCTCCTGATCTACATCTGTGTCCTCTTTAAAACTCTAATGTCATGGTAAAGGGAGATGAGTAGTTTGATTAGGTTTCTCAATCATGCTTTTATCTATTAAAAAACTTTCGTGATTGTTAAGGAGGGCAAATTCTGGGTAACAGATTCATATCAGGAGTTTGACATTTTCTGCAGTTACAAAAGATCTTTGTGAAACCAGGCTCACTAATCATGAATAGCTAACATGTTCGCTTCTTGGAAAATTAAACTATTTCCCACTGATTACATGTGAATTGTGCTGCTTGGCACCAAAATAACTCCTGATATTCATCCTGCATTTTTGGTGCACATGTTTAGCGAGGTAAAGGTGCAGCTGCTGTATTTCCCAGAGAGATAAAAGAATATCTGATCATTTTATGATGGAGAAAGATGTCATGTAGGAATGCAGGAATTATTTTTGAACGTAAGGACTGCTCCATGACATTTGATAAACTGGACATTTAAAGCCTACATGTAATGTTCTTTGTCATGTTAGAGTTTAACAGAGCCTAGATGATTTGGTGCTGTTTTTTCTTTTTCTTTTTGGAAATATCTTCCAAACAAATTTGTAAAAAAAAAAAAAAAAAAAAAAAAAAAAGGTATACTAACTTGAGCATGAAAATATTAGGCAGTTTCATGTTAATCAAATCAAGCTGATTTAAGCTGTTGTTGATCTACAGAACTCATTGAAAGTCAACCATCACAGATGCAACAGCATCTGTGTATATCTTGTTAAATTCTCTTGGCTAAATCAATAAAGAGCAGTGAATCTCAGATAAGACAGCACAACTTCTTATCCCAGTCTATACACATAAATCTTAACCTATTTTTAATGGACCTGACTGGACATAACAACCATCTACAATGTAAGAAACAGCAAATACAGCTGGATGTTTTAATTCCCTGTTTCCTGCTTTTCTTCTACAAAATAGGTGTTCAAATTGAGCACATTCAGAAGAATTTGAATTTAACGTGAAATAAAGTTTGTATTCCCCTGTACAAAGTGATTTATTTTATGTTATATATTAAT
This sequence comes from Oreochromis niloticus, assembly GCF_001858045.2. Taxonomy (NCBI): domain Eukaryota; kingdom Metazoa; phylum Chordata; class Actinopteri; order Cichliformes; family Cichlidae; genus Oreochromis; species Oreochromis niloticus. Next base: position 38,407,436 of record NC_031970.2, read on the forward strand.
ATGATATGTTGTACAGTTTCCTTTGCAAAAATTATCTGGTAGAAATGTCCTTCAACAATGTGCTTTTTACTTTTACTCTTTTACAACCTGCACTTTTTCATTGCAAATAAGTTAAATCTTCTACTTCAGCTTTTACCAGAGTTTGTTGTCTCTTTAAGTCAAAATGTTTGTACGTTTGCCACTGCAAAAGTCACCAGATGCAGATGAAGTGCTGATGACTCCATCTCAAAACCTTCAAATGAAAGATTTTGAGTGCAGCAGGCTTTCCTTTTACTTTTGTTCTGCACCTTTTCCCTGGATGTGTTGTTGGGCCCAGGCAACAAAATAACGGTTATGTCTATACACTAATGCTACTCGGTAAATAAAAGTGAAACTTTTCTTGATGTTGAAGGATTACAGTAGAGCAATACAATACTGTGCACTGAGAAATGATGCTAAAAACGTATACAGCAGACTATATTGTGCCAGGGATGGATCCTGGCCACGTCACTGTGCTAACCATCTGAGGTCTAAACCATAATAAGTCCCAACCCTAACCCTAAACAATATTTTTGTGAAGGCAAAACTAACTTTTTGGAGATATTTTTCTTTTCTTTTAGATAGTGTGATCGTTTAATATGTTCCTTAATTACCAGAGACTTGGAGAACAATTGAATAAAAGCAAAAAGGGACATATTCTGATTCACTAGGGGGACAGTGCTGTCAAAGATGATAACATAAACCTCGGGGCTAAGACTCGGGAGTGAGAACAGGTTGCACTGTACATTAAAATCCATATATTCAAATATTTGGTAGTGGGCTGGAAGATTGCGCCTGCTACTGGCATAGTTCTTAATAACAGAGAATATTGTCTCCTAACCCTCTTAAGACTTCTGCGTCACCAACAACCTCAAACCTGGCTCCAAACCCTAACCTTGACCCTTTTCTAGAAAAATGTAAATAGTTTTTGAAATGTTTCAGTTATATATTCTGATAACACAGGGTTGGCGTAATCACACATGACAACTTCCCTTACATTATCCCTTACATTATATATCCCTGTATGAACAAGCACAATATTTTATTTGGTGCATTCATACATATTTTTACATTTTCTTGACTGGACTAGGCCGCCGTCTGACCTGCACTGTGTACAGACGCAAGTTCTCTTAGTACCTACGAAAATTTCTCTGAGATAGCCATACTGTTATGAGCGAAGGCTCAGAGTACTGGTTGTATTTCACCCCATCACACACATCTCTTAGCTTTTTGCAGTAATGAGCAAAAGCACATATACATATATGCTATATGTGGAAATCTTAAACAGTAAAGAAATGGTGGCGACCCTATGATACCAGTCTGTGCAACACACAGACCACAGGAAGAGAGGAGGATCAAAAAAACAAGACCAACAAAGTGAAAACTAACTGTTAGGGCAGGATTCAGCTGTGTAACCTACTGAGAGAGAGAGTATATTGATCAGCTGCTTTCCTGCTGCTTTCTGCCTCATTATCAGACAACACAGATAACTTTATTTGGTCAAGCTGCACATGAAGATCAATCAGAGCTGTACAACATACCCTGCAGCCTGTGCCATGTAGATGGAGGATTAACACTTGGTTACTTGTATTGATGCTGTCCTCTTTTTTTTTTCTTTTTTTTAACATCAATCATTCTTTTTGCCTGGATGGAGGTATGTGTTTACGGCCGTGTTTTAGTTAGCAAGGTCATGCAAAGCCACCTAACACAAAAAGAACGAAGGAAAAAATCTCTCCAAGTAATAGTTTGCATTCAAAATGATTGACTACTAACTGTAGTTTGCATGGCTTTATTACACCTTAAAGGTTTTTGTGAAATCTCTCTCTGCTTGTCTTCTCCTAGAGTCAACTACTCAGCATCATGAACAAGATGAAGAACTTTAAGAGACGTTTCTCTTTGTCGGTTCCTCGGACTGAGACGATTGAAGAAAATGAGTTCACTGAGCAGATCAACCAGCTCAACATACGGCACACTCAGGGTAAGAACACCTTTCCCCCTCAAATCACCAGCATTGTCTAAGATTACTACAATTATCTGTTCAATTTTGAGATTTCACAGATTATGAAATCCATTGCTGTTGCCAGGCAAAAATTTTAACATCAAATAACTCTTCAAAACTCACTACGATGCTCGATTTGTCGTAACATCCACCGGGCCACTGGTAACCCACATAGTGTCATATGATGTGGAATTGAGCACCCAAAGGACGAGTTGTGGGACAGAGCTCATAAAGAAAAAGACAAACATTTATTCAGGTGTACCAGAGAAGTCCAAGTGGCAACTGATAAGCAAAGTTCGTAAGTCCAAACTAAGAGAGGAAGGACTGAAAATCAACAGCACAACAGAGAACTGAGGGGAGACCGAGGGTATAAATATACAGTAGGCAATCAGGGAGAGTGACAAAACACAGATGCAAATAACCAGTAATTAAGAAAAAGACAAGGGGAAGTAAACTTAAATATACATATATCATTCAGTTTAGTTGCTTCACTTAACAACTTTCTATGCATTGTTTTGATTTAACTGCCAATTCAAAGATGTCCACTCTCGTCAACATCTTTAACTGTTGAATGTGTGATTTCTCAGAGTATTCAGAGGCCGAACGAGCCATTTTACAAACAATAAAGCACCGGGTAATTAAAAGCATTCAAATCCATTCACATTCCCAACCCATGAGCTCTTCTACCTCTTTGCATCTTTGGTCTCCATGTGAGCATGAATGGCTTGTGTCTAATAATAGAGCACAAACTGCAATACCGCTCTGGGTTTTAATACAAAAGCCTTCCTTCCTTCCGTGTCTGTAGCAGACCCTCACAGATTAACTGGGGGTTTTCCGGCTATGACTGGTACCACCACCAAGTCGGAGCCAGAGGATCAGCAGGCTTCAAAGGGGAATAAGGGTTATAGTGGGATAAATTGGGGTAGATAATACCAGGGAGCTGAATGCATTCACAAGTAGATCTTTGAGTGCCTGTGCTTGATTATGTAAACCACGTCTGATACTGAGAGATGGAATAACAGTGCAGAGTGTATAAAATGCATCTGATTTAAACTTTCATCTCAATTTCCAGCCATTTATTCCCGGGTTCAATTCAATTCAATTTTATTTGCACAGCACCTACTGCTACAGTGCTATTTTGACGATTCAGTATTATTATGACGTGTTATTATAAGATACATTAGGCTTTCGTGTGTACTACCACATAAGTAATCAAAATGAGGCATCTAAAGTGCTTGCCTCCTATGTAAATATTACAGTTAAATGAGGATGTTATTCAGCTGTCTAACGGAGTAGCAGCTGGCTATGTAGTCTTACTCCCCTAGAGTCCATCAGTCTGCATTACTGTCTGCTACTGAAGGTCAGGAGAGAGGTAAGCAGACAAACCCAGCTACCTCCTGATATTTACAGTCCACTCGTAGCTCTTACTGATCATTTCTCTTTTTTGTTTTGCTCTGTTCCATCTGAAGCGTGTAGGATTATATCATGCCCCATAGTGTAGCAGACTTGAATAAAAAAACATCTTGCATTTTATTCAGGATATAAGCATCACATGGAAAAATCATGTGATGCCTTAACATTTTATTATTGCTGTACGCCAAAATTTGTGTGGTGATGAAAAAAGTTTGGTCGGCATCAGCAAACATGGTTTTTGGGATTAAATTCAACCCAGAATTGTTTCTCATGCAGCAAAATAAGTAGACTACCATACTACATCAAAAGTTTGGACACACCTTCACATTTTTCTTCTTTGTTTCTTCTTTATTTTCATCACTATTTACATTGTAGATTCTCACTGAAGTGAAACTTTGAATGAAAAGATACAGAATTATGCAGTAAACAAAGTGTGAAATAACTCAAAACCTGTTTTAGATTTCAGATTCTTTAAAACAGCCACCCTTAGCTTTGATTCCTGCTTTGCAGAATCTTGGCATTCTCTCGATGAACTTCATGAGGTCGTCACCTGAAATGGTTTTCCAACAGTCTTGAAGGAGTTCCCAGAGATGCTGAGCTGTTGTTGGCTCTTTTGCCTTCACTCTGCGCTCCATCTCATCCCAAACCATCTCCATTGGGTTTAGGTCAGGTGACTGTGGAGGCCAGGCCATCTGGTGCAGCACTCCATCACTCTCCTTCTTAGTCTTCCATTCAGTGTGCCTTCAGTTTTGAATAAATCCCCAACAGTATCACCAGCAAAGCACCCCACACCATCACACCTCCTCCTCCATGCTTCACATTGGGAACCATGCATGTAGAGACCATCCGTTCACCTTTTCTGCGTCGCACAAAGGTGTGGTGGAACCAAAGATGTCAAACTTGGACTCATCAGACCAAAGCACAGATTTCCACTGGTTTAATGTCCACTCCTTGTGTTTCTTGGCCCAAACAAATCACTTCTGCTTGTTGCTTTTCCTTAGTCGTGGTTCCTTAGCAGCTATTTGACCATAAAGGCCTGATTCACACAGAAGCTGAGGCTGGTGACTCGGATGACTTTATCCTCAGCAGCAGAGCTGACTCTTGGTCTTCCTTTCCTGGGGCGGTCCTCATGTGAGTCCGTTTCATCGTAGTACTTGATGGTTTTTACGACTGCATTTGGGGACGCATTCAGTTTTTAGAAATTTTCCAGACTGACCTGACAGTAATGACGGACTGTCGTTTCTCTTTACTTAGCTGATTGGTTCTTGCCATAATATGAATTCTAACAGTTGTGAAATAAGGCTGTCAGCTGTGTACCAACCTGACTTCTGGACAATACAACTGATGCTCCCAAACCCATTAAGAAGGCAAAGAATTCCTCAAATGAACCCTGATAATGCACACCTGGGAAGGGAAAGCCATTTCAGGTGACTACATCATGAAGCTCATCGAGAGAAGGCCAACGGTTTGGAGCACTGTCAACAAAGCAAAGGGTGGCTACTTTCAAGAATCTAAAATATAAGACATATTTAGAGTTATTGATCAATTTTTTCTTTGCTACATAATTCCATATATCTTGCTTCATATATTTGATGACTGTATCTATAAAGAAAACCCATTAAATGAAAAGGTGTGTCCAAACTTTTGACTGGCAGTGTATAAGTGGTCAAATAATTCATGCAAACTCCCACACATGAGCTGGCAATGTACGTGTCTATTTTTAAAATACAATCAATTACATGACTAACTGAATGATTTTACAGACCTGTGGCAACAGGACTGAAAACACCTGATGAAAAATTACTTATACATATAGACCTATACTACAGGACAGTGTAGTATATGTCGCATAATGTATGTTGTTTTGGTAAATTGTCTCTATCATTGTAGTAATACTATTGTACTTTGTCATAAAGATGTAAATAAAGGCTCAACTTATAAGATCCCACTACCCAAACTATAATAGTTTTAAAGTAGTGTATCCTGTCAAATAATTGGTTTCTATTACATGTTTAAATAAAACATCACACAGAGACGATTACAATCCCTGATCATGGAGTACAATCAGCTCATCAGCCTATAGGTTCATGCGCACATGAACAAAAACACACATTTTCAGTATTGTTTTCAGTCATTATAAAATTAATTATATTACATTGCAGGAATATTTTTTTTGTTTTCATGAAACTACGTGAGAGTGATTTTGTTTTAATGGGTAATTTAAAGCCGCTTTGCTGAATATGCTTTTGTATGAGTGTGATATTTAAATGTCAAGTGTTTTTCCTTAAGGAGCTATACCAGATCAGAAATTCTTCTCAGTCAATTGTCTGTGCAGACGACGTGCAACACTGATGAAAAGCAAAGCAAATAATCTAACATGTCCAAGTCAGTACTGAAGGTATTTCTTTCCCCGCTCATTTGTTCCTATTTCAGCCTCTCACTATGAGCACAGTTTGAGATGGAAATGCTACAAAAACATCATGTGGCGTACCATATTGGATTGTCCTTTTTCTAACAAGATTTCTAGCAGGCATCCATCCATATTTCACAGCGATGTGACACTTTGTTAGCGTGTGTTCATATCAGTGTCACCTTCACTGACCCTAATTAGCATCAAGAGATCAGAGGAGTGCTGTAGCTGTGATATTCAAATGACTAGCAAACAGGTTGTCATTTCATCCCCCCGGCCCATTTAGACAGTCACTGAATACAACGCATAGCATGGCTTGTTAAAAGCCTCTCTGCGGTGCTGTTAAAATGTCGCATCAAACTCAACCGGGCATGCTCAAATCTGAGCACTGCTCCTGCCTTTAGTTTTGCTTTATCTTTTTAATTTCACTTATTTATCTATATATATACATATGAGCTGGGTGTGTGTAGGCAGGTTGAGAAAGGCCATAGTTACACAGTAAATGTTTAGCATGTATACATATAAATATGAGTGTGTCTGCTGTGCGGAAGCTAAGAAGAAACCTACTGTCTGAGACCTCCTCCTTAACACCGAGACCTGCTTCCCTTGTTAACCAATATCCCCATGGAAACAGGGGCGCTTTGTATTTTAATGCACATACACATGCCTGGAGGCTGCAGATGAGATGAAGCTTATGGACAGTGAGGAGCTACTACCCCTGTGCTGTCACAGCTGTCAATCAAATCAGGTCAACATTCAAATTTTAAGTCTCAGCAAAATGGTTGTAAAAAATAAAAAAGTCACACACACAAAGGGAAGACGAAATAGCCATAAAATCGAATACTCTTGTTCCACCCTGTAAACATAGCGTTTAGTTGGGCATTTTAAAACCGTCCTTATTTCACATAAACATTTAAATTACATAAGCAGAGTTTTAAATATAAAGAAGAAGGCAATTTTCTTGGGAAAAACACAGATTTGTGCACACGTGGATATCAGGGTCAGATGTACAGCTTTGAAGTCGGACTTAATTACATGGGTTGGGGATGGATTTTTTCCCTTGATATTGAAAGTCAGCTGTAGTTCTGTGATTAAAGGACCATCTCTGCAGAGACTAACTGCCGGAAACCCAAACTGAATTAGTGCTTAAACTTAATGAGTGCCGACGCTTTCATACAGGAGCCAAGGTGCCAGTCGCTGACTGTTCTGTCGACTTTAAAAATTAAAAACTTTAAAATTCACATGATATGTTTTCACAGTCACCAGATTTTAACCCAACTAAATTATGTTCATCTCTCCAGAAAATTTCTCTGAGAACGTATCCCACTGAGATCTTAAGCTGTTTCAAAGTTTTCGGTACCCCACCACCGTTGATTATGTTTCCCTCTGTCAGGCCTGACTCCAGACAGACTGGGTCCTCCATCTCATGATGCCAGCCCAGTGAGCCCTGAACCAACTACTCCAGGAGCACAGTCTCCATCCCACCTACACTACCACAGCAAGGCCCAGCACAGACGCTTCTCCATGGAGGTAAGTAAAAACTCAAATTGCAACTTAAGAAAATAGTAGCTAAATCTAATTTATTTGGTTTAATTTTTAGTGTAGTTAAAGTTTTAAAAGAAAAATGTAAAAGACTGGAAAAATGGGAAATGGATTTAGTGATTTAATGAAACATGGAAAAGCAGTATGAAATAATAGAATTTGAACAATTCTAAGTCAAGTCAAGTCGACCTTTATTCTGCAGCACTACCTAAACTCTCTTAGGAAAGCTTTCTTCTGGTTTCTTTAAGTCGTCTTCTGGGATAGTTTCAAAATTCTTCTTTCAGTGTTGCCCGTCTCTTGTTGTTTTATTTGTCAAGATGATCCCACACTGCTTTTTTTTTCTGTGTATTATTGTAGGGTCTACCTTAGAATATAAAACGCCTTGAGGCGACTGTTGTTGTGATTTGGCGCTCCATAAATAAAATTGAATTGAATTGCTTCGGTAATGTTGAGGTCTGAGCTCTGTGGAGGCCAGTCCATCACAGATGGTATATTCCAATGTCTTTTTTTCTATCCAGATATGGTTTTGATGTATTGGCAATGTACTTAGAATCTCTCACTCTTAATTTTGACAAGAAAACTTTCTCCTTACATACTGAAGACTGACTGACTGAACCAAAATGTTCTCAGTTATCTCACTTAGTAAGAGCTAATTAAGAGTTAATTATTAATTGAATAAATAAAGGAATAAACTGCTAAACAATAAAGTTTAGCAGTTTGAACATTAGATATCTTGTCTCTGTAGTGTATTCAATTGAAAATAGGTTGAAAAGGATGTGCAAATCATTGTATTCTGTTTTTATTCACATTTTACACAACGTCCCAACTTCATTGGAACTGGGGTTGTTGGTGGGCTCACCTTAATATGCAGCTTGGGGTATATATAACTAACCTGGCTTCAGTTTGGAGTGAGAGGTGGCAGGTAGAGATTTTGTATCGCTCTGGCGCACTGCCTATAGGTTGAGATTGTTCCCATCTTTAATACGAGTGACTGGAGAGTGTGCTCAGATATGAGGGGATCGCACTACTCACCCTCCCTGGGAAGGTCTAAGCCAGGGTACTGATAAAGAGTCCATCTGTCGAACATCAGGCGTTTTCCCAACCTGTCTACAGATATTTTTTGAAGTTGGAGAAGGCATTTGACAAGTCCACTGCGAGATTCTTTGAGCGGTGCTTCAGGATTATGATGTGATACTGTACCAGTCAGATGCAGTGAAGGGAGAGCTGAGCTTTAAGGCAAAGTTGCTGATTTACTAGTCAGTCTATGTCCTACCCTGGTCATTGGTCAAGAGCCCAATGGGGCATGTCCTACCAGAAAAGGGTCCCAAGACTACAAGACTATGTCTTTCTGCTGGCCTGGGAATGTCTCAGTGTTTCTTAGGATGAGCTGTCTGTGTGACCCTCTCCCAGATAATCGGAAACAGGTGGATTAATGCATGAACATATCCTCCACGAGGTAGAAAAACCTTGTTCTTGAATTAAAACATCTAAAGACTGCTGACTCTAATACACAGAATTCCTGAAACGTAATTGTCTGGGTCATTATGTGTTTACTGTCAGTGAAACAAGTCGACAAGGCTTTCAGGACATGAGGAATTAATTCAAACAATGACAAAGTAACATAATTACCCTGGTTTACATAATGTCAAAGGAAAGTAATGATTAAAACTGCACTGCGCCTCCACTGATTTGGCACATCCTCACAACATTTCTGAAGTGTGGAGCTTTAAACATGCATAGTCAGACCATAAGGTTTTATATTCTGCTTTATAAGGAGAACAAGTGCTTTTATTTGTATGTATAGAGGAAAGAGATATTGTTCCTTCAGTGGTCACATAATATAGTAAACTGTAGTTACAGCAACAGTGAAAAAGCTGAAAACTTACGTGCCACCACAGAGAAAAATAAGCAGACTGTCTCTACAAAAAAGATGTATTGTGGGATAAACAATAAATAAACCATCCATCCATCCATCCATCCATTCGCTTCCGCTTATCCTTTCCAGGGTCGCGGGGGCGCTGGAGCTATCCCAGCTGTCATAGGGCGAGAGGCGGGGTACACCCTGGACAGGTCGCCAGTCTGTCGCAGGGCCAACACACAGGGACAGACAACCATTCACGCTCACATTCACTCACACATTCACACCTAGTGACAATTTGGATTATCCAATTAACCTATCCCCTCAAACTGCATGTCTAAATATAAATAAACCAGTGCAGTGGAATTATAAGGCATGCTGTCATCGTGTGTGTGTGTGTGTGTGTGTGTGTGGTGTGTGTGTGTGTGTGTGTGTGTGTGTGTGTGGTGTGTGTGTGTGTGTGTGTGTGTGTGTGTGTGTTCTTCTGCAATCTCCTGCATCTTTGTATTATCTGTTGTTTTATCCTTGCTACACTGATACAAATCATTGCCTATATGTGTCACAGCATGCAAAACCAGGCTACAGTCCAAAATTGAATTTCTAATTTTTAAATGAATTATAAAATGTCAGAGCCTGTGGATTAACATGCAAAACAGATTTGTTTAATTTCTATGATTTCTTGCTTAACATGTCGCACTGTCTGTTCTGTGAATTATTGTGGTTTAGCAATGATGCATAAATAGTAATATATAAATCATCACTTACAGCATGTTTGTAAATGATTAAACTTCCAATAAAACTCCACAGGGTTACAAGAAACTGTTAATCAATCATAAACCACACAGTGTTGGACATGTGCTGGAAAAATGGGCTGCCAAGTGACTGTAGAGTGGACAACCAGATGATCTGGAAGAGACAATATATACAATGAGTCACAGAAGAGAGGAAGAAGAGGAAGTCATAGAAAAGGAGAAGACTATGAGGACAGAGCAGACAATCACAACAGAAGGAGACAAAACAGAAAGTAAATTATCAAGGCAATAACCAAACACAGCAACATGAAGATGAGATGTGAAGACTAACACTAAAAAGATGTCAGACAAGAGACAGAAAGGACGAAGGCACTGAAGGAGAGACAAGACGGTGGAGATGAAATGAAAGCACCAAAGGTGCTCAATAACAGTGCAATCAAAGCAGGGGCCATGCAGTGAATCACATTAATTCCATCGGGAATTTTACTGAGAGGTGAACTATAAAGATTAAAACTGATAACTTCGTCATGAGAAGGACCCAGCAGAGGTGGTTTGGTATCTGACAACAACCAGGAGGAGGCCCCAGGGAAGACCCATTACAAGCTGAGAGATTGTATCTGTCGACACTATAAGCTGGTTAAGGTGGCCGGGATGTAGGAAGTCTGGGCTTCTCTGCGCAGACTGTTGCTCCACGACCTTAACCCAGATAAGGGACGAATGGAAACTGATCGCTAGAATAACAAAGAAATCAAAACAGGAGCCGAAACTCATGTGAACTCAAATCCATCATCTCTACAAAAAAATCGGGATGATGACAGAATGACAAATGTTCCTTTTATGTGCAGAGGTAATGAATTGTTCTGAAGGATTTACAGCTCCTTTTAAAACCTTCATCATCATTGAGAACTAAAAAAAGAAAGTGAGAAAACTCTTAATACTTAGAGTATTTTGTGAGGATATCTAAGTGTTGTAGAGTATTCAGTGTCACTAAAATACCTGGTTTAAAGAATTCGAAGGAAGATGACATTTTGATGTGAGTTATTCATGCAAAGATTTGATTTGATGTAAAATCAGTACTTTGCTGTGTGTGTGAGTTCTTTGAGAAAAGCATCTTCAGAGGTGAGGCGTTAAAACATGTTGTGCCACAGCACTACAGAAAAACTGTAATATAATAGATGGTAGGGTTTGGATCCTGTAATGCCTTCCATCTCACACGCTGGCTTCACAC